>NC_041382.1:60280572-60287792 GCF_002162155.2 Triticum dicoccoides | reverse complement strand
CGGCGCCCCGCGCACCCTTGTACGCGCCCGGGCGCACGAGCCCGAGTCCCTGCAACGCCGTGCTTCCCGCGGTCGGGCCGCGCCCTGGCCACGCGCCGCCCCACCCGGCGTGCCACCGCCGCACACGCGCCCACGGCCACGCGCGTCCCGGTCCTTGCCTACTGCTCCCCGCGCTTCCCCCTTGCTTGCTGCTGCTGTTTCTCTTGCGCGCGCCTGTTGCTTTGGCCGCCTCGCTCGCGTGCTGCCCCGCGTCCGCGCCGGCGAGCTCTCCCGCCCGCTCGCGCCCCACTTCCCTCCCGATGCCACCACTCCTCTCCTGCGCCGCCGCGCGCCCTCGCCGGCTCAGTCTGCCGTTGGCCCCGCTGCTGCGCGTGTCACACGACCCCCATCCCCACAGCCGCCTCCACGCCCTGGCGCCGGCGCCGTGCCAGCGCCTGCATCGTCCGAGCCCGATCGGGCGGGCGCCCGCCCCATTTCGCCCAGCGCCCATTAACCGCTCGCCCTCTATGGCCCCCTGGGCGAATGACACGAGGGCCCCACGCCGAGAGAACAGAACGCTTCTGTAAAAAAAATAAAAAAAATGAAAATAATTAATTAACTAATTAATTAACTTAATTAATTCTTATTAAACTAACTAAATAAGATTAATTAATCTAATGACTAATTAACCTAGTTAACTACTATTAATTAACCTAACAGAGTATGACAGGTGGGTCCCACTGGACCCACGCGTCAGGTTGACCAGTCAACTCTGTTGACTACTGACGTCAGCATGACATCATGCTGATGTCATTAATCCATTTTCGAATTAATTTAAATGATTAATTAAATTCCAGAAAATTAATAAAATCTTTAGAAAATCATATCTTTTAATCCGTAACTCGGATTAATATATTTTCAACATGAAAGTTGCTCACAACGACGAGACAAATACTGATACGCAGCCTATTCGTCCGCCACACATCCCTAGCATAGCAAACACGCAACTTTCCCCCTCCGGTTCATCTGTCTGAAAACGTGAAACACCGGGAATACTTTCCCGGATGTTTTCCCCCTTCACCGGTACCACCTCATACCGCGTTAGGGCACACCTAGCATCGCGCTTTGTCATGTCATGCATCGTCATGCATTTGTTTGCATTATATTTATTGTTTCTTCCCCCTCTTCTCTCGCTAGACACCGAGGCCGATGCCGCTGCTACCCAGTACGACTATGGTGTTGACGACCCCTCTCTCTTGCTAGAGCAACCAGGCAAGCCCCCCCCCCCTTGATCACCAGATATCGCCTACTCTCCTCTATACTGCTTGCATTAGAGTAGTGTAGCATGTTACTGCTTTCCATTAATCCTATCCTGATGCATAGCCTGTCCTTGCTACTACTGTTGTTACCTTTACATGCAATCCTAATGCTTAGTATAGGATGCTAGTTTATCATCAGTAGCCATACATTCTTGTCCGTCTGCCATGCTATACTATCGGGCCGTGATCACTCGGGAGTTGATCACGGGTATATACCTATACATAATATATGATACATGTGATGACTAAAAGATGGGTCGGCTCGTAGGAGTACCCGCGCGTGGATCTTTGTGGTGAAGCGACAGGGCAGGTTGAGACCACCTAGGAGAGAGGTGCGCCTGGCCCTGGTCGGCTCTCGCGGTTATTTCAAGATAACACGTTTAACGAGATCTTGGTATTTGATCTGAGTCTGGCCACTAGCCTATACGCACTAACCATCTACCCGGGGACAGTTATGGGCACTCAACGTCGTGGTATCAGCCGAAGCCTGCTCTTGTATTAAGGGGGCTAGTTCTGCTTCCGGCCGCCCTCGCAACATGCAGGTGTGCAATGGGTGATGGGCCCAGACCCCTGCACCATAGGATTTAGACCGGCGTGCTGACCTCTCTGTTGTGCCTAGGTATGGCTGCGACATGTTGATCTTCCGAGGCCGGGCATGACCCAGGAAAGTGTGTCCGGCCAAATGGGATCGAGCGTGTTTGGTTATGTGGTGCACCCCTGCAGGGAAGTTAATCTATTCGAATAGCCGTGATCTTCGGTAACATGATGACTTGGAATTGTACCTTGACCTTATGATAACGAGAACCGGATACTTAATAAAACACACCCTTCCAAGTGCCAGATACAACCGGTGATCGCTCTCTCATAGGGCGATGAGGAGAGGATCGCCGGGTAGGTTTATGCTACACGATGCTACTTGGTGAACTTACCATCTACTCTCTTCTTCTACTGCAAGATGGAGGGTACCAGAAGCATAGTCTTCGAAAGGACTAGCGATCCCCCTCTTATTCCGGCATTCTGCAGTTCAGTCCACATATGATAGCCTTATTCCAGTTGATACCAATGCATACATATGTAGTGTAGCTCCTTGCTTGCGAGTACTTTGGATGAGTACTCACGGTTGCTTTTCTCCCCCTTTTCCCCTTTCCTATACCCGATTGCTGCGACCAGATGTTGGAGTCCAGGAGCCAGACGCCACCATCGATGACGACTACTACTACTCGGGAGGTGCCTACTACTACGGGCAACCCGCTGACGGCGACCAGGAGTAGTTTAGGAGGATCCCAGGCAGGAGGCCTGCGCCTCTTTCGATCTGTATCCCAGTTTGTGCTAGCCTTCTTAAGGCAAACTTGTTTAACTTATGTCTGTACCCAGATATTGTTGCTTCCGCTGACTCGTCTATGATCGAGCTCTTGTATTCGAGCCCTCGAGGCCCCTGTCTTGTAATATGATGCTTGTATGACTTATTTTTGTTTGTAGAGTTGTGTTGTGATATCTTCCCGTGAGTCCCTAATCTTGATCGTACACATTTCGTGTATGATTAGTGTACGATTAAATTGGGGGCATCAAAACAATCGATCAAACAGATCATTGATCATCGGTAGTGGGTACTTGTTCTTGATTGTTACTTCATTCAATCCTCGATAATCAACAACCATCCTTAACGATCCATCCTTTTTCTCCACTAGAAGTACTGGCGATCCCCAAGGCGAAGAACTTGGGCGAATATAACCTTTATCCAGTAACTCTTTAATCTGCTTCTTAATCTCCTCCAAATCCTTTGCGGGCATCCTGTATGGTCTCTTAGATATTGGCCCTGTGCCTGGCAAAAGCTCAATCAGAAACTCAATATATCTATCCGGTGGCATGCCTGGCAACTCCTCTGGAAATACATCAGGGAAATTCTTTGCCACTGGTACTTCCTCCTGCACAACTCCTGATAAGGAATTTACTTGAGTCCTCTTCGTCACATGCCGGGATACATACTTGATCCTTCTTCCTTCTGGCGTCGTAAGCAAAATTGACTTACTAACGCATTCAATGTTCCCTTCATACTTCGATAACCAATCCATGCCTAATATCACATCCAATCCTTGAGATTCCAATACTATTAGGTCCGAGGGAAATACATAGTTACCAATCCTTAATGGTAACCGATCACACCATAGACTAGCCATATACTCTGCTCCATGCAAGGTTACTAACATGGGTGACCTAAGGGCTTGGGTTGGCAGTTTATACTTATCCAAAAATCCCCTTGAGATGTATGAATGCGATGCACCAGTATCAAAAAGAATGAGTGCAGTAAATGACTTAACCAAAAACTTACCTATTACTGCATCTGGTTGAGCTTCAACCTCCCCCACGTTAACGTGGTTCACTAGTCCCCTATTGAAAGGGTTCGGCTTCTTCCAGAGCTCCCATTACCATTTCCATTCTGGGCTTCAGGACATTCATCGGCGTAATGTCCAGTCTTCTGACACTTAAAGCAAGTGACTTGGCTCAAGTCTCTCTTGGCTGGTGTTGATGGGTTGGTACGGTTCTGGCCGTTGCTTCCTCCATTCCCATTACCATTCTTGGGGCCATTATGATTGTGCGAGCTTCCTCCCCCATGGGTATGCTGAAAAGGTCCTCCCGGTTTAGGGGTAAAATGCGGCTTCTGCTGAGCTCCAGAATTGTACTTCCCTTGTCCATACTTCATCTTACGATTTTCAATCTTCTATTGCTTCCCTTCAATCATAAGTGCGCGATCTACCAGCTCCTGGTAGTTGTTGAAGCTTGCTACCATCAACTGCATGCTCAACTCATCATTCAGTCCTTCCAGAAACTTCTCCTGCTTAGCTGCATCCGTAGCAACGTCATCTGGGGCATAACGTGCTAGCTTACTAAAGTCATCCACATACTGGCCAACTGTCCGTCCTCCTTGGCACAAGTTGTGAAACTCACGCTTCTTCATGGCCATAGCTCCTACTGAAACATGGGCAGTACGGAAAGCCTACTGAAACTGATCCCATGTGACAGTGTCGATAGGGTAAGTGGCTGTGAAATTCTCCCACCATGATGTCGCGGGTCCTTCAAGCTGATGCGCGGCAAATTTCACCTTCTCAGCATCAGTACATCCTGTAGTGTTTAACTCCCTTCCAATCTTGCAGAGCCAATCATCTGCTACTATAGGCTCGGTGCTACTGGAGGACACCGGCGGATTCAGTCTAAGGAAACGGGTTAAGTGATCAACAAGTGGTGGCGGTGGTGGGTTGTTGTTGTTCCCCTGATTCTGATTCTGGACTAGCAACTGCATCAACGTATTCTGCTGCTGGATCAACTGAGTGAGCTCCGGTGGGAAAGCAAATCCATTGTCATGTCTAGGAGGCATCTGAGGGTTTAGAAAAGATGAGAATATAGAATAGAATGAGGTCTAGAGAGAAAACACTACCCAAATGCACATGAGGCAAATGCACACAAAATCACTTCATTCAATCAAACAAGGGCATACAATCGGTCTAGAACTATTGTTATAAAAGTGCTTGGACTATGCTATATACATGGTGGAACACTACTATTGTTATGGTGGCCGGCTAGAAAAACTGCTCCGATGAAGACTCCATGATATCCGCTCAAGCTTCATCGACATTGTCATCATCGCTGTCATCTGGATCTGACTCGGTGTCATCGATGATGATGTAGTTCTTCGGGCAAGTGCAATCATCTTCTCCTCCAGTTGCAGGAAATCCCATGAATACTTTTAGCTTCTTCTTCAGATCATCATTCTTCTCCACTAGTGTTGCTATTTCCTCCTCATATCCATCGCGCGTAGACTTGAGTTCTTCTTCCAGCTCCATGATTCTTGTCATCGCCTTCTTTAAATCTATCATGCCTGCACACATCCGGTTCTCCTAGCGCCGAATGTGCTAATTTAACTCCTAGATGAAAGCGCCAATTGATCTATCCTTCCTGGTGCTGATCATCTCCCATTGCTCATCTCAGCACCCACAAATCTGGTAGCACTACTAGGAAAAGGCCTACAAATGGCGCACCTAATTTGGCCATTAATGGCGCATTAGTGGTGCGCCATTAGTGCCACGCCATTAGTATATTTTACTAATGGCGCACCACTGGTGCGCCATTAGTATTTGGTATACTAATGGCGGACCTCAGATGCGCCATTAGTATATACAACAGTGTGCCATTAGTATGCCTCCCAGGGGGCCATGTATACCCAGGTGATTTGGCATACTAATGGCGCACAACAACAAGATGCGCCATTAGTAACTTCGGCATACTAATGGCGCACTGTTCAATGATGCGCCATTAGTATCCTTTGGCATACTAATGGCGCACTATGATGTGATGCGCCATTAGTATGAATATTAGGTTTTTTTATTTTTTTATTTTCTGTTTTTTGCACAGGTTACAAAATGTATAATTGGACAAAATATAGACATCACACATCAACAAAAGATTCATCGAATACAATAGAGGGACAATTGATCTCTTGGCTAACAGCTAACAGCTAAAATCCTCTGGGCTATGACTTCAACCAGGACAGTTGATCTCTTGGCTAACAGCTAACAACAAAGAAGTGCCCATACAACCAATTTACTTCCCTATAATGATTATAAGAACTTGAAATAAAAGATATATCATAGTACTGAACAGTTGAGTAGTTGCAGATCCATGTAATCATGTGGAAAGTCAGTGAGCAGTTGCAGATCCACCATTGCCACCATCTAGTCACGAGGATTGGAGTCCTCCTCAGTCTTGACACTGAGCTTTTGCTTCCCCATGACCTGCAGATAGGTCACCAACATAAACCATTTGAAATGATTAAACAAGTGCACTGGAAGCAATCTAGATCAGCATACAAACATCCATCTTCGGCAACACTTGAAGCGTAACTACTAAAACACTTATGAACCTGAGATAAGTCGAAGAATCTTACAAGGATAAAATAAGTTACATAAATTCATCAAAATAAAACACTACATCTCTGTTTCTAAACCAGAGAGCCAAGAGAAGAACTATAACAGATGTAGTTCTGTGCCTCAACATGCTGTAATAATATTATCTTTGTTGATCCATGTCCATCTGGGTTAATATGAAATGTAAAAAAAAATTGAATGAGCCAACTTGGTAGATCATTACAAATGATTACCTGCTAAGAGAAACAAGTCAGAAAACAAAGCTGCATATAACCACCTAAATATTATGGTCAAGTACTAATTATCAAACTGGCATATCCACTTGTCTGCTACTCCCTATGTAATCAAATGCAAGACATTTTAGGTCACTTCACAAATTTAGTAGTTTGTAAGTAGAAGAATAGAAATTTGAAGAAAAAAATGGTGGATACGCACTGAGATCACGGCACATAACAGGTGTTCAAATCAATGGAAAGCAAATGTATTTTGGAGATGGTACCATCCCTCTCTCAGAATAATCAGAGCCCAAAATTCCACATGTTGATCGATTGATATGCCAAACAGGGGGATCGGCTGAGGGGCTCACCGCGGTGTGGATGACGAGCTCGGGGAGGCCGGAGACGTCGGAGCAGCGAGGGCGACGCGGATCGACGGGGGAAGGCGCGCAGTGGCCGATGGGGAAGAAGCTCGGATCCGGTGATGTGGGGGCGCCCAGCTTGAACTGGTGGCCGTAGTCGATGCAGAGGGGAGCTGCGAAGCTCGTGGACACCTTCCCATGTCGCGGATCCGGCGATGTGGTGGGTCAGGAGGTGCAGATCGACGAGATCCACCCATCATCATCACCCTTCTCGAGGTTCTTGACCCTTGGGTGATGCGGTTGCGGTGCTGCGCCTCCTGCGGGTGACGCGGATGCGGTGCTGCACCTCCTGCGGGCCCTTGAAGCCGGCCTTGCCGGCCTTCATCGACGGCGGGCCCTTTGAGGGGAGGGGACCTCTAGCCAGGG
>NC_041382.1:60273311-60280120 GCF_002162155.2 Triticum dicoccoides | reverse complement strand
GATGGATGGATTGGTCTAGTTACTAATGGCGCACCAACTCTAAATGCGCCATTAGTAATCCAGGTTACTAATGGCGCACCTTCCGGTGGTGCACCATTAGTAGTTTTGCAAAAAAATACTAATGGCGCACTGTTCCATAGTGCGCCATTACTAGTTTAAACTAGTAATGGCGCACGGTGGAACAGTGCGCCATTAGTAGTTTTGCAAAAAAAGGAATAAAAAATATAATAAAAAAACAACATTAGTGGCGCACTTTCCGACAGGTGCGCCATTACTAGTTACAACTAGTAATGGCGCACTATGTCTGGATGCACCATTAGTATGATTGGACATGCGCACTAGTTCAAAAAAAATTGATACTAATGGCGCACTCTGGGCTAGGTGCGCCATTAGTAGTTTCAACTCTAATGGCGTATCACAAGGTGGTGCGCCATTAGTATATACTAATGGCGCACCGCTTGTCTGGTGCGCCATTGGTGTCAATCCCATCTATAGCCCTTTTTCTAGTAGTGTAGATAGTATCCTTGAGATCATTGCGGTAAACTTCTCCAATACGTCCCAAGGTGATGTGGGCTGCCATGCTCTTTCCTAGACTCCAGGTTGGTGCATCAAAGGAAAACTCTATGGGCTCAGTGACGAGCATGAACGTCCTTCCTGGAACTTGAACTTGAATCATCCAGCGCTCCTCTTCAGGTAAAGTGGCGTTGTAGGTTCCGGTGAAGCTTGGTACTCCAATGTTCAGGTACTTAGTGACTTCCTTCAGGTGGCGTCCAAAGGGTGTATCTTCATCCGGTTGCGTGAACTTGTTCCTTGCATCCGCCGTCCTAAAATAGTAGAAAAGATGAGAAGTTAGAAATGAGAAGAGTGAGTAGTGATCTAGGGCTTTAGCTTATTGGTCGTGTCCTACAGTCAGCGTGTGCTCTGATACCATCTTGTAGCGACCAGACCTCAACCAGTCTGATCTCTGTGCATCAGTGTCATCCCTGGATCAGTAATGCTGACACGCACAGTACTTGAAGGATTTATAACAGAGTAGCAATCACACACTTATTACATCGAATGTCTCAAAAGAGAACTTATTGCAATAAATATGGCTTAAGGCCATCTAACAACGGTAACAGCGGAAGGCTTGGAAGATAAGTGAGTCCATCAACTCCAACGGCATCACTGAGTATAGAACCACGACCTAAGGCACCTTACTCGTCGTCTGAAAAGTCTGCAACATGAATGTTGCAGCCTGAAAATGGGTCAGCACATGGAATATGCTGGCAATGTAACACATAGAGGGTAATGAAAGAATAAAGCTATACTACATGCATATATGGCTGGTGGAAAGCTCTATGGTTACAGTTTTTGCATAAAGCCAATTTTTTCCTACTGCAAAGGAATAAATTTTATTTAACTATCATGGTGGTTGTTAAACATTGAGAGTGTAGACACCCTCTCAATCTCAATTAAGCATCATCATTAAAATCCAAGAATATTAGTTAAAGTAACATGATGAGATTCACTTGATAATCCAAGTACTAGATACTCAAGACGTCCATAACCGGGGACACGGCTAACCATGATTAGTTTATACACTCTGGAGAGGTTTGCACACTTTTCTCCACAAGACTCAATCTCCTCCGTTGGGATTCTCGCACTACCTGATGTCGTGGTTCTAAGCCTGACAGTAGAGTGGGGGGTAGGTATGGAGAGGCAAGGTCCTAGCTATGGAGAGGTTGTAAGCACAAAGGATGTACGAGTTCAGGCCCTTCTCGGAAGAAGTAACAGCCCTACGTCTCGGAGCCCGGAGGCGGTCGAGTGGATTATGAATGTATGGATTACAAGGTGCCGAACCCCTCTGCCTGTGGAGGGGGGTGGCTTATATAGAGTGCGCCAGGACCCCAGCCAGCCCACGTAGGAGAGGGTTTAAGATGAGTTAAGTCTGGGGCGTTACTGGCAACGCCCCACATAAAGTGCCTTTACTATCATAAAGACTACTTGATTACAGGCCGTTGCAGTGCAGAGTGCCTCTTGACCTCCTGGTGGTCGAGTGAGTCTTTGTGGTCGAGTCCTTCAGGCCAGTCGAGTGAATCCTCGTTGGTCGACTGGAAGGTGACCTCTTCTAAGGATGTCCTGGGGTAAGTTACTTGGATCAGGTCCGTGACCCTACCCTAGGTACATAACCCCATTATTAGCCCCCGAATGGATTGAGGCTTCGAGTGAAGAAGGAGTTGATGTCGTTTCCGATTAATCTTTGTGCTCCGGTTGTGCGCTGTTCTGGACCGAAGAATCCCTTGGTCGACAAGGAACAACTTGCCTTCAGTCGACTTGATCCATTCTGTTTTTGCGTCGAGTGACCTTTCAGGCTTCGATGATCTCCGAGCGACGGATCGCCGGAAACACCGCGCCTGACAGACTGATTTGTTGCTCGCGGATTCCGCGGGATGCGAAATTTCGGGGCGCGCGCGAAGCGGGGCGGACCGCGGCGTTCGGATGGGACGGGGCATGGACGCCTCGATCTCCGCGCCGCCTTTTTCGCCACGTATCCCGTCTGCATAACTGTTCCAGATATGATTAGATCGACCGGGCCCACCTGCCATCCACTCGGAAGGGACCTTATAAATGTGCCCGGCGAGGATTTCTGCGCTGCGCCTTAGCATTCTCCCCCTCTCTCTGCTTCCTTCCTCCCTGCTCAGCGTGCTCGCTCTCGCCCCCGCACCACTTCCCTTCGCGCATCTCGCCGGCGACCATGGCCAAGGAGAAGACGGCGGCGCTGGAGCGTGCAAAGAAGGCGTCGGCGTCGGAGAAGGCGAAGGGGAGATCCACCAGCCGCGGAGGGTCCTCGTCCAGATCCCGCTTGCCGAAGGGCTGGGTCCAAGGAGACTGGATCCAGTCGACCATCACAGAGAAGGACCTCCTCGACATGGCCAACGAGGGCTTGATCCCTCACGGAGCTGCGAGGTTGCCGGGGGAGGAGTGGCAGCCACAACCAGAAGAGGGTGAGTGTGTGCTTTTGGCCACTCATGTTGATCGTGGGTTTTCCTTGCCGCCAAGTATTTTCTTCTGTGGCTTCTTGAATTTCTTTGGAGCTCAGCTTCACCACTTTACCCCAAACTCCATTGCCTATCTTGCTGCATTCGTGTCCATGTGTGAGGGTTTCTTGGGCTGTCGACCGCACTGGGGTTTGTTCAAACATATATTCACGTGTCGCTCTCAGACTGTGAAGAAGGCGAGCCCAGGTGATGAGAAAACCCGAGTCGTCCAAATGTGCGGGGGCCTGGGGATCCAGGTGAGGAATAAGAGCACCTTCCCGCCCATGACCTTTCCCGAGTCCGTCAGAGGCTGGCAGTCGACTTGGTTCTACTGCAAGGTCCAGTCGACGCCAGGGCAGTCGAGTGGACTCCCTCCGTTCACCATGGACCGAGTGAACAAGCCTTCCCCTCTGAAGCTGATTCCGGAGGAGAGAGCCGACGTGAAGATGTTGATGGAGCGCGTGGTGCAGTTGGTTCGGGAGGGAGTGACAGGCATGGACCTCTTGGAGGTTTTCCTCAGGCGTCGCATCCAGCCTCTCCAGTTCCGGAGCCACTGCATGTGGTTGTACCGTGGGACCGAAGACGAGACCAGAGTCCATCCAGAAGCAGTCGACGATGTCACTCTGGAAAGATGGATGGCGTCCGTCACCGGAAACAAGGACAATCCGCGCGGAGCCAGAAGGATTCCTCCACTCGACCACAACAGCGATCCAGATAAGGTACACTTGCCCTGCTCTCCACTGCATTCTTGTCGCATTCAACTCTGTTTACTCTGCCGACTGGTCGACTGATCATTGTCCTGATATCTGCTAGGCCCTCACCGAGCTGTACTCGATGCCCAATGGGGCGCAAGCTTCGACTGAGGAGGGCGAGGCGAGCGGAGGCGAGAGCCAGGAAGAGGAGGAATGGGACTCGGATGTCGCAGAGGACGATGACGACGATGATGATGATGTCGGTGATGAAGACGACGCGGAGGACGAGGAGGAGGAGGAGGAGGAGGTCGTGCCACCGCGCTCGGAAAGGCGGTCGAAGCTCGTCCACGACCCTTCGACTGAACGTGGCAAGGGGGTTGCGACGCAGTCGACCAAGCGCCCTAGGACCACCTCTCTAGCGCCGACTGAAAAGGCGCCGAAGCAGCCCAGGGCGACCTCGTCGAAGCCGATCAAACTCCTGCCGAAGATGAAGGTGTCCATCCCCACCATATCAGGGTAATTGTGCTGTTCATATTTTCTTATTCTGTGTGAACTTTATCTCTGGTCGACGCTGAAGTTAGTCGACTGATATTTTGGAGTTGCAGTGCTGCTACTTCTGAGACCTCGGCCCGGGCTGACGACCACGAGATGGAGGATGCAGCAACTTCGAACCCAGGTATTGTATTCTTAACATCGTCCGTAGTCGACTGACTCGCGATCTCTGATCCTGATCCTTCTCCGCAGCTCCACCCAACACTGTTATCAATCTCCCAGACGACGACGAGGAGGAAGAAACACTGGCACGCAGGAGGAGTCGGAAAGCGTCCGCCAGTAAGGTACCTCAGGATGTGACGGCGCCTGAGATTCTGACTGTGGAGGAAGGGGACACCACTCGACACACGGTGTCCTTCGCAAATCCACTGACGAGTGCTCAGCAGCCCTCCCTCTTTACGACGCACCACGTCCCAGAGGATCAAGCTGGCGCAGCGAAGGAGGCAATACGCCAGGCGGGACTCATGATGGAGCAGCTGAAGACCATCCGGGACGCGAGCCAGGCAGCTTATGACGCCAGTTCTGCCCTCCAAAGCAATGTCCAGGTCAGTCGACCGCTGTTTGTTCTGTTGGATATGCTACCAAAATCTTTTCTTTTCCGGAATTTATATTAGTCACCCACTGGGTGTGTCGAATAAACTCCGTGTTAGCGGGGGCACGCTGAGTGCACCCGCTGGGTGTAGTCCCCAAGGCTAAGGTCGACTGCTGGCAGTCGGCCTTAGGCTTTATGATGTCAATCTTTCTGTCAGTCGACTGGTCGACTGGACTTCACAAACCGGTGGGGGCACGCTGAGTGCACCCACTGGGTGTAGTCCCCAAGGCTAAGGTCGACTGCTGGCAGTCGGCCTTAGGCTTTATAATGTCAATCTTTCTGTCAGTCGACTGGTCGACTGGACTTCACAAACCGGTGGGGGCACGCTGAGTGCACCCACTGGGTGTAGTCCCCAAGGCTAAGGTCGACTGCTGGCAGTCGGCCTTAGGCTTTATGATGTCAATCTTTCTGTCAGTCGACTGGTCGACTGGACTTCACAAACCGGTGGGGGCACGCTGAGTGCACCCACTGGGTGTAGTCCCCAAGGCTAAGGTCGACTGCTGGCAGTCGGCCTTAGGCTTTATAATGTCAATCTTTCTGTCAGTCGACTGGTCGACTGGATTTCACAAACCGGTGGGGGCACGCTGAGTGCACCCACTGGGTGTAGTCCCCGAGACTGTGGTCGACTGCTTGTAGTTGATCACAGTCTTAGAGAATGCATCTCGCACACTTTTTTTTTTGAGGTCGACTGGTCGACTTTGTCTTCAACAGGATTAGTGGGGGCACGCTGAGTGCACCCACTGGGTGTAGTCCCCGAGACTACGGTCGAATGCTTGTATTTGGCTGTAGTCTTAGAAACGTGTGCTTATCCCTTTTTCACTCGGAAGTGATTTATATTTGACATTTAGTCGATTGGTTCTTCGCAGAACTCTTGTGATCTTGTGGCTCGCAACTCAGAGCTGGAACAAAAACATACTCAAGTCGAGCTGAGCTTGAAGCTGGTTCAGGAGAAGCTGACAAAGGCAAAGGAGGAGACCGAAGGTATGTTTGGTGAGACCCTGACGACTGCTTTTCCTCTTGCTTGTTTCAGCACCTGATCTTGCTGTAACTTGCAGGCAAGGTAAGGGAGGCCCAGCAGAAGAAAGACCTTGAGCTAGCTGAGAAGATCAAGCTTGCTGACGAGAAGTTAGCTTCAGTCACCAAGCTCGAACAAGACAATACCAATCTGAAAGCTGCTCTTGGGATTGCCAACAAGGAGGTCAGTCGACTGAAAACTGACAAAGCTGCCCTGACCGACCGAGTCAGCAAATTGACTGAGAAGAAAACTGAACTGGAGGCCTTCCTGAGTGGCCTTGCCAAGAAGCTGTTTCTTATGCTTGAAGGTAAACCTCCATGTTTGGCAAATATTTCCAATTGTGGCTTTTTCCATTCGACTATCCCCTTGACTTAACGATCACCCTTGCAGAATTTTGTCAAAACTTTGAAGAAGAAACTAGCCGACTGGAGCCAAACCTTGACCCCGTCAATTCTTCGGTGAACGACGAAGTTGCCATGGATGTTTTCTGACTGGAGTCTCGTGTTGCAGCTGTCGTGGACTATCTCGCAAGGCTGAAGGCCGCCACGTCTCGCATCGACTCGACGCTCTGGCCTGAGGAGACACTTCAGAATGACCTTGAGTCGCTGATGGCCCGCTTGAACACGATCCCTGGTCGAGTGCAGGAGTGGAAGAAGTCCTCGGCTCGGTGTGGTGCAGATGTCGCTCTGTGTCTGGCCCGAGTCCACTGCAAAGATGCGCGAGAAGAGAAGCTGGCGGCCCTTCGGGTGGCCAATACCAAGAAGCACGACTTCAGATCCTTTATGGAAACTTTCCTTGCAGCTGCCACTCGGATCGCCGACGGGATTGACCTTGATGAATTTGTTGCACCTTCCAGCCCTCCACAGGAGGGGTAAAAAACTTCTTCTGGCTCGACGCTTTAAATTTGCCTCGGTATGCCGAGTGGAATTGTAACCGAC
>NC_041382.1:60242398-60270320 GCF_002162155.2 Triticum dicoccoides | reverse complement strand
CCGAGTGAGAGGGTTGCTCTTCACTCGGTAGGATTTTGATAACTTAGGCGAGTGCTTGGACTGCAGCTAAGCCCCCGAGTGAGAGGGTTGCTCTTCACTCGGTAGGATTTTGATAACTTAGGCGAAACGGATTCGCAGCTAAGCCTCCGAGTGGGAGTCTGGTTCACCACTCGGTAGGAATTTGATACCTTAGGCGAAACGGATTCGCAGCTAAGCCCCCGAGTGAGAGGGTTGCTCTTCACTCGGTAGGATTTTTACAAACTTAGGCGAACCGGATTCGCAACTAAGTCACCCACTGAGGGGAATTTCATTGGACAAAAAATAAAAAGTGACAGATATTATGGAGGAACTATGACACTTATTATTTTGGGGTCCATGAACTACAGAAGTACTTTATTGCAACTCATCCGAGTGATAAAGCTTAAGTGTAAAACGGGCGGAGTAGCTCCGCGTTCCAAGCTCGGGGCTCGTCGATATTATGCTCGACGTTGTAAAGACGATACGCCCCGTTGTGGAGAACCTTGGTGACGATGAAGGGGCCTTCCCAAGAAGGAGCAAGCTTGTGTGGTTTGTGCTGATCTACTCGGAGAACCAAATCCCCTTCCTGGAAGGCTCGACCTCTCACATTTCGGGCGTGGAAACGCTGCAGATCTTGTTGGTAGATGGTCGACCGGATCAGAGCCATCTCCCTTTCTTCCTCTAAAAGGTCGACTGCGTCCTGCCGCGCTTGTTCAGCTTCTGCTTCGCTGTAGATTTCAACTCGAGGAGCATTGTGGAGAAGATCACTCGGCAAGACTGCCTCAGCTCCATAGACCAAGAAGAATGGAGTTCTTCCGGTCGACCGATTAGGCGTGGTCCGCAGTCCCCAGAGTACAGATGGAAGTTCGTCGACCCAAGCTCCAGCCGCGTGTTTGAGATCACGCATCAGTCGAGGCTTCAGTCCCTTGAGAATCAGTCCATTAGCTCGCTCTGCTTGTCCATTCGACTGCGGATGGGCGACTGATGCGTAGTCGACTCGTGTGCCCTGGGAGTTGCAGAAAGCTCTGAATTCCTCTGAGTCAAAGTTCGACCCATTATCCGTTATGATGCTGTGCGGGACTCCATATCTGAATATTAGTTCCCTGATGAAGCTAACAGCAGTACCGGTGTCAAGGCTCTTGATTGGTTTAGCCTCGATCCACTTGGTGAACTTGTCGACTGCCACCAGTACATGCGTGAAGCCACTTCGTCCTGTTCTCAAAGGACCGATCATGTCCAGCCCCCAAACTGCAAAAGGCCAGACGAGCGGGATGGTCTTCAAAGCTGACGCAGGCTTGTGCGACATATTCGAGTAGAACTGACATCCCTCGCACTTATCCACTATCTCCTTTGCCATCTCATTCGCCTTGGGCCAGTAAAATCCGGCTCGGTATGCTTTGGCCACGATGGTCCGAGAGGACGCATGATGACCACAGGTCCCCGAGTGAATATCATTGAGGATGAGTCGACCTTCTTCTGGTGTTATGCACTTCTGACCAACTCCAGTCGCGCTTTCTCTGTATAATTGTCCTTTGATTACGGTAAAGGCTTTAGATCGACGGACGATCTGTCGAGCCTCTTCCTCATCCTCCGGAAGCTCTTTCCTCAAGATATATGCGACATACGGAATCGTCCAGTCGGGAATGACCACCAAAACCTCCATGATCAGGTCGACCACTGCTGGGACTTCAACTACAGTCGGATCTGTGGCGCTCTTGGGCTGCGGAGTTTCTTCGGTGAAAGGATCTTCTTTGACTGACGGAGTGTGTATATGCTCCAAGAACACACCACTCGGAATGGCTTCTCTCTTGGAACCTATCTTTGCTAGATCATCAGCTGCTTGATTTTTCAGTCGGGGTATATGATGGAGCTCCAACCCCTCGAACTTCTTCTCCAGCTTCCTCACTGCACTGCAGTATCCAGTCATGGCTGGGCTTCTCACGTCCCACTCTTTCATCACCTGATTGACCACTAGATCCGAGTCGCCATAGACCATTAGGCGACGGACGCCGAGTGAAATGGCCATGCGCAACCCATATAGGAGGGCCTCATATTCTGCCTCATTGTTGGAGGAGTCAAAGTGAATCTGGAGCACATATCTAAGCTTATCTCCTCTGGGGGAAACCAGGACGACCCCAGCACCGGAACCATTCAACATCTTAGAGCCATCGAAAAACATGGTCCAATGCTCCGAGTGAACTTCAGTCGACTGCTGTTGTTCAATCCACTCGGCGAGGAAATCTGCTATCGCCTGTGACTTAATGGCTTTCTTTGCCTCAAACTTGATATCAAGGGGAAGAAGTTCAATCGCCCATTTGGCCACTCGACCAGTTGCGTCTCTGTTGTGCAAAATCTCTGATAGTGGAGCGTCACTGACGACTGTGATGGAATGGTCAGAGAAATAATGAGCAACCTTCTTTGTGGTCATGTATATTCCATACACAAGCTTCTGATAATGAGGATATCTCTGCTTGGATGGAGTCAAGACTTCAGACAAATAATACACTGGGCGCTGAACTTTGAGAGCTTTTCCTTCTTCTTCCCGCTCGACCGTTAGCACAGTACTAACGACTTGTCCTGTGGCTGCGATGTAGAGCAACAGAGGCTCTTTGCTGATTGGAGCAGCAAGCACCGGCTGGGTGGAGAGCAGAGCTTTTAGCTCGGCAAACGCTGCATCAGCTTCTGGAGTCCACTCGAACTTGTCAGCCTTCTTCATCAGTCGGTAAAGAGGCAGTGCCTTTTCACCGAGTCGTGAGATGAATCGACTTAATGCGGCCAAGCATCCAGTAAGCTTCTGGACATCGTGCACTCGCACAGGGCGTTTCATTCGGAGAATAGTGTCAATCTTCTCTGGGTTAGCGTCGATTCCCCGTTCGGAAACGAGAAAACCGAGTAACTTGCCACCAGGAACTCCAAATGTGCACTTTGATGGATTGAGCTTGATATCATACCTTCTGAGGTTGGCAAATGTTTCGGCGAGGTCAGCGAGCAGGTCGGAACCTTTTCGTGACTTGACAACAATATCATCCATATAAGCTTCCACATTCCGACTGATTTGGGTGAGTAGACACTTCTGAATCATTCGCATAAATGTGGCTCCGGCATTCTTGAGGCCGAATGGCATGGTGATATAGCAGAAGCACCCGAATGGAGTGATGAAAGCTGTTTTTACCTCATCGGGCCCGTACAGACGGATCTGGTGGTACCCGGAGTAAGCATCTAAAAAAGACAACCTCTCGCATCCCGCGGTCGAGTCAACAATTTGATCTATGCGAGGGAGAGGAAAGTGATCTTTCGGGCAGGCCCGGTTGATGTGCTTGAAATCAATGCACATTCGGAGCGACTTGTCCTTCTTAGGAACCATGACGACATTAGCGAGCCACTCGGAGTGGTATATCTCTCGGATAAATCCTGCCGCCAACAGTCGAGCCACTTCTTCACCGATGGCCTTTCTCTTTTGGACGGCGGACCGCCGAAGATGCTCTTTGACTGGTTTTGCAGACGAGTCGACTCTTAGGCGATGCTCAGCCAGTCCCCTGGGAACACCTGGCATGTCAGCGGGCTTCCATGCAAAAATGTCCCAGTTCTCACGGAGGAACTGGATGAGCGCTTCTTCCTATTTTGGGTCGAGTGTTGTGGAGATGCGGGTCGGAGCTGCTTCGGGGTCGGTCGGGTGAATGTGAACAGGCTTCGTCTCACCGGATGACTGGAATGCAGACTCTGTGGCGGGCTTCTTGGATCGCAGCAAGTCACTCGGATCTGCGTTTTGCTTGTATTCTTCGAACTCGACCGCTGTCACTTGGGAATCGGCAATCTTGGAGCCCTTCTGAAAGCACTCCTCTGCCTTTTTCCTATCACCGGTGACAGTGATCACACCTTTGGGACCGGGCATCTTCAATTTGAGGTACACGTAACATGGTCGAGCCATGAACCGTGCATAGGCTGGTCTCCCCAAAATGGCATGATATGCACTTTGAAAATCCACGACCTCAAACGTCAACTTTTCTTTGCGAAAATGCTTCGAATCACCAAACACTACGTCCAAAGCTATCTGGCCGAGTGACTCGGCCTTCTTCCCTGGTATAACTCCATGGAAGATCATGTTACTAGTGCTCAGTCGGGACATCGGAATGCCCATACCTTTCAATGTGTCTGCATACAATAAGTTCAGCCCACTTCCACCATCCATCAGCACCTTTGTCAGTCGAGTGCCTTCGACAATTGGATCGACCACCAAAGCTTGCCTCCCGGGGGTGGCAATATGAGTCGGGTGATCAGATTGGTCGAATGTGATGGGTGTTTGAGACCACTTCAGATAATTTGCCTTTGCTGGGGCAACCATGTTCACCTCTCGGTTAATCACTTTCAGTCGACTTCTGCTTTCCACATCTGCAAAGATCATCAGAGTGGAGTTGATATGCGGATATCCTCCCTCACTGTCCTCTTTGTCTTCGGCCTTGTCCGACTCCTTCTCCTTGTCCTTAGACTGTTTTCCCTGAAACTGCTGGATCAGGAGTCGACATTGGCGAGTGGTGTGCTTTGGGTAAATGATATTCCCCTCTTCATCTTTCTTAGTGTGAATGTGACACGGCATATCCATCACGTCGTTCCCTTCTTTATCCTTTACCTTCTTGGGGTTCCAGGATCCTTTTGGTTTTCCCTTAAACTTTCCTTGAGTCACAGCCAGAGCCTCTCCAGGAGCTGCCGGTTCAGCCTTCCGCTTCTGTTTCCGACTGGTGTTTCCTTTTTCCGACTGACTCGGCTTGTGCTTGCCGCTTCGGAGTCGGTCTTCTTCTTCACCGTTGGCGTACTTGGTAGCAATCTCCATCATCCGACTCAAGGTCATGTCACCGGTTCGACCAAATTTCAAACTCAGTTCTCTGTTCTTCACGCCGTCTTTGAAGGCGCATACTGCCTGATGATCAGAGACATTTTCCACAGTGTGGTGCAAAGTGATCCACCTCTGAATATACTCTCTGAGAGTATCATTAGTTTTTTGCACGCAGACTTGCAACTCTGTCAATCCCGCTGGTCGCTTGCAAGTCCCTTCAAACGTTCTGACGAACACTCGGGACAGATCTTCCCAAGTGTGAATGCTGCTAGGAGGTAATTGAGTCAACCATGCCCTGGCAGAACCTTCCAACATGAGGGGCAAATGCTTCATGGCCACCTCGTCGTTCCCACCACCGATCTGAACTGCCACTCGGTAGTCTTCAAGCCAAGTTTCAGGCTTAGACTCACCAGTGAACTTGCTGACTCCTGTTGCCAACCTGAAATTGGGGGGGATAACTGCGGCTCTGATAGCTCTGCTGAAACATTCAGGACCAGAAACATGTACTCGACTGCTCGCGGGTACATCTCTGTCGAGTGCACCTCGATGGGCTCTGTTCCGGTCGACCAACCCTTGCACGATAACGGATCGCGCGTCGAAGCCTGGCTCTCTGGGGTCAACTGGAACCCTACGCCCTGTACTGTACTGACGCCTATCATCTGGCTGCCGAGGAGCGTAAGACCCACCCCTCGGAGGGGAATAGGGCACTCGACGCCTATCATCTCGGTCGAGTCTGTAGCCATATTGATCTCGCCGATTCTCACGCCCTTCGCGCCGCGGAGGCGATCTGGGGCTGTGAGCCGACTTGACCGTATTCACAGTGACGGATCGACTGTGAATTCTGTTGCGCGACTGAGACACGGCTGAATTCTGATCTCCTGCTGCTCGGAGCAGATCCCTGATCTGCAGCAAACCTCTGCCAGCTTCCGACTGCGAAGGCTGAATGGACTCTGCTATACGGGTCGCAGCTGCTAAATTCTGAATTGGGGTTCGATATACCTGAGTCGGCGGGAAGAGTTGACGTCGACTGGTGTCGGGAACTCGTTGCCGCGCGCGCTCGTCGAGTGCTCGCTGAAGGTTCTCCAGTCGAGTGCGCTCGGCCAAATTGGCGAGACGCGCCTCCTCTAAGGCACGAGCCTCGGGGGTTTCTCCTGCGATGGGAATACGCAGGGGATCTTCGTTCCTGCGGCGAAGCTCTTCTCTTTGCAGAGAGTCGAGTGGCTCGGGCTGATACTCTTCGTAGCCTCGTGCAGGATCGCCGCCGTCACCTGCTCCACCACCACGGGCGAAGCCAGGAGGGCTGTGGGGCCCGTCGACCATCAAGATTTCCGCCGCTGGATCACTGCTTCCGCACTCGGATGCAGTCTCTACGGAGCCAGTCGACTGATCGAACAAGCCGTAGAGAGATTCGTTGGGCTCGATTGCCGCAACTTGGGTAGTGGCCGATTGGCGAGCCACCGCGTGACTCACCCATCGCTGAAGCCTCGACCGGCCTGAGCGCTTGCGCTGGCGGGAGACCGGGAGGGTGGACGATGGAGGAGCTGACCGATACTGGGTCGACGGTTGCCGCAGCAGAACACCGCGGACACATGCGCGAAAATGCGTCGCACCGCGGACGGGGAGCGCATCTACGTCGAGTGGAGCCTCCTGGAGCCATGCGGAGTCGTCGGTGATGAAGGTGAGAGTGCCGAGACGGATCTCTTGACCCTCGACCAAAACTCCAGCAGACACCATGATGAAAGTACTCGGAAGAATCGCAACTTCTCCACAAAATCGCTAAAACACCCGCCCCACGGTGGGCGCCAACTGTCGTGGTTCTAAGCCTGACAGTAGAGTGGGGGGTAGGTATGGAGAGGCAAGGTCCTAGCTATGGAGAGGTTGTAAGCACAAAGGATGTACGAGTTCAGGCCCTTCTCGGAAGAAGTAACAGCCCTACGTCTCGGAGCCCGGAGGCGGTCGAGTGGATTATGAATGTATGGATTACAAGGTGCCGAACCCCTCTGCCTGTGGAGGGGGGTGGCTTATATAGAGTGCGCCAGGACCCCAGCCAGCCCACGTAGGAGAGGGTTTAAGATGAGTTAAGTCTGGGGCGTTACTGGCAACGCCCCACATAAAGTGCCTTTACTATCATAAAGACTACTTGATTACATGCCGTTGCAGTGCAGAGTGCCTCTTGACCTCCTGGTGGTCGAGTGAGTCTTTATGGTCGAGTCCTTCAGGCCAGTCGAGTGAATCCTCGTTGGTCGACTGGAAGGAGACCTCTTCTAAGGATGTCCTGGGGTAAGTTACTTGGATCAGGTCCGTGACCCTACCCTAGGTACATAACCCCATCACCTGATGTTTGAGAAATTGATGACCGAGACATAGTCTTTCAGAAGCGCTAGAACCTTACGATCGGGTAGACAGTACCAACCTACATCCCCTACATCTGCTAGTCTACCACTGTAAGAGTTCGCACGACTTAGTCAACTATGCTAGAGCCCATAGTAGCTTATGGCTGCACACGGAAGTTTCTAGTATGAATAATCTCATGATCCCGTTGAGCCTGGGTGGCGGTCCATAAAGAAAACAGGCAATCGCTGGAATACCCAGGTGCCTCAATCCACCCAGATGTGTGTTTAAGTTGCCACCTTAAATAAAACATTAATTTAACAATCTCACATCTTTCATGGATACACTCACCCAATCCACGTCTACTAGCATAGCATGGCAATATAAGCAAACGTAGAAGTAACTCCCAAAGGTTTGATAATAAAACAGGAAATAGGTAGTACCTCATCTACTTCCCAAAAACCCACAATTTAATTAGATCCTAATCATGCAATGTTTGAGGATTGATCTAATGCAATAAAAACTGGGTAGTAAAGAGATATGATCAAAGTGTTACTTGCCTTGCTAATGATCCGCAAGACCTAGAGATTCAAAGTAGCAAGCGGCGCACTCCGGGTACTCTATCGCAAACAAACAAGCATACAATAAGTACTCATCTAATGCACAGGTAAAACTCAAATAAGAGATCTAACCAGAAAGTTCAACTTAAGAACTCCGGTTTGCAAAAAGAATCAAATCGAAAGGAACAACGAAAGTCAAACGGTGAAAGAAACAAGCTTCGTTTACTAATCTGGATCTAAGTCAAATTTTACAGAAGCAAAAAATCTTGTTTGAGTTGGTTAAACGGGAAGAGGGTTTCAAGACGAAACTCCAGGCGCTTGAATCGCCTGATTCCGATAAACGAGCGAAAAGTTATACTACAACGAAAATCGGATCAGAAATCACGATCAGAAATAATCGCGGAAAATTAGAGAAAAAGAAAAACGACGAACAGATTACCGAACGAACGTTCGTTTTCTGGAACTAAATGGTGAACGCGTCCGTTAAAACGAACAACGAGCGAACGCTTGCTAAATAAACTAAACAGGGAAATAAACCGATCTAAATAAAAAACGGATCTAAAAAATAAACCGAATAAAAACCAAACAGAAAACCGAACGGTTTTCTCGAGGAAAACCGCCGGCGGCGGGGCGGTGGTCAACCTCGGCGGGGCGGCTCCGGCGGCGGGCGGCGGGGTCGGCGGGACGGGGCGGCGGGGTCCGGCGGTGGCGGCTCGGTTGGGCTGGCGGGCTCGGGGTGGCGCCTTATAAAGGCCCGGCCGGACGGAGTCCTGGCCGAACACGGCCCAAAGTCGGTTCGCGTTTTTTTAATAATTACGCATAGAAAAACAAATAAAAGAAATACTAAACAGACTCCGAAAATCCTGAAACAAATTTTCCCCGACTTCTAAAATCAAGCCGGACAAGATGAACATTTATTTAGGGCCTAAATGCAATTTTGAAAAACGCGCATTTTTCCTAAATTCAAATAAAATAGCAAAACTCCAAACTAAAATCTTATTTGATTTTATTATTAAATCCTCAATATTTCTTTATTTTGGGAAAGTCATTTTATTCCCTCTCTCATATTTTTATAATATAAATAATTGAAAATAAAATAAATAAAATCAAATGATCCTATTTCCCAAATTTGAGAAAACTCAAATATGAAAATAACGAAATCCCCAACTCTCTCCGAGGGTCCTTGAGTTGCATAGAATTTCTTAGGATCAAACCCAAAAGCAAATAAAATATGATATGCAGTGATGATCTAATGTGTAACATTCCAAATTGAAAATTTGGGATGTTACCAGGGTAGACATAAAATACTTATCAAAATCATCACATAAATTGGACTCATCAATAACAACAATACAACCTTAAACCACACAAAAAATAACCATAAGAGGCAAGATTGAACCTACCACAAAGCACCTCTCCCACTCAAGATAAATCAATATAGTTGGCCAAACTAAATGGATAGATCGAAGAGAAATACAAATCTATAGAAATCACACATAATAAAGTTTAGAAAAGACTCGATTACTGAGGGAGTCCTGGATTAGGGGGTCTCCGGACAGCCGGACTATATCCTTTGGCCGGACTGTTAGACTATGAAGATATAGGATTGAAGACTTCGTCTCATGTCCGGATGGGACTCTACTTGGCGTGGAAGGCAAGCTAGGCAGTACGGATATGGATATCTCCTCCTTTGTAACTGACCTTGTGTAACGCTAACCCTCTCCGGTGTCTATATAAACCAGAGGGTTTTAGTCCATAGGACAACGTACAATCATACCATAGGCTAGCTTCTAGGGTTTAGCCTCTCCGATCTCATGGTAGATCAACTCTTGTAATACTCATATCATCAAGAATAAATCAAGCAGGACATAGGGTTTTACCTCCATCAAGAGGGCCCGAACCTGGGTAAAACATCGTGTTCCCGGCCTCCTATTACCATCCGCCTTAGACACATGGTTCGGGACCCCCTACCCGAGATCCGCCGGTTTTGACACCAACATTGGTGCTTTCATTGACAGTTCCTTTGTGGCGTTGCCGTAAGGAAGGATGCCTCGTCTTGTTGTTAAAAGCAACATCACCACCGAGGGAGCTCCGGCTATCGGCCAAACTCTCCACCTAGGCAGTTTCGTCGTGACTGCCTGTTTGGCCGCTGCACCGACGATGACTTCTCGGGTTATCAAAAACAACCTCCACGTCGGCTTGGAAGTCGCCGAGCAGATGGATCCAATGGAGCTCTCTTCCCTAAATGAACTCTTGGATCGCATCGCCACCTTGGGAGTCGCTACAAACTATGATCGGATTGGGCTTAAACCCGATCAAAGAGAGATTAACTCTCCACCAGTCACCCATCACATTGCGGTGGTGGAGGAACAATGCGGCAACTCTTCCTCTATTTTGAGGACTAACTATGTCCGGATTCCTGAGCTCTCCGAGCCGGATACCCACTTACGGGAGGACATTACCCAAGCCCTGAACCTAGAATCAGGCAGCGGGCCAAATTTATCGGGTAACACTCCGGAACCCGAACTTTCAAGATTGGAAACTCCTTGGCCCCTGGGTCTCAGATCGGGTAGGGATTCGGACTCAAATCCACCCACCCACCCAGACATAAACGATATTTCCCACATCAGGCAAGAGCCCCATGAAACAATACATCATTATTGGGCCAGATTCCTCCTTGTGATCAACAATGTTAAGGACTGTCGCGAGGAAGATGCAGTCTCACTTTTCTACAATAATTGCACGGACAAGGGAATCCTTAACGCCTTAAGTCGCCATGACATATCACGCTTCGCTGACTTGGCGTTAATAGTATGAAAGTACTGCATGATGGAAAGCGCCTGGAAAACTGAAATGAAATTTTGGGATAATCCGGCTCTGAATATACACCCAGTCCAAAGTAAAAGGGTGCACTATCATAAGACGCCCGAGCTAGTTACAAAGAAACAAAAACCCTCTACAGGGCATGGAACCGTACTGGAGGGATGGCTCAACGGACCCTGCAAAATTCACAGTACAGCGGATACAATACCAACACACAGCCTTAGAGCATGTTGGATACTCCGGCAGGTGGCCAAAAGTGGTGAGGATCTTCTTATACCAAATGCCACAGAGCACCATCCCATGGATAATAAAACGGTATTAACAGTCTTTGGGACCTTAATAGGCGCAAGCGAACACTCCACAGCATGGCCGAAATCTGCCACGTAGCAGCAATAAATCCATGGAGTGACACGGCTATTTCCTTCAATGCCAGTGAAGAACCTAAATTCCGAACAGCCCGAGCACCAGCTGCACTGGTCCTCAGTCCAATTGTGGACGGCTTTCGACTCGCCAAAGTACTCATGGACGGCGGCAGCGGATTAAACCTCATCTATGAGGAAACTCTTCAAAAATGGAAATAGACTAGAACCGCATTAAGCAAAGTAGCACAACCTTCAGGGGAATCATACCCAGTTGAGAGGCACGATGCGCTGGGAAAATCACACTAGATGTGGTATTCGGTACGCCAGAGAATTACAGGTCCGAAGAAATTACATTTCAAGTGGCCCCGTTCAGCAGTGGATACCACGCCCTTTTAGGACGTGAGGCCTTCATGATCTTCCAAGCCGTACCCCATTGCGGGTACATGAAGCTCAAAATGCCCGGGCCCAATGGAATCATCACCCTCGCTAGTGATCCGGACACAACACTCCGAGCCGAAAACAAAACAGCCGCACTGGCCCTCGAGGCATTATATGAAGCCCTCTTGGCTGAGGAGCTAACCACGCTACGCTCCACAGTGGACAGGGACGACGTGATACTCGATAAGAGATCCAAGTCCACCTCTTTTAAACCAGCAGATGAAATAGTCAAATTCCAAGTCCACCCAACGGACTCTACAAAAACAGCCTCCATCGGGGCACAGTTAAAACCCGCTGTGGATGCCACACTATGAGTGTTCCTGCGCGAGAATTGGGACATATTCTCCTGGCACCCCTCAGACATGCTAGGAATCCCATGCAGGCTGGCCGAGCATAGCCTCAATATCATAAAGGGATTCAAGCCGGTCAAGCAAGCTCTTCGGCGTTTCTCCGAACCTAAGAGACAGGCCATGGGAGAGGAACTAGCCAAGTTATTGGAGGCGGATTCATCAGAGAGATAAAACACCCGGACTGGCTAGCAAACCTGGTGATGGTACCAAAGAAGGATAAATCATGGCGCGTTTGTGTCGATTGTAAGGACCTCAATAAAGCTTGCCCAAAGGATCCCTTCCCCTCCCCTGCATCGACCAAATTATCGATGCTACCGCAGGACACGAGTCATTGTGTTTCCTCGACGCATACTCCGGTTACCACCAAATCAAGATGGCGGAGTACGACAAAGCCGCAACGGCATTCATCACACCATACGGTCCCTTCTGTTTCAACACAATGCCTTTTGGGCTCAAAAACACCAGCGCAACATATCAGCGCATGATTCAGACATGTCTGGAGAAACAAATCGGCAAAATAGTAGAGGCATACATAGATGATGTGGTCGTCAAAACCAAACACGTCGACTCTTTGATAAACGACTTGAGGCTCACATTCGACAACCTCCGAACATATTACATTAAGCTCAATCCAGAAAAATGTGTTTTCGGCGTACCAACCGGAAAGCTCCTGGGTTTCATTGTCTCCAGTAGAGGTATTGAAGCTAACCCGACCAAAATCCGAGCTTTGTCACAGTTGGCTACCCCAACAGACCTCAAACAAATTCAAAAGTTAACAGGATGTGTGGTGGCTCTAAGCCGCTTTATCTCCCGCTTAGGAGAAAAGGTTTTACCCCTTTATCGCCTCCTGCGGTGCACCGAACACTTTGAGTGGACGGACGCTGCCACAGCCGGATTGGAAGAAATAAAGGCCATTTTGGCAACCAACCCAATCCTCGCCGCGCCAAACATCGACAAACCAATGTTGTTGTACATTGCGGTAACCCATCAAGTTGTAAGCGCAGTGCTCGTCGTCGAATGAGAAGCTGACGGACATAAATTCCCTCTTCAAAAGCCGGTATATTATGTATCCACTGTCCTCACTCCATGCAAATCACGGTACCCACATTATCAAAAGATAGTCTACACGGTATTCATGGCATCCCAGAAGCTGCGACACTACTTTCAAGAGTGTTTGATTACAGTAGCCTCGGAAGTGCCACTTAATGATATTATAAACAACCGTGGCGCTACAGGCCGGATTGCCAAATGGGCTATTGAGCTCCTCCCGTTCGACATAACATACAAACCTCGACGAGCCATTAAGTCGCAATTACTGGCCGACTTTGTCGCCGAATGGACGGAGGCCGAACTCCCCAAAGAGTACGGCGCATACTCCAATTGGATCATGCACCTCGATGGTTCTAAAATGCTGGCTGGTCTAGGGGATGGCGTCGTCCTGACGTCCCCAACCGGAGATACCGTTCAGTACGTACTGCAAATATTGTACACAGACTCCAACAACGCAGCCGAATACGAAGCCATGTTGCATGGTATTCGGATGGCAGTCTCCATGGGCATTCAACGCCTGGAGGTGCGTGGGGATTCAAACCTTGCAATATCCCAAATAAATGGAGACTTTGATGCCAAGGATCCGAAAATGGCGGCCTACCAAAACGCCGTCCTAAAAATGTCAGCTCGGTTCGAGGGGCTCAAACTTCACCATGTGGCTCGGGAAAACAATCAGGCGGCGGATATCCTCGCCTGCATCGGCGCAAAACGCGATGCGGTCCCCCCCCCCCCAACATCTTTCTGGAAAGGTTGTTCAAGCCATCCGTAGTATGGGAAGGGGACATGGGTAACCATAGTCTGGACCCGGCCAAAATGCCCGATACCGAATACTCTAACACAATCGGAGGCCCCGTCACCGAAATCACACCTTCAGCCCACGTAATAATGGCCATTATAGCCCCGTGGACAGAACCATTCCTGGCCTACCTAACTAGGCAGGAACTTCCGGAGGACAAAATGAGGCACGCTGCATAGTGCGGAGATCTAAGGCCTACAGGGTCCACGAGGGAGAATTGTATAAAAAAAGCACTACCGAAGTCCTTCAAAGGTGCATCTCCAAAGAGGAAGGGCGAAACTTTTTAGCAGAAATCCACGCTGGACTCGGTGGTCACCACGCCGCAGCCCGGGCTCTTGTAAGCAAGGCCTTCCATACAGGGTAGATGCACAGGACTTGGTCCAACGTTGCGCCGGTTGCCAACTCGTTGCAAATAAAAGCCACATGCCACCCACCGCCCTTCAAACAATCCCCATTACGTGGCCCTTCGCGGTCTGGGGGCTTGACATGGTTGGACCCCTTAAAGAGGGAACCCACAAGAAAAAATACTTACTGGTCATGGTGGATAAATTCACCAAATGGATAGAGGCCAAGCCTGTTAAAATAGCCGAATCCGGACCAGTGATAGACTTCATATCTGGGGTCGTGCACCATTATGGCGTCCCCCACAGCATCATCACTAACAATGGCACAAACTTCACAGCCGATGAGGTAAAACTCTGGTGCAGCAAAATGGGCATCAAGCTTGATTATGCTTCAGTCTATCACCCACAAACCAATGGCCAAGTCGAGCGAGCAAACGGTCTTATAATGAGCGGCATTAAACCCATATTAGTGCGTTCCTTAACATAGTCTAACACGCACTGGGTAGAGGAGCTCGACTTCGTACTCTAGGGGCTGCGGACCACGCCGAATCGCAGTACCGGATACACACCCTTCTTTATGGTGTACGGTGCAGAGGCAGTCTTGCCCTGTGACATAATTCATGACTCACCTAGAGTGCGCATGTACGAAGAAAGAGAAGCCGAGCTTGATCGGCAGGACAGTCTGGACACCCTGGAGTAGGAGCGCGACGTAGCCAAAGCCCGTTCCGCATTTTCTCAGCAACAGGCTCGCAAATACCAAAGCAGAGAAGGACGGGCCAAAACTTATAACGTTGGCAAATTAGTTCTACGCCTGCCGGATAAGAAAAAGAACAAGCTCGAGCCCAAATGGGAAGGTCCCTTCATTATTGACCAAGTTCTGACCGGTGGAGCGTACTGACTGCGGGATGCATCGACTAGTCGACTCGAGCCGAACCCATGGAACGCGGCCAGGCTCCGAAGATTCTACGCCTAGCGCCGGACCCTATGTTCGTCCCCTCCCTCTGTCCATTTTTTGCATGTACATTATCTGTCTTGTTTTTCTTTCTTCATTTCTATTATTATTTCTCTAGGCCTTTAAGGGCCAACTTGTGCCTCGCTTGCACATTATAGATGCGCTAGCCGCGCTGATAATACCTGGGGGCTTCTTTTACAGAAGCTTGATTATTTATCTGGGCCTCAAGCCCAGAACATGTGTCATGCTTCCGCATGTACCTTTTTCGCCATTATATGCATCGATATGACTTAAGTTTTGGCCAACATGGGTTGCCTGGCTCTTGTATTTATGCCCTACATTCTCGTTAATTCGGCTAGGTCATAAGGGGAGCACCTCTGCGATTGTTACTGCCGGGTCAGCCGGATGTGTACCTCAGACTGGGTGAAGCCGGAAGCTAGCGTTCTTAAGGGAATATTCTGTTGGTGAATAAAAGATGATTTTTATTTATTGTCCATATCTGCCCCTAGATGTTTTTCCTGCGTTTCCTATCGCAGTCCGGACATGCACTTTAGGGCATGCTTACCTAGGGAAAGGAACCCTTAATGGAACTATTCTCCCTGGAAGATGTTTCTTACTACCCATGTAATATAACATAACTAGTTGGGCACTTGTCTGTTCAAGCACTTATGACCCCTACGCCTGGTCTCCACGCATGCCCCGGTTCTTATATAACTGCGCGGGTATTCGAATACACTCCGGACTATCGGGTCCCGAGGTTGAAGCGAAAAGGTCCGCCAAGACAAATGATCTACAATCCGGCTAGAAGGCATTATACATGTCACTTTCATTACATAGTCATGAAGACTGACTAAATTCCTCTTCTATACCATCCAACAGGCGGTCTAGCTTACAATCCTGTTGGGAATACTTTGCGGCTAATTCTACTTGCCCATAAACTAAGTTAACGGGGATCTCTTTTCTGTCGGGCCCCACAGGTCCGATCTCGGCCATGTGATTTGGGTCTGCCTTGGTATATCGCGTCTTCACCATGGCCCAGGCTTCTCTGGCACCCTGTCGGCAGGCTGATATCTTCCATAATCGGAAGCGCCGCCGTGCTCCCTTGAGCTTCTCCGCAAGCTCTACAACGCCCTCTAGCAGGGAGACGGACGGCCACAAGGCCTGGGCAACACCCTGCATCACCTGCCGAACTTGTTCGTGTAGATGTGACAGCTCGGATAGAAGATCACGCGCAAACCCGGGAATTTCCTCCGCAGGACGACCCGTCAGCATACCTACAGACATAACGCTGTTAGTCGGCTTCTTAGCCGAACTCCTTTAAAAGGATTCGTTCAAGCACTTACTGAAAATGCCGCGCCGAAGCCGCTTATTCTCCTTCTCGGAGTTCGCAAGCTGGCCCCAAACGTCTTTTAGTTCCACGCTCAGCTTAATATTGGCGTCTTGGAGATTGTTTTTCTCCCGCCTAACCTCAGTCAGCACGCGTTTGCCAGCCTCTAGCTGTCGCATAACATGCTGGTCTTCTGGATTTTCTCCAGATTCATCTGCAACATCTATTGTTAAATCTGCAGCCATGCCGCACATTATATGGTAACCATCATTCTTTAAAGTAAATGTTACCAGCAGGTGACTTTTTCGGTTCCTGCAATGCAGCCACAGCAGCCCGCAGTTGGGTCTTGCATTCCTCTAGGTCCTGTGACAACCTAGTATTCTTCTCTGTAAGAACCTGCACAATAAAGATGATCCTTAAATCAGTTCTGCTAACTGGTTCAAGTCTAAGGGGCTACTGATACATATAAATCGTCAGATTTACTTACCCGTACATCCTTTACATACTGATCTGTGGCTCTAGCTAGACCATCTTGAGCAGCTCGGAGGTACGCCTCTCCAGAATTGAAGGCATCAAATACCTCTGGTGAGAAACAAGCGTCACGGAGTACGGCCCGGCGGCGCCTATGATTCATGGCGCTTTCCACCTGTGAGCTTGTAGCGGATAATCTATCTGCATCCTCTGTAGGGGGATTATCCGGCACCCGCCCCATATCGGCTTCCGCCTCTATGTACGGTCCTGGCGCCCGGCTGGTGGAAGCGTGATTAGTAACATCGCCGGACATAATCCGGTGAGCGTTTTTTCTGTTAAAGAAACACGGGCGTCATTATATTTCGAGAAAGACGACAACCACAGAGCGGGGTTTGTTATACCTTTGCGCCGGCGTCTCCATCCTGACCACCTTCCTTTTTGGCCTACCCGGCCTCGGTGCCTCCTGTTGGCGCGTTGCTGCGGGTTCGGCAGGGCGTCCCGAATGCCTTCCCTGTAAAAATGCCATGTGTATATGGTGGGTGAAGTGTCTAAAAGGGGATCCTAGTTTTGGAGTTGGGATTTTTGGTTTTTCTTACATGCGATGCAGGGAGAAGTCCGGGATAGTCGGCCGTAATGGCCACCATGGCATCGTCGCAGCTTAACTGATAGAACTGCTGGTCTATCAGCTCCATGAATATAACTGAATCTTCTTCAAGTCCGGAGTCGAGGGCCCGGTCAGGGTCCTCTGGTTGTGGAGAAGGGCTGCTGACCTCCTTTATGGCTTTTCGTAGTTCCTGCCACAAAGTGGCAAGGTGAATACTTACGACAAAGAATGCGGGAAAAATGGGAGCAGGGAGATATAACTTACCCAGCTTGGAGGATTGTACATGGAGAATCTGTCCCGTGCCTTCACGCGGGTGAACTCCTCTTCCTCACCCTTGAACAATTCGGACAGAATTTTCGCTAAAGCAGCAGCATTGTCCGGACCCTTACGCCCGCAGCGGGTGGCGTCATCCGCCCCGTTATAACACCACAAGGGGTGCCCACGATATTGAAGTGGTTGCACTCCCCGCATTATGCAAATCGACATAACTTCGATTACTGTCAATCCTAATCGAGCCAGTGCTTTAATTCGGTTCATCAGATAGAGGACTTCTCCATTGTCTTCCACCTGGGGGCTCCAGGGGCGCCAACTTCGGCGTTTCTTCAGAGGAGCATTGTTGAACTCAGGAAGACCCCGCCGAAAAGGGTCCGGAAGGGGAACGTCCTCCATATAAAACCATTCTGAAGGCCAGTCTTCGGGTGACTTCTTCGGAGTACCGTACAAGTATCCGGTATCGGTGATGCGCCATATTTCGGCTCCGCCCACTTGATAAAGTGACCCCCTCTGTGTGCGAGGGACGAGGAAAAATAGCCTTTTCCACAGCTCGAAGTGAGCCTCGTTGCCCAGGAACAACTCGCAGAGAGACACATAGCCGGTGATATGTAGGATGGAGGCGGGCTGAAATTGTGTAATTGGAGGCCGTAGAACTCCAGGAGCCCGCGGAGGAACGGATGAATTGGAAATCCGAGTCCCTTTAATAGATAGGGAACAAGGCAGACCCGTTCCCCCATAGAGGGACGGGGAAAGCTCTCCGCTTGCTCCCCGCCATTATAGGTGGCAAGACCGACTCGAACGGGCATCATGTACGCCGGAGGGAGAAATCCCTTAGTCTGCAGTTCGACTAAATGACTGTGTGGGACTGAACACCTCTCCCAATCACCGGGCTTAGGGCTTTGGGGGCGGGAGGAGGAGCTGCGGAGGTCGGCCATGCTGGAATGGATCTTTCCAAAATGCGCTCTGATGGACTCTCGCTAGGGGAGGATGGTATGGATCAGATCTAAGGATCCCCATCCCTTTAATAGAAAATTTATTTATTTGGCTAGGGGGCGAATGTAAAAACACCCTGGTGCCTCGTATTCATTTGACGCGTGGGAGAAAGCCCTTATTGGGCACAAAAGCCAAGAGGTCCAAACATTTATGGGATCGGACACTTCTTTACAAACGTTCAAAAGATGGAGAAGAACCCGCCTTGCAATGCCGAAGACAATACTGCGCGCCGGACTCATCGTCATTGAAGCCTGGTTCAGGGGCTACTGAGGGAGTCCTGGATTAGGGGGTCTCCTGACAGCCGGACTATATACTTTGGCCGGACTATTAGACTATGAAGATACAAGATTGAAGACTTCGTCTCGTGTCCGTATGGGACTCTACTTGGCGTGCAAGGCAAGCTAGGCAGTATGGATATGGATATCTCCTCCTTTGTAACCGACCTTGTGTAACCCTAACCCTCTCCGGTGTCTATATAAACCGGAGGGTTTTAGTCCGTAGGACAACATACAATCATACCATAGGCTAGCTTCTAGGGTTTAGCCTCTCCGATCTCGTGGTAGATCAACTCTTGTAATACTCATATCATCAAGAATAAATCAAGCAGGACGTAGGGTTTTACCTCCATCAAGAGGGCCCGAACCTGGGTAAAACATCGTGTTCCCTGCCTCCTATTACCATCCGCCTTAGACGCATAGTTCGGGACCCCCTATCCGAGATCCGCCGGTTTTGACACCGACGATTACTTTCAGTGAATAATCTGATCATAAATCCTCCATTCATCGGATCCCAACAAATGCACCGCAAAAGGAATACAACGAATTGAACTCTAAAGAAAAACATTGTATTGAAGATCAAACACACACACACACACACACACACACACAGACATCTAGCTACTTCTATGGACCCTTAGGACCTATGGGAACTACTCACGCATCATCATGGAGGCAGCAAGGTTGATGAAGACGGCCTCCATGATCGATTCCCCCCTTCAGAAGAGTACCAAAAGAGGCCTCCAGATGGGATCGTGGAAGAACAGAGGCTTGCGGCGGTGGAAGAATTGTTTCGGGTCTCGCTCTGGGGTTTTTGGAATATATGTGAATTTATAGGCTACGAATTAGGTCAATCGGAGCAACATGGGGCCCACAAGGGGGCAGGGCGCGCCCCCTGCCTTGTCGCTTCATCATGCATCGTTTGGTATGCCCCCGAATCTTATAGGGTCTCTTTTGGTTCAGAAAAAATCGTCAATTTGTTTATCGTTTTTGGACTTTGTTTGGTAGGGATTTTCTGTAAAACCAAAAACAAGCAGAAAACAACCACTGGCACTGGGCACTGGGTTAATAGGTTAGTTCCCAAATATGATATAAAATAGTGTATAATGCATACAAGATTGACAATATAATACCATGAAACAGTCAAAAATTATAGATACGTGTCAGTATCCCCAAGCTTAATTACTGCTCGTCCTCGAGTAGGTAAATGACAAAAATATAATTTTTATGTTGAAATGCTACCTAACATGTCTTATCATGCAATCTCTTTTACAGTATGAATATTGAGAAGTGATAATGTAATTAATATCAACATAATAATATCCATGAATACTAGAAAATAATTATTACTTTTCAAAATATACGATGCTTAACGAATGGTAGCCCTACTCATTGAATTATGTAAGCATGGCGTGAATCCAACTTCCTAAGATAAATACAAATTATGAGCACCCCGGTGCCAAATCAAGCAATTACATCATATCTTTTCTTGCTTCAGCATTTTCAACCTCACTCAGTATATGAGCATGAGACATGGACTTAACACTATGGGTGGAATAGAGTATTTTGGTAGAGGGAATACAAAAAATGAAGAAAATCTCGCATCAACTCGGCGGATCGTTAGGCAATGGAGAGGCATGACAATCGATATCAATGCGAGGAGTAGGGATTGCCATTCAACAAATGCACTAGAGTTATAAATGTAGGAAAGCTCGCTACAGAAACTAAGTGGGTGTGCATCCAAATTGCTTGCTCATGAAGACCTCAGGCATTCGAGGAAGCCCATCATCAGAATATACAAGCCAAGTTCTATAATGTAAAAATTCCCACTTGTATATGAAAGTGATAAATCATGGAGACTCCCTATATGAAGAACATGGTGCTACTTTGAAGCACAAGCATGGTAAAAGGATAGTAGAATTGCCCCTTCTCTCCTTTTCTCTCATTTTTAGAGCAATATCATGAACCACATCCCCACTTTTTCGAGTACTTGTCATTCTCCATCATTCTTTACCTCACTAGAACAATGCTAATGATCATCACACTTCTTTTTACTTACAACCAGATCAAACTGAATGATATGACTATATGAATGTCTCTGGCAGTGTACCAGGACGTGCAATGATCTGGTGTAACATGTATTACAATGATGAACGGTGGCTTTGCCACAAATATCATGTCGGCTCTATATGATCATGCAAAGGAATGTGATGATGAACACACAAGTCATGTGAATAGTAACTGTGGAAGTTGCATGTCAGTATATCTCGAAATGGAAATGACATGATAGGTAGGCATGGTGGTTGTTTTGAGGAAGGATATAATAAGGTTTATGTGTGATAGAGCGTGTCATATCACGGGGTTTGGCTGCACCAATGAAGTTTACGCCAATTCTTGAGGTGAAAATGGGCAATGCATGGCACCGAGAGGCTAGCAAATATGGATAGATGGGAGTGCCATATTAGTCCATGAACTCACATTAGTCATAAAGAACTCATATACTTATTGTGAATTTTTTATTAATACTCGAAGCAAATTACTAATCGCATGCTCCAAGGGAGGAGGTTGTGAGGAGTTCACCATCGCGCGCCCTGATATGGACAACACAAAGGATTTCAACGAGAATAAATATGCTCCAACATCCCAGTCATGCCATGACCGACACATAAATGAGTAGTACATAACAAGCTTTAATATCGATATTTATACAAACCAATGATTATGAACTAATACTCTTTCATATTACTACATCAATATCATTTAAATCACATGCTTCATATTCAGCGATCTACATGGAAGTTTTTATTATACCACTCTTGTATACTTACCATTTTTGAACTAGTCATATAACCCATGCAAATTATTACTTGCTATTTAACTCCCAATAAGATATAAGTGAAGCATGAGAGTGCAAATGATTTCTATAAAATATATCTACGCCTTGCTCTAAAGATATAAGTGAAGTAATGAGCAACTGCCCAACTCGAACGATATAAGTGAAGCACATAGAGCATTCTAACAAATCATGATGAATACGTGTCTCTCTCAATAGGTGTATCCAGCAAAGAATGATTGTGGAAAACTAACAAACCAAATAAAACTATAGCACACGAAGCTCCAAGCAAAACTCATATCATGTGATGAATAAAACTATAGCTCCGAGTAATATTATCGATAGATTAGAGACGAAAGAGGGGTTGCCATACGGGGCATCCCCAAGCTTATATGCTCGAGTCTTCCTTGAATATTACCTTGTGTGCCTTGGACCTCCCCAATCTTAGGGTCTTCCTGCTCCTTACTCCTTCATCCATCGTGATCTCACTCAAAACTTGGAAAACTTAAGCACATAAAACTCAACAGAAACTTCATAAGATCCGTTAGTATAATAAAACAATCGTCCACTTGAGGTACTGTTATAAATAGATTCATAGTTTACCTTGCATAATACCTACTATATTCTAACATCTCTAGGACTTATACCCCTTGATATAATCCATAGCATCATCAATATAAGCACACTATGCAATAAAAACAGAATCTGTCTAAAACAGACAGTACGTAATGCTAGAATTTTCATCCATGCTTATGTAACTCCAAAAATCCTAAACAATTAGTACAACGTAAAATATTTATATCATATTAATGTGTAAAAAAATCAGCAATTGACCACGTTCTAGTAAACGGGAACAATTCAGGCATTGGACACTAAATTTTTGTTTCTACACAGTACCAATTTCAACAATCACTAAAGGCTTGTTTCTACACCCAAACTTTTGGACACTAAAGGCTTTACTTGGCCCAAAACTCAAAATAAAGGATACAAACATAATCATTACATTAGCAATAACCATGTTTACTCAAGAAAATAAAATGAAATAAAAAATATAACTATTAGGTTGCTCCCGACAAGCGTTATATGTTTAATACCCCTAGCTAGGCATAATGCATAGTTTCAACTGTTATCATCCTTGTCCAATTCCTCAATTATGCATCCGGATTTCCTAGAAGGTTTAGCAAACATGTTTTTAATAACGACACTCCTGGGAACAAAATTAAGGAATTTCTTTTCAATCATAGGTTCCTTTGTATCATTTTAATGAAGTCGGGGTGAACGCTAATCTTTTTAGATCTTCTTTCTCTCTACTAGATGAAGCACCCTTGTTATTAGGAATATACATAAGCTTAGAATTCTTACTTGTAGGAGTCCTTTCAATGGTTTTAAGGGAAGAAAAAGTTGAGCCCAACTTATTATTGTCTCTTTCAGTTTATCAATTCTAGCACGACTTTGTTCTACTCTATCCTTTAATAATTTTAATGTGGTTCCCACCGAAGAGACAAATTTAGTTACTTGGTTATGCACCTTTTTATCAAGATTTTCAATGTGTTCAACAGTTAGCATTTTGTTCACAATAATTTCCAATCTTCGCATAACATGTTTCAGAGTAAGTGTCCTTTCATTAATAGTGATAGGTGGTGATCCTACTAAATTCCCCATAGCATTGAAAGCATCTAAAGGGTGACTACTTGGGAAATTTCCTCCGGTAATAGTGTCAAGCACAAATCTAAACCAAGTAGTAACACCCACTTAAAAGTTGCGAAGAAGACCAGTGGTGGATAGCTTATGAGTAGATCTATTTTGAGGATTAAAAATCATATACCAACCATCTTTTAAACTTTCTCCTCCCCTTTGTTTAAAATTAAGCACTTCATTTTCAGGGGTACAACCAACAAGCCAAGAGCTAGCAATAGCAACGAGCAAATAAAGCACATGAGATATTTTTGGTATTTTTGATTTTCTAAAGGAAACTAATAAAGAAAACTAAAAGCAAATAAAAAGTAGAAAAAGTAAATGGTAAATGTGTGTGAAGGGACCTGCTTTGTTTGATGAAGTATCCCCAACAATGTTGTCAAAAAAATTTGCTACTGGTGATAGGCGTTGGGATTTCCCCGAAGAGGAAGGCTGATGTAGTATAGTAGCAGAAAGTATTTTCCTCGGTAGAGAACCAAGGTTTATTGAAACAGTAGGAGATTCACGCAAAAAAGGTAAATGATACCTGCACACATACATAAAACAAATACTTGCACCCAACACAAGCAAGAGGGTTGTCAATCCCCTTGTACTCGTTAATTGCAAGGATTAATTCTGATAGTGATAGATAAATAAATTGCAAAAGAAGGAAAAAATTGCAGCAGAGTATTTATGGTTTTAGCAATATGATGTAAATGAACCCGGGGGGCATAGCTTTCACTAGAGGCATCTCTCTCATGAGCATAGCAATGGTGGGTAGAGAAATTACTATTGGGCAATTCATAAAAAAGTGCACAGTTATTATGTTATTCATGGCATGATCAATACATAGGCATTACGTCCATGACAAGTAGGCCGCTAAACTTACTGACACCTACTACTATTACTCCACCCGTTGATCGCTATCCAACATGCATCTTAAGGTATTAAGTTCATAATAAATAGAGTAATGCTTGGAGCATGACGACATAATGTAGACAAAGTAAGACTAATCAATATGATCAAACCCCGTCATTTTACACTAAGTAGCAACAATACAAATACGTGTCTTCCTACCCCTTCTATCACGAGGTGAAGACACCGTAAGATTGAACCTACGAGAAAGCACATCTCCATAAAGATAAATCAATCTAGTTGGCCAAACTAAACCGATAAATCAGAGAGAAATACAAAACTATGAAAATCACACATAATAAAGTTTAGAAAAGATTCAATTACTTTTAATGAATAATTTGATCATAAACCCTCAATTCATCGAACCTCAACAGACGCACCGCAAAAGGATTACATCTAATCGATCTCCGAATAGAACATTGTATTGAAGATCATAGAGAGAGAGAGAGCTGGCTACTCACGCATCATCATGGAGGCAACAAGGTTGATGAAAACGACACTACTAGGGAAAAGCCTAGCCGTAGCGCGAGTTTTTGGCCTACCAGTAGCGCGGGTTTTTGGCCTACCAGTAGCGCGGGTCACAGCGCTACTGCTACGATGCTACAGCTAAAGGTTAGAAATAGTGTGGTTTCACCCACGCTACTGCTATATCCACTTAGTAGTAGCACTTCCTGGAAAGGGCGCTACTGGTAATTACTAGTAGCGCTTCTCGCAGCCTGCGCTACTACTATTATTATGTATTCTATTTCTTTTTTATTTCATGTTGTATTCATACACCTTTATACAAGTTTTCATACAGTAGCAATTTAGAGATTGTTTTTACATCATAATGAGTTATTACATCACTGGGTGAAAGAAACGTGGACTAGTTTCAAGTGGATGGACATCCTTGAAACTAATCTGCGGTTCTTTCACCCAATGATATAATAAATATCATCATCTATATCATTAACAACTTATCATCATCTATATGACACCTCCTCATGATCATCATTTTCATCAATGAGACATCATATAGCAAGTTGGTCACTAGTCATAATCACAAGTCCCCATCATCATCATCAACTCTAACACATTGTACCACATTGTACCACATAATAACACATTGTACCTAGGACCTACTTCTCTCACATTGTACCTAGGACCTACTCCATGGTGACAAGCATACCCTCATGAAAATCATACATCTTGCAAAGTGCTTCCCAATTTGGGCAACCAAAATGGGCTCAGTGTTGTATAGATTTACATCAAAATCCATACCATGATGGGTCCTTAGGTGAATTTTCTTTGTTTCCATACTTTCATTATCTTCAAAATCCATCCTATCCGAGACATAGCATCTTGCATGGCATGGGATAAGCTAATCGAATTGTAGAAGAGGAAAATTACACGTTGAAGTAGTAGAAGTCGTGCTTAATTACGAAAAAACACTTGTCCTTGTTGCGTACCATTTCAACATCGAAGGTCTCCTGAAGCTTAATGCTGAAGCGCCGACCTTTGTCCAGGTGAGGCCTGTCGCATAGACCCCGGTCGTCGTTGCACCAGTCGCACTCCCCCGGGATACTTTCGTCATCCGATGACAACATTTCCTATGTTCATAATTGAAAGATTAAACTTGTGCAATTAAATGTATGTAGTACAAAAACTAAAATAGATCATTATTCTTCATCACGGGTTGACTATCGGTCTGCCGAGTCTTTTCTTGAAAACTCTCAACTCATGTGGTGTATACATTCGACCGTTGGTGATGATCGGTCCTCCTTTCGTCCCCCCGTGCATTACACCAAAATGTCTAGCACACGGAAACAAAGGAGAAGCGACCCCCACGATAACAGTCAGGATTCTTTGTCCTCTCTCATATATGGTGGATACACTCCCTCACTGATTATTCGACCATCGGTGATGGTCGTTATTCCTCCTTCCCCTAGTGCATAACAAAGGTCTAGCACAAGGAGAAGAAGGAAAAATGACTCCCACGACAACAGTCAGGATTCTTATTCTCTCATATATGGTGCAGACTTTCTCCCTCACTCATTTATTGACTGTCATGTATGGAGCCCCGACAGACTTAAAGTCAACCCAAAAGTCGTTTAATTATCTTTCTAGAAAATCCAGGTCAGTCGATATTTCCTACATATTCTAGCACAAGTCATGCCAAAATTCACGGAAAAATCCGGCATGACCTTTGCTAAAAAAGGACATATCAAGCGCCTGAAATTTTCCGGAACGGAAATCAATCAACACTCCGGCAAAACATAGGCCACTCGGAGGTGTTACCTGAAACATGGCCGGCCACTTGGGCAAGCACATATCCTATTTGAGCAACACAATATATACATGTTTATATCTACATCATATGAGCATTCAAACTTGATGGTCATTGCATTTCAATGGTTGAAAATATGAACAAAAACATTTCAAAATATCTTATAGGACTCATATTGACACAGAGATTTGGCTAGTCTCACCTCGAGGTCGGGGGGTCGGTGACGGGGATGACGGTGGGGATGATGGAGGGGCTCCTTGATTTCTGCAAAAACAACCCGGAAGCTATCAACTAATCAAATGCATACGCCTTGCATAGTGCTCTCCAATTTGAGCATTCAAAATAGGAGTAGTTCTCCTACTTGAGCATTCAATAAGCAAAACCAAATCGTAAAATAAATTAGTATTCAAATTAGCATGCATTCAATAAGCAAAACTAAATCATCTCTTGCGTCCGTACATCGTCGAATATTATCACTAATACATCTCGAATAGTATCATACATATAACATCACTAATACAATTAAAACCCTAGCGAATGACGGGTATCGGCGCAGGCGGTGGACACCCAAAGAGAAGGAACCATCACAGGATCATAGCTCTAGTGAGATCCCTGAAGAACCTGCCAGGTATTGGAGAACCTGCCCTCCAATGCAACCATGTAGCGACGGACATGCTCGTCCTCCTCGCTGACACAGTGACGTACCACCACTGCGGGGTCCTCAAGCCTTCGCACCATCACTAGCCCATGCGACAGCCACCAAAGAAGGTTCGGGTCAATGACAGGCTGGCTCCTCACCAAGCTGCGCCCCCGAAAGGTAGCACCTCCCAGTACCAGCCCGGCGGAGCCTAGTCCTAGACATGGCCCCTATGATCAAGTAGGTGTCCTCCACCGAGTTGACAACGAGGATGCGGGATAGGCATCGTCGACGTCGATGCGGGAATAATTGCTTTAACTAAAAAATAACAACAAATGCGACATGTTCAAAATATGACATGTCCACTTCAAAATGAATCAACCTAGAATTCTGTTAAATACACTTAAAAATATACTAGTTCTATTAATTTTCTTACTAAAAATAAACTAGTTCTATAGTAAATTTTTAATTAGATCATCAAATCTCATATACAAAAAATTTCTTACTAAAAATAAACTAGTTCTATTAATTCAACTAGTTCAACTAAGCACTTACTATAAATAAAAATAAACTAATTCTTACTAAAAATAAACTAGTTTAACTAGTTCTATTAATTTTCTTACTAATTCTATTAAACACTTACTAAAAACAGTAAAAAATTACATTATACAAGAACAGTAAAAAGAGTTTAGGGTTTAGGAGAGATGGAGGGAGGAGGGGGCTGCCGGAGGAGGAGGGAGGAGGAGGCAGCCGGTGGAGGAGGGAGGAGGGGCGGCTGGTGGAGGAGGGAGAAGAGGGC
>NC_041382.1:60222134-60242007 GCF_002162155.2 Triticum dicoccoides | reverse complement strand
AGGAGGGGGCGGAGGGGGCGGCCGATGGAGGAGGGAGGAGGGGCGGCCGGTGGAGGAGGGAGGAGGGCACGGCCAGGGAAGGAGGGAGAAGGGGAGGAGGGAGGAGGATGGAGGAGGGACTACCTCTGTGGAGAAGGAACGGCGGCGGCGGGCGACGATGGTCGTCGGGGAACGGCGGCGGCGATGGATGACGGGGGCGTGGGGGAGAAAGTGAGTGAGGGGGAGAGTGAGGGGGGTCGTCGGCCGCACGGGGCGATAAGGTATGGTTAGTAGCAGCGCGTGTTGAAGAAAAGTGCTACTACTACAGAGAGATAGGGATACGCGCAAAGCATCTAGGGTCTCTTTTGGTCCAGAAAAATCGTCAAAAAGTTATGTCGTGTTTGGACGTCATTTGGTACGGATTTTTTGTAAACCATAAACAATCAGAAAACAAGAACTGGCACTAGGCACTAGGTTAATACATTAGTTCCCAAAAATGATATTAAATGGTGTATAAAGCAAACAAGATTGATAATATAATAGCAGGAAATAATAAAAAAATTATAGATACATCGGAGACATATCAGCAAACTGCTGTCTGGCGCAGATATGGCGCCTAAGAGTAGCTGGCGGCATGGGCAGTGTGTTGGGGAATGTAGTAATTTCAAAAAATTCCTACGCACACGCAAGATCATGGTGATTCATAGCAACGAGAGGGGAGAGTGTGTCCACGTACCCTTGTAGACCGAAAGAGGAAGCGTTAGCACAACACGGTTGATGTAGTCGTACATCTTCACGATCCGACCGATCAAGTACTGAACGCACGGCACCTCTGAGTTCTGCACACGTTCAACTCGATGACGTCCCTTGAACTCCGATCCAGCAAAGCTTTGAGGGAGAGTCTCGTCAGCATGATGGCATGGTGACGATGTTGATGTTCTACTGTCGCAGGGCTTCGCCTAAGCACCGCTACAATATTATCGAGGTGGACTATGGTGGAGAGGGGCACCGCACACGGCTAAAAGATCCAAGAGATCAATTGTTGTGTCTATGGGGTGCCCCTCTCCTCCGTATATAAAGGAGGGGAGGAGAGGGTCGGCCAAGGGGAGGAGGCGCGCCCAAGGGGGGAGTCCTACTCCCACCGGGAGTAGGACTCCTCCTTTTCCTATTTGGAGAGGGAGAGGGAAGGAAGAGGAAGGAGGGAGGAAGGAAAGGGGGCCGGCCCCCTTCCCAATTCGGATTGGGCTTGGGGGGCGCGCCCCCTCCCTTGATCCTTTCCCCTCCTATCCACTAAAGCCCATTAAGGCCCATATACCTCCCGAGGGGTTCCGATAACCTTCCGGTGCTCCGGTATTATCCCGATCTCACCCAGAACCATTCTTGTATCCAAATATAGGCATCCAATATATCGGTCTTTACATCTCGAACATTTCGAGACTCCTCGTCATGTCCGTGATTATATCCTGAACTCCGAACTACCTTCGGTACATCAAAAACCATAAACTCATAATATAACCGTCACCGAACTTTAAGAGTGCGGACCCTACGGGTTCGAGAACTATGTAGACATGACCGAGACACGTCTTCGGTCAATAAGCGGAACCTGGATGCTCATATTGGCTCCTACATATTCTACGAAGATCTTTATCGGTCAAACCGCATAACAACATACGTTGGTCAATAAGCAGAACCTGGATGCTCATATTGGCTCCTACATATTCTACGAAGATCTTTATCGGTCAAACCGCATAACAACATACGTTGTTCCTTTTGTCATCGGTATGTTACTTGCCCGAGATTCGATCGTGGTATCTCAATACCTATTTCGATCTCATTATTGGCAAGTCTCTTTACTTGTTCCGTAACACATCATACCGCAACTAACTCATTAGTTGCAATGCTTGCAAGGCTTAAGTGATGTGTATTACCGAGTGGGCCCAGAGATACCTCTACGACAATCGGAGTGACAGATCCTAATCTCGAAATACACCAACCCAACAAGTACCTTCGGAGACACCTGCATAGCACCTTTATAATCACCCAGTTATGCTGTGATGTTTGGTAGAACACAAAGTGTTCCTCAGGTAAATGGGAGTTGCATAATCTCATAGTCATAGGAACATGTATAAGTCATGAAGAAAGCAATAGCAACAAACTAAACGATCAAGTGCTAAGCTAATGGAATGGGTCAAGTCAATCACATCATTCTCCTAATGATGTGATCCCATTAATCAAATGACAACTCTTTGTCTATGGCTAGGAAACATAACCATCTTTGATTAACGAGCTAGTCAAGTAGAGGCATACTAGTGACGCTCTGTTTGTCTATGTATTCACACATGTATCATGTTTTCGGTTAATACAATTCTAGCATGAATAATAAACATTTATCATGATATAAGGAAATAAATAATAACTTTATTATTTCCTCTAGGGCATATTTCCTTCAGTCTCCCACTTGCACTAGAGTCAATAATCAAGATTACACAGTAATGATTCTAACACCCATGGAGCCTTGGTGTTGATCATGTTTTGTTCGTGGAAGAGGCTTGATCCTGGATGGAGTTGAAGCGTCTCTTGATGTGCTTGGTTCTCTTGTGAAATCTGGATTCCTTTTCTAAAGCAATTGCACCAGTATTGTCACAAAAGATTTTCATTGGACCCGATGCACTAGGTATGACACCTAGATCGGATATTAACTCCTTCATCCAGACTCCTTCATTTGCTGCTTCTGAAGCAGCTATGTAGTCCGCTTCACATGTAGATCCTGCTATGACGCTTTGTTTAGAAATGCACCAATTGACAGCTCCACCATTCAATACAAATACATATCCGGTTTGCGATTTAGAATCATCCGGATCAGTGTCAAAGCTTGCATCGACGTAACCATTTACGACGAGCTCTTTGTCACCTCCATAAACGAGAAACATATCCTTTGTCCTTTTCAGGTATTTCAGGATGTTCTTGACCGCTGTCCAGCGATCCACTCCTGGATTGCTTTGGTACCTCCCTGCTAAACTCATAGCAAGGCACACATCAGGTCTGGTACACAGCATTGCATACATGATAGAGCCTATGGCTAAAGCATAGGGAACATCTTTCATTTTCTCTCTATCTTATGCAGTGGTCGGGCATTGAGTCTTACTCAACTTCACACCTTGTAACACAGGCAAGAACCCTTTCTTTGCTTGATCCATTTTGAACTTCTTCAAAACTTTGTCAAGGTATGTGCTTTGTGAAAGTCCAATTAAGCGTCTTGATCTATCTATATATATCTTGATGCCCAATATATAAGCAGCTTCACCGAGGTCTTTCATTGAAAAACACTTATTCAAATATCCTTTTATGCTATCCAGAAATTCTATATCATTTCCAATCAACAATATGTCATCCACATATAATATCAGAAATGCTACAGAGCTCCCACTCACTTTCTTGTAAATACAGGCTTCTCCAAAAGTCTGTATAAAACCATATGCTTTGATCACACTATCAAAACGTTTATTCCAACTCCGAGAGGCTTGCACCAGTCCATAAATGGATATCTGGAGCTTGCACACTTTGTTAGCTCCCTTTGGATCGACAAAACCTTCCGGTTGCATCATATACAACTCTTCTTCCAGAAATCCATTCAGGAATGCAGTTTTGACATCCATTTGCCAAATTTCATAATCATAAAATGCAGCAATTGCTAACATGATTCGGACAGACATAAGCATCGCTATGGGTGAGAAAGTCTCATCGTAGTCAATCCCTTGAACTTGTCGAAAACCTTTTGCAACAAGTCGAGCTTTATAGACAGTAACATTACCGTCAGCGTCAGTCTTCTTCTTGAAGATCCATTTATTTTAAATGGCTTGCTGATCATCGGGCAAGTCAACCAAAGTCCACACTTTGTTCTCATACATGGATCCCATCTCAGATTTCATGGCCTCAAGCCATTTTGCGGAATCTGGGCTCACCATCGCTTCTTCATAGTTCGTAGGTTCGTCATAGTCTAGTAACATAACCTCCAGAACAGGATTGTCGTACCACTCTGGTGCAGATCTTACTCTGTTTGACCTACGAGGTTCAGTAACAACTTGATCTGAAGTTTCATGATCATCATCATTAACTTCCTCACTAATTGGTGTAGGTGTCACAAGAACCGGTTTCTGTGATGAACTACTTTCCAATAAGGGAGCAGGTACAGTTACCTCATCAAGTTCTACTTTCCTCCCACTCACTTCTTTCGAGAGAAACTCCTTCTCTAGAAAAGACCCATTCTTAGCAAAGAATGTATTGCCCTCGGATTTGTGATCGAAGGTGTACCCAACTGTTTCTTCTAGGTATCCTATGAAGACACATTTCTCTGATTTGGGTTCGAGCTTATCAGGTTGAAGCTTTTTCACATAAGCATCGCAGCCCCAAACTTTAAGAAACGACAACTTTGGTTTCTTGCCAAACCATAGTTCATAAGGTGTCGTCTCAATGGATTTTGATGGTGCCCTATTTAACCTGAATGCGGCCATCTCTAAAGCATAACCCCAAAGTGATAGCCGTAAATCAGTAAAACACATCATAGATCGCACCATATCTAGTAAAGTACGATTACGACGTTCGGACACACCATTACGCTGTGGTGTTCCGGGTGGCGTGAGTTGCGAAACTATTCCGCATTGCTTCAAATGTAGACCAAACTCGTAACTCAAATATTCTCCTCCACGATCAGATCGTAGAAACTTTATTTTCTTGTTATGATGATTTTCAACTTCACTTTGAAATTCTTTGAACTTTTCAAATGTTTCAGACTTATGTTTCATTAAGTAGATATACCCATATCTGCTTAAATCATCTGTGAAGGTGAGAAAATAACGATACCCGCCCCGAGCCTCAATATTCATTGGACCACATACATCAGTATGTATGATCTCCAACAAATCAGTTGCTCGCTCCATAGTTCCGGAGAACGGCGTTTTAGTCATCTTGCCCATGAGGCATGGTTCTAAAGTACCAAGTGATTCATAATCAAGTGATTCCAAAAGTCCATCAGTATGGAGTTTCTTCATGCGCTTTATACCAATATGACCCAAACGGCAGTGCCACAAATAAGTTGCACTATCATTATCAACTCCGCATCTTTTGGCTTCAACATTATGAATATGTGTATCACTACTATCAAGATTCATCAAAAATAGACCACTCTTCAAGGGTGCATGACCATAGAAGATATTACTCATATAAATAGAACAACCATTATTCTCAGATTTAAATGAATAACTGTCTCGCATTAAACAAGATCTAGATATAATGTTCATGCTCAACGCTGGCACCAAATAACAATTATTTAGGTCTAAAACTAATCCCGAAGGTATATGTAGAGGTAGTGTGCCGACGGTGATCACATCAACTTTGGAACCATTTCCCACGCGCATCGTCACCTCGTCCTTAGCCAGTGTTTGCTTAATCGGTAGTCCCTGTTTCGAGTTGTAAATATTAGCAACAAAACCAGTATCAAATAACCAGGTGCTACTGCAAGCTCTAGTAAGGTCCACATCAATAACATGTATATCACATATATCTTTGTTCACCTTGCCATCCTTCTTATCCGCCAAATACTTGGGGCAGTTCTGCTTCCAGTGACCAGTCTGTTTGCAGTAGAAGCACTCAGTCTCAGACTTAGGTCCAGACTTGGGTTTCTTCTCCTGAGCAGCAACTTGTTTGTTGTTCTTCTTGAAGTTCCCCTTCTTCTTCCCTTTGCCCTTTTTCTTGAAACTGGCGGTCTTATTGACCATACACTTGATGCTCCTTTTTGATTTCTACCTCCACAGCCTTTAGCATTGCGAAGAGCTCGGGAATTGTCTTATTCATCCCTTGCATATTATAGTTCATCACGAAGTTCTTGTAGCTTGCTGGTAGTGATTGAAGAACTCTGTCAATGACACTATCAACAGGAAGATTAACTCCCAGTTGAGTCAAGTGATTATGATACCCAGACATTTTGAGTATATGCTCAGTGACAGAACTATTCTCCTCCATCTTGCAGCTATAGAACTTATTGGAGACTTCATATCTCTCAATCCGGGCATTTGCTAGAAATATTAACTTCAACTCCTGGAACATCTCATATGCGCCATGTCGGTGTCAAAACCGGTGGATCTCGGGTAGGGGGTCCCGAACTGTCACTACAAAAAAAAGACACATCCTTGACATTTTGGGCCGAACGAAAAAAAATTCTGTCATACATATGAAACTTCTATGAAGATAATTGTGACAAAACCTGGTATCATCATAAATGTGGTGGGCTCCTACTTCTATGATAGAAAATGGGCTTTTCATCCTGGGCGGGCCGGAGACGCAGTTGCATGACATTCTTTGGGCCGTCCATGACGGAAAAAACCGTGGTAGAAGTGAGGGGAAGGAAAATTTCGGGGAGTTCCCGGTTACGGTGGGAGGTAGGGGGACGAGCGATGCGCGTTTCTCTCGTACACATACGCGCGTGTGTGTGAGGCGTTGGCTCTAACTGGACCCAAGCGAGGCGTTGGGCTCTAACTGAACCCGAGCGATTGCACTACAGGCTACGCGTTACTGAACCCGAGCGATCGATCGATGGCTGTTAACTGAACCTGATCGAGCGATTCCTTCGCTACTGCTGCTAACTGAAGCCGATCGATGGGATGGACAGTGGGTGTTGCGGGGGGGTGTTGGATGAACAGTGAGCGGTGGCGTTGCTTCTGGATGAACAGGACCCCGTGGTGTGGTGGAGGGTTGGATGAACAGTAGACGGTGGAGGGGTGCTCGTGGAGGGGTGGATGAACAGGACCCCGTGGTGTGGAGGGCTGGATGAACAGTAGACGGTGGAGGGGTGCCCGTGGAGGGGTGGTTGAACATGACCCCGCGGTGTGGAGGGCTGGATGAACAGTAGACGGTGGAGGGGTGGTTGAATAGTAGCCGGTGGAGTAGCGCGCGGTGGAGGCTGGATGAACAGGAGCCCATGGAGGCTGGATGAACAGGAGCCCATGGAGGCTGGAGGAGGTCGACGGTGGAGATGAACAGTATCCCGTGGAGTCCCGTTTTGCGGTACGCCACACCCCTCCCGATGAACAGGACCCCCATTTCGACCGTAGCACTCCAACACAAGTCTGTTTCCTCCGTTTTGTGGTACGCCACACCCCTCCCGATCAACAGGACCCCCATTTCGACCGTAGGAGGTCCGTTTCCTCCGTTTTGCGGTACGCCAGACCCCTCCCGATGAACAGGATCCTGTTTCGAACGTGGCCGGTCGAACACAAGGTTGTTTGCTCCATTCTGCGGTACGCCAGGCCTCATTTCCATCGCCTGTTCCGTCCAAGCCCTCCCGATGAACACGACGCATTCCGTTGCCTCCCCATGAACACGACGCATTCCGTTGCCTCCCCATGAACACGACGATGATGTTGTTTCTCTGTTCCGACCCAGCCATGTACACGAGCCCTCGCCGTACGTATGCGCGAGTAGGCGTTCGAGATCCCGCCCGTATGTACACATACGTGGCCGTATTTTCTTTCTTGCACCCTGGCCGCTGTACGTACGTGTACATGCTACGTGCGCGCCTCTACTACGACACGTGCCTGCCTCTACTACAACACATGTGTGCCTCTACATCGACCAATATGTACGTACACGTTCGCGACCAGAATGACAACGCTACGTACGCTTCGACCAGGTGGGTCCCGACTGTCAGGCACTTCCTTGCCTGCGAAGATGTAGCTGGTGGGTCCCAGCAGTCAGGGGGCGAATCGTTTTTTTGCCCGGACGCACTTCCTTGCGTGCGAAGATGTAGCTGGTGTGTCACAGAAGTCAGGGGGAAACGTTTTTTTTTGCGAAATACAGTGGCCCGTCCGGTGGGTCCCAGCTGTCAGTTGGAGGAATCATTATTTTCCACGTAATAAGGAGGCACTTCCTTGCTGCGGCCGTGGACCCAGCTGTCAGCCTCTCCACGTACAGTCCACGTCCGATGGAAGTCGTTCCTTGACCACGTTGACCACGCCGCACCGAGAGCACCACGGCGGTGGACGACGGCGAGGCCTAGGAAGGGGACGACACGGAGGCAGGGAAGACTCGGCAGTTGTTTCCCACACAAAGGGGAGTACGACTGTACGAGGGTTTACTGGTTCGTCTGCCGTCGCCAGAGAATAACAGCAGGTGTGGGTGAGTAGAGGGATGGCTAGGCCAGCGATGGGAGTACGTGCAGTGAGGCCTGTGGGGCAGCACAGTTGGCCGCGAGGAGGAGGGAGCAGGTAGTCTCGTCGGCGCTTGTTTGAGCGGCTGGTGCAGGAAGAGCAGAGATTGAAGAAGCACGCAGCCGTTGGATGGACATCCAACAGTCAGTGCTTGTGCGTCAACCTTTTTTTTAGGAAAGCCTCAAATCTGTGGAAAACAGCATACAGCCCATCTGCCATTATTTCTAATAATTTACAGCCCATTTGCTAATTCTTAAGGTTTTTTTGGAGCCCATATTCTTTTTGTTAGCATTACATCCCATATTGTGGCAACGGTTAAAAAATTATACGAAATTTTGCATATTTTGGTGCGGTCCGAACTGTTTTTAATCCCAAAATTTCGACTCATATTCAAACTAATTTTAAAAATAAATGTATATCATTATAAAATCCAACAAATTCTCCATGCATAAAAATTAATGTAATTTAAAATCTTGAAATGAAAGAAAAGATATTTGAAACTAATTGCCGGTTTGATGTGTTTTAAAAATGTACAACCCATTGATCATTACTGATGGGCCATTTTCTCGGCCAGCCGAATGAAACTCTCCTTGTCTTGAAAAATTTGCAGCCCAACAGGCCTGACAAAGTGACTTACTTGGCAAATCACAAAAAAACTGGGCTATGGCCGTGGACCCAGCTGTCAGCCTCTCCACGTACAGTACTGTTCTGATGGAAGTCGTTCCTTGACCACGTTGACCACGCCGCGCGGAGAGCACCACGGCGGTGGACGACGGTGAGGCCTAGGAAGGGGACAACGCGGCAGTGGAAGCCCGCGCGGAGAGGACTACGAGGGTTCACTGGTTCGGCTGCGGTGCGAGGCTACCGTCGCCGCAGGGCCTGGCCAGCGGTGGGAATAGTAGGGGGTGGTGAGGCCTCTGCGGCAGCACAGCCGACCACGGGAGGCAGGAGCATGCGGCATGACCGGCGCTGCTTTGGGCAGCTGGAGCAAGAAGACCAGAGGTTGAAGAAGCACTACAACCGTTGGATGGACATCCTACTGTCACTGGAGCTAGAATCGTTCATATTGACTAAGTTGACAAAGCCCTTCGTCCTCGTCAACTTAGTAGGCCCACAAGTCAGTCTCCCAGCAAGGTGGGTCCCAGCTAGCCGGGGGAGTATTCATTTTTTTGTGCGTAATAAGGAGGCACTTCCGGTGGGTCTGAGCTGACAGCGGGGGGGGGGCGTTTTTTTGTGAAATACGGTGGCCCGTCCGGTGGGTCCCAGCAGTCAGGGGAAATGATTTTTTCGCAAAATACTGGTGGCCGGTCCGGTGGGTCCCCGCTGTCAGGTGGAGGAATAATTATTTTCCGCATAATAAGGAGGCACTTCCTTGCAGCTGCCGTGGACCCAGCTATCAGCCTCTCCACGTACAGTACTCTTCCGATGGAAGTCGATCGTTGACCAAGTTGACAACGCCGCGCCGAGAGCACCAGGGCGGTGGACGACGGTGAGGACTAGGAAGGGGACGACTCGGAGCCGGGGAAGACGCAGCAATGGATGCCCACGCGAAGAGGAGTACGAGGGTTCACTGGTTCGGCTGCGGTGTGAGGTTGTTGTCGCCGCAGAATAACAGGGGGTGTGGGTGAGTAGAGGGATGGCCTGGCCAACGGTGGGAGTAGTAGGGGGCGGTGAGGCCTCCGCGGCATCACAGCCGGCCACGGGAGGCAGGAGCACGCGGCACGACCGGCGCTGGTTTGGGCAGCTGGAGGAAGAAGACCAAAGGTTGAAGAAGCACTACGGCCGTTGGATGAATATCATACGGTAACAGGAGCTAAAATCGTTCATATTGACTAAGTTGACAAAGCCCTCTGTCCCCGTCAACTTGGTAGGCCCACAAGTCAGCCTCCCACTATGCTGGGTTCCAGCTGGCAGGGGGAATATTCATTTTTTTGTGCGTAATAAGGAGGAACTTCCTTGCGTGCGAAGATAGCTGGTGGGTCCGATATGTCAGCGGGGGGCACTTTATTTCGCGAAATACAGAGGCCCTTCCGGTGGGTCCCAGATGTCAGGTGGAGGAATCATTATTTTGCGCGTAATAAGGAGGCATTTCCTTGTGTGCAGCCATGGACCCAGCTGTCAGCCTCTCCACGCATAGTCTACTTCCGATGGTGTCGTTCGTTGACCACGTTGACCATGCCGCGCCGAGCGCATCCAACATGGTGGACGACGGCGAGGCCCCGAACAGCAACGAGCCGGAGATGGGAAGACGCAGGAGTAAAGTCGTAGACAGAGAGGTGTACCAGGGTTAACTAGTTCTAGTGCGGTGTGGTTCGACAGTCGGTGGAGAAGAACAGGAGGTGTGGAGGGGTGGAGGGATGGCCTGGCCAATGGTGGAGTAGCGCTTCATAGCGAAGCGTGCTAAGCAGAGCTGCTAGCAGCAGGAGGCGGGTGGTGGTCCCGGTGGCGCTGGAGGAAGAAGACGAGAGATTGAAGATGGATGTCGGTCGTTGGATGTAAATCCAACGGCTAACATGTCAGAATCATTTGTTGACTAAATTGACAACGACTTGCATTGGTTTCGACCTATTGGCCCACATTTCAGCCTCCAAAAATGTGGCACATATTCAACCCATTTTTTCAGAATTTACAGTCTTTTTTTTGCGCAGTAGAATTTACAGTCAATTTGATCGTTTTTTTTAATTACAGCCATTAGCTGGGCTGGGTGAACAAATAATGTAGTGTCCATGCGGCCCGTTTATTTTATTTCCTAAAAAATTACAGCCCATTTGCACTTTCTCGAAATACACAATTTTGCTAGGCTGATTCTAACTATAATGTTGGGTTGGGCCAGCAATGTTATCAAAAAATAAAAAGGGGCTGCATTTTGTTATAAATATATTTAAATAATAAGTGATATTATTACATTCGTCCTTAAATTTACAGTCTTACCAAGCTTTATATAATAACATATAAAATAATTTTTTTAGAAAAATAGGGAGCATCTCCCCGGTTCCATTGCTGAGAACGAAACCACAACATATTCTGATACAGCAGCTCAAAGAGCAGTTCGAAAGCAAAGGTAGAAAAGCTACAAACTAGGGGGGTGGATGAACAAGTTCTCTGAATAACACAAATCACCCGAGCGGTGCCAAAGGCAGAGCGGATAGAGCACTCAAATGACACAACAAGGGTCCAGCGAAGCCTTCATGGTCTTCAGCCGAGGGGCCGTGTCAGCCTGCGGCAACCAGTAAGCAAGCGGAGACACCAGTCTGGAAGGCGTAGCATGGTGGATGTCCCTCTTTTTCGGCGCCTGGTGCCCATCATCTTCATCAGAGATCTTGAGACGAGCCCACGGGTCCAGCCCCAGAGCACGTCGAGCCTTGTTCAGCCACAAGTGATCGCCAATGGTTTCTGGAGGGATCTTGTTAGGGTTTCCACGAAGCTCATCAACTTGTCCTTGTCCAATCCGGAGGAGAGAATCGCCCAGTTCCTCACCATGTTCTTGATCAACCTCAAGACCTGTGGAATGGAAATCCAGGAGGTGTTACTGAAAATCATAGCATTTCTATATTTCCAGAGGCACCAAAGGACAGCTGAGCTAACAGTGTTTAAAACTGAGCACTTTTTGGTAGCAATCCAGAATCTGGCGACAGATTCGAAGGATGAGCCAATCTGACTAGAGAAATATTCCTCAATGTGGGCCCAGAGATGTTTAGCAACTATACATTCAAAAAATAGGTGAGAACAAGACTCTAGTTCCAAGCAGTAAACACAATCAAGGGGTTTGATGATGTGTCTCTTCCTAAGGTTATCCCTAGTCATCAATTTGTTTTTGGAGAGAAGCCAGAGAAATACATGAATTTTAGGGGGAACTCTCAATTTCCAGACAGCAGGGATAAACACGGGTTGAACCCCTCTAAAGTTGATAACATGATAGAGGGAGCTGGAGGAATACTTCCCCTTATTGTCCAGCTGCCAAATCAGGGCATTTGGCTCGGCAGTAAAGGTAATGCTTTTGGCAATTTCCTCCAACTGGAACCATTGTTCCATGAGACTATCACTAAAGTTCCTTCTAAAAGAGAGTTTTAGGCATTGATCGTCCCAAACATCATTGACACTTTTGTTAAGCTCATTGTGGACAGAGTAAATAGGCCAAAATTGGTCTGCTAGGGGGATGTGCCAAACCAAGTATCTTCCCAGAACCTGGTTCTGCTCCCATCCCCTATGTTCCATCTGTAGCCAAATTTCACAGCATGCATAATAGATTTTAATCCTTTCCAGAATCTAGAGGTCTTAGGGTTGGAGGAAGGGACAAAAATATTAGGTTTATTTCCTAGGTATTTATGGGCAATAAGAAGCTTCCAGGGTTTCACGTCTTCCTCATAGAATCTTTTAATCCAAGACCCTAGAAGACAGATGTTAATTTCTTGGAGGTTAGGTATGCCTAGGCCTCCAAAATCTTTTTTCATAGAGACTAGGGCCCAATTAGCAAGGTGTAGCTTCCTATTTCCCTCAAAATCATTCCACAAGCAATGAGACATCTGAGAATTGATGAGGTTTACTGCCCATTTAGGGAACTTGAAGAAGGAGAGGAGATACACTGGAATGCTAGCCAAACAAGCTTGTATGAGGATCAATCTACCTCTGTAAGAGAGAAGTTTGCCCCTCCACCCAGCAATCCTTTTAATGATTTTATGCAGAAGGGGTTGGATATCATCTCTCCTCAGTTTATCATAGTGGAGAGGGATACCTAGGTACTTAATGGGGAAGTTACCTTTATTATAGACTTATAGACTAGAATAGAGAGGAAGTCAGCTAACTCCTGATCATCCATGTTGATAGGGATGAGTTCACTTTTAGAGTAGTTGATTCTCATGCCTGAGACTTGTTCAAACTAGGTTAGAACAGTTTTCAGATTGCTAGCATGTGTGGAGTCATTGTCTAAGAAAAGGATGGTATCATCTGCATATTGAAGGCAGATGATGCCACCAGGGCAGACCTCAGGACAAAGCCCTACAATCAGACTATGATCAGCAGCTTTGCTCAGCATTTTAGTAAGAACGTGCACTACTAAATTAAACAAAAGCGGAGAGATGGGGTCACCTTGCCTAAGGCCTTTACCAGCAAGGAAAAAAATCACTTCCACAATTATTTAACTTGACCCCAACAGACCCCCCATGAGTAAGTTGCTGGATCCAACTCTCCTCTATGAAAGGCTTGGAAAAGATCTAAGAGATCATTTTTCACCAAGTCCCAAGAATGCTGGTAAAACAAGAAGGGAATCCCATCAGGACCAGGAGCCCCATCGGGATAAGAGCTAAAAATGGCTTCCTTCACCTCTGTCTCTGAAAAAGGGGCTTCTAGCAGCTCATTTTCAGCAGGAGAGACTTTTTCAGAAGCAGGGAAAAAATTGTTTTGTAGAGAGAACCCAGAAGGGTTTTCTTTCTTAAACAGGTCTTTGTAGAAGTCACTAGCCACTTTCAGCATCTCATCTACCTCAATAATAGGGCCATTTGGGCCATCAAGGGAGTGAATGAGGGTTTTCCTCCTCCTTTGGTTAGCTACTGCATGGAAGTAAGCAGTATTTCTATCACCCTCCTTAATGTTCCTATCTCTAGACCTTTGTTTGTCTTTGATTTCTTCTTGAAGCCAAATTTTCTTGAGCTCTTCATGGACAAAGTTTAATATATTAGTCTCAATCTCAGAGAGGTCAGTGGTTTCTGCCTTAATATCTAGAGAATCAAACTCAAGGAGGAGAAGCCTTTTGTATCTTCTAAGATTAGCTTCCTCATTGGAGTTCCACCCTTTGGTAGTTCTTCTAAATCTCCTGATTTTGATCTGCCAATTTTCTAGGGGGCTGCTGCTCCCAGTAGGCTCGTTCCAGATTTTCCTGACTAGCTCAGTAAAATCTTCTCTAAGCAACCACCACTTTTGAAATTTAAAACTATTGCTCTTTGGAGTTTGGTTAAGACCAGAGTCCCAGAGCAAAGGAGTGTGGTCACTACCATATTTGGGCAGAGCTCTACAACTAGAAAGGGGAAAAGACTATCTAATTCTGTGTCACAGAAAATTCTGTCAATGGTGGACATAATTCTGGAGCAGCACTTCCAACATATCTAGCAGAACTGTGGGTTTTCCTTCTGACAGGGCAATTCTCAACTTTATGGGTAACCATTTTGCAGATAAAACAACTCTTGGGTTTGACACATTTATCCAAATGATGCTCTGGTTCCCCACAGTTGTAGCAGATCACCTTAGAGTATGCCATAAGGCCCAAAGCAAGGGCAGGAGCAGTTTTCTGCATGTCATGTCTCTTCTTTTGCCGATTCTTGCCTTGAGATTTTCCACTGATCTGAGAGTCAGAACCACCAGCAGATTGATCTTGGGCAATAAAGGAGCCTGCCTAGATTGTGCCCCCATTTGGGGCGGAGGTGGGCCATACCACTGCCCAACCGGCGCTCCACCCCCCCATTGTGATAGGGGAAATTCATCGGAGTTCGTGGTTCCTTCTCATCCTCCAGCCAGATGTTGTCTCTCAGGAAGCAGAAATAACCACCAGACAGCTCAATTGAAGCAAATTGCAAGCCTAATTTCAATCTTCTGCAGGTTTTGGGGAGAGGTAAGGTAGGGGATCCACCTGCTCTGGCTCCGGTGGCGTGCTGGTGGGCAGGAGTCCAGTCAAGCATTCCCATCTCGCAGCATGGCGTGGATCTCCTGAATTCACTTCCCCTTTCGCCCATCGAACGAACGCAATCGGCGGCTCACTGGGGTGGGGCATCCTGTGCTTCTCCGAGAAATCTCCTTTGAAGTAGATCCGCAGGGCTAGATTCAGCAGCTCCTAATCCACATGATCCTTGCACATCCAAGCATACCTGCGTGAGTGAGAGAACGGATTCGGTCCCTCCTTGGCTTCCTCCCTCGCAGCTTCCTCCTCTGCTTCCCTCCATTCGCGCGTGCACTGGGTCCAGGAGAGAGCATCGTCGCGGATCCGCATCGCCCGTTCCCTCCGTCTCCTCCCTCGAGTCTCCCGCAGCACCGCCGGCGTGACGGAGTTGAGCGCCTGGAGCATCCGTGGGAAGGCTTTGTAGACATGTGAGAGATGCATCTTGTACATCTGCCTATCTTCCAGCCATTCCTCCGTGGATATGGCCAGCGACTCCATGGGGCATGCGAGCGGACTTGCTGAGGGGGGCAGGCGCGCATGGAGTCAGGAGGCGGGGGGTGGCGGCGAGATCTATGGCGGCAACGAGGGTGGAGGTAGTGGCGGGGGCGGCGGCGAGGGTGGAGGTGGTGGCGGGGGCGAAGATGATCGCGAGAGCGGTCATCTATTTGCTAATTATATGAACTAAACAGTCAACATATAAAATAATTTAAATATATACAATATAGTTAGAAGGGAAACATAAGTTGGACCTGGCATTCCTATTCTTATATAAAAATAGAACAGACCTCTGCGTTTTCTTCAAAAAAATACATAAATTGGGCTGCCAAAAATAAAACCTCGGATGGGAGGTCCATAGGCCGGTCGATACATGACGGCCCTAAGAAAATACAAACAGGCCTATGGACCTCCCATCCGAGGACGTGGGATGCGCATATTAAAAATGAAAGCCTACACGGGGCAGCCCAAAACCCCGTCCAACACTTGCCAAAACTTTGTCCCTCGTTTATTTTGTGTTTCGCACACTCGACATTGTGTGGGCATTTTGACTATGCATCATATGAAGATGTGCTATGCATGAATGTTGATCAGCATGATGTTAACTGGCTGGTAGTTCCATTTTCGACCATGAATAAAACTTCCAACATGATGTTAACCCTGTTTGAAAAGGCTGTGTTAATATAAATGCTCTTCCTCTGAAAGTTGCAGTTTCTTATCTGAAACTGAACTTGCAGTTTCTTATCTGAAACTGAAACTTGCAGTTTCTTCTCTGAGAATCAGATTGTCTGCACTTTTATACTCCTATGAAACTACATTTTTTTAAGTGCTAAAAATAGATATCTAGAATTCATAAAATACTTCATATGCTCAATACTGCAAATCTAAAATTCAAAAGACATTCATATCTGAAAGTACTCTCAAAATACACAACACAAAACACAATTCACAACCTGCAAATACTGACAACCCTAAGCTCCTCCTGACAATTCACAACCTGCCCGACTATTGGGCTGGGGGGGCAGCCCCCTCCTATTCCTCGGTGGCAAACAGCCGCCCCGTGAGACGATGTGAACGGCGAGGGAGACGATGGCGGGGAAGCGTCGTCGGGCCAACTGCTTTTCTCCTCTTGCAGTTGGGTTCGGTCGACGAAGACTCCACTGGCTCGCTCTGGCAGGACACCCTCACAAACGGCACCCTGTAGATGCTCGATCCTTCAATCTCTGGTGGATGCTCCATCTGGGATCGATACTCCCACCACCGCTCCCTCACGATCGGATTTGGTGAATCTGTTTGCTCCATGGCCTAGAGGAGCAGCTCTATGTACTCCGGCGCGATTCCCTCCGGGAGTATCGCCGCCTTTTCGCTCAGTTGCAGATATTTGGCCATGGATGTCGCCGTCGCCGCTAGTTGGTGCTTGTTGTCAAACCAAGACTGTATCTCCAACATCCTAGCTAGCTTTACAGGGTCACCGTCTGCGATCCTCACGTATCGGTTGTACTCCTCCATTGATCTACTTCTCCACAGCACCTTCACTCGCCGGCCGTGGTTTTTTAATGGAAGAGGAGAGGAGCAGCGCTGGTTTTGGATTAGAGGAAGAGAGGAGCGACGCTGGTTTTGGACTGGAATAGGAGAGGAGGGGCGGTGGTTTTGAAATGGAAGAGGAGAGGAGCGGCGCTGCATTTAGATTGGAACAGGAGAGGAGTGGCGGTGGTTTAAGAGGAGAAGAGCGGAAGAGCGGCGCTAGTCTTGGAAGTATTTTTTTGTTGTTTCGCGTATTTTGGGTCAAAGTTTGACCACGTCCTGTATTTGACAAGCAAAATGTGAATGCATGTCACCAAATTGATTTTGATTTTGATCCAGTCAGAGCGCGCCGACCCTCTCGTCCAATCCTAAATCGCTGCCGCACGCTTCTCTCCCTCTTCTCCATTGCAAAACCACCTCCTCTCCTATCCATCATCTCCATTCCAAAACCACCGTCTCACCTCTCCCTCTTCTCTATTGCAAGACCACCGTCTCTCCTCTGTTTTCTAGACGCTTTGCTCCATGGCGCGAGCGCAATCCATGGATACAAAATTAGTATACTGTAAACTATTTAAAAGTCGAGGGCAGGGCTTTTCCTGCGCGGTAGGCAGCGGGGCAGTTTCGCCTAGTCGGTTCAACAGAGACGTGAGAAGACGAGGGAGTAGGATGCTGCAAACGTAGGGCTGTGTGATTTGACAGCGAGTTACTGTTGGACAGGTGGGGCCCCGTGATTTGACTTGCCATTATGATTTTAACTGCGGCGCTACGACCGGCATGAGTCTCCCAGATTCCTGACCACCTCCATACAGGTGCCTCTCCCAATGATCCACCATGTAGGAGAGGCTGGCTCTTGCATGAAAGCCCACTTCTCCACTTTTTCCTTGCCTCTCTTTCCTCCACATATGCAAAAATGCCATGTAAAGCGCACTATTGTAGTTACTTTTACTTTCTCCTACAGGTGCTTAAGCTTGCCACATAAGCATAAAGTCTGATGTGGCAAGTTAATCAAGAAGAGAGAGACTAGTTTGGTGACCCAAGGAAGAAACGGTGCTAAGCGCGTGTACCTAGGTGAAAAGAAAATTTTGAGTCTATAGCTAATTAAAGAAGCAAACTTAGCAACACCATTTCATTGGAAGAGGTCACTCCTTGGCAAATGCAATAAATACACGCGCTTAGCACCGTTTCTTCCTTGAGTATGAAGAAAGAGATAGAGAGGAGTAAAAAATACACTTATAGCCAACCTTGTTGTAGTATGAGTGACTAAGTGATGACTATGTATGACATGCCAACATCAGATAGCCTAACGCACCGTGTTAAATCTCCAAGGGCGCGATCGCGTGAGCGACGCGACGGTCATGGTAGGCGCGACCATGATACAGACTGCTGGCAGCCCTTGGATCTGAGATCAAACGGTCGCATGCTAAGTTGCTGAAAATTTGTAGAATAACCCTCCAGGATAGGATATTCACCCATAGGTCTAGAATCACGCCATGCAACCGTTCGATCTCAAATCCAAGGGCTCTCGGAAGCCCGTATCATGGGAGAATGGAAAGCCACTACCCTGCTGTTCGCACGCTAGCAGTTCGCTCCTATTCGTCCCTGCACGTCCTTCAATACTATGGCAGTTCGCTCCTAGTCGTCCCGTCCATTCACATTACGGCAGTTCCACTAATCCTAACCCTCCTCCCAAACCCATGGCGTCCCAAATCTCCATGATCGGCAGTGAGTACAAGGTTAGAACCATCACCGGCGATGAGTTCGACGTCATCTACACCCGTTCTTCCGCGACGGTGAAAGGATGCCTTTCTCGCTTCAGACGCATGTTCGAAGACTCAGATGATGAGTGGGTCGCTGGGCTAGATGTTGAGTACACCATAGTCCTGGGACGAGAGAAGGATCTAAAGGACGAAGAGAGGAAGAAGCCCGCCGTGATCCAGGTTTGCGTGCATGACTTATGCTTGGTTTACCACATATACCATGCCGACGTTGAGTGCCAGGATTTTAAGGACTTCCTTGAGAGCAACCTAGTCAAATTCGTTATTGTAGACTTTGGTAACGACAAAGAGGTCTTGCATCAGATATGCCTCGTTGTAGGCAATACCTTCGACCTCCAGAAGAATCGGCTGGTGTCCGCTCGTTAGCCTTCAATGCTGACCCTGGTAGGAGCCATGGTTCATCCTTCGTACGGTAAACTGGAGAAACCTCCATACACGTTTCATCGTCATGCATGGCAGCGGAATGTACTAGATATAGACCACATCCACTACGTTGCAATGGATGGCTACCTTTGCTTCAATATCTACAAGGGTTGGATGAAGAGCAACAGCCAAGTGTGTGGTTCAAGCAAAGAAGTATCGGCCAAGAGGAAGAGGGACAAGGACGAAGTCGAGGACGTGGACGAGGACTCCGAGTAAGGTGGCAGTGTCGTTGCTCATGGTGGTTCTAATGCAGTGTCTACCGGAATAGTTGCAAAGTTTAATTTCAGGTGTGCTTAATTTAATTTGAGGGGTGTGTTGTGCTGAGCCCCCAGCAGAACTATGTTATGTTTCTTGTCGTTACTTTAACTCTTCAGTACGTACATACTAGTATTTCTTACATTTCATCTTTTAGTTGGTATAGTACTACCACTCGTTTCTTCACATTATATACGTACAATATAGGGATATTTAAATTAGTGCCCCTAGTTCCTTAGTTGTGCTCACTTTTCCCCACGCTCCAAACATTTGCTCACTTTTCCCCTCTTCCTTAGCTGAAACTCACAAATTCTCATAGCGGGCATTTGCCATCTTGACCGTCCATTGACCGTTAGTTGCTGACGAGTGGGGCCGAGTCTGACTGTTGCTCGCTGACGGGTGGGACCACAAGGAGACACGTATTGGGTAGCTTGTCTGAATCTGAAACAGATCTAGACAGGCCGCACTGCACAGTGCCGCCCCACCCCCTCCGCCGGCGTCTTGCCGCGTCCACCGCAGTTGTTTCCTCCACCCTATGCCCTCGTCCGTTCATCGGCGACGCCGCGTCTCTGCCA
>NC_041382.1:60195404-60222018 GCF_002162155.2 Triticum dicoccoides | reverse complement strand
GTTGAGTTAGGACGCCCGAAATGCAGTCGGTCGTGGAGAGGATTGGGTCGAATCCGCGGGAGATAATGTCGTGGAGAGCATTGTTTCCTCTCAAATTGACGTTCTAAGTCGTATTGTAGGCCGTATTTGACTTCTGTTTGCTTGAATCGTTCGAATTTGTGCTCGATTTTACCCAGCTAACTGAAGCCTTTGTTTCCTTCCCCAACAAAATAGGATTGATCCCGCGCTGGCTTTCCGGCTGGCGATTAGAATGGAAACTAGTGTGTTGCGTGGTCCTAAACCGCATTTGATTTCATCATTTTTCTATCCCAAAGTGGTAGAAACCAGCATGTCTTTCAAAGATTTGCGAGCTGAGCTCCAAAACACCTATCCCTGGAGTGATGCCAATGATGTTGAACTGAATTACTTCAGCAGTGACGAGCAAATATTTCTCCCACTAACTTGCGACGATCATATGTCGTTGCTTTTTGCTAGGATTGCTGGCTACCGATTCGGTAAACTCCAAATCGATGTGCTTCAGCCACGCGCAGAACGGGCGAAGGGGAAGGGAGTTCAGACATCATCTGTCTGTGCTAATAGCCAGCAGCCCAGCACTCCTTGTAGGTCGACACCAAGTAAAGCAAGTGGTTCATGGAGCCACAACATGCCTGCTGCCAATTCTGGTTCCGATTCAGCTGCTGCTTCTCATGTACCTTCTGCAGTTGGTGTAGAAGAAGATGCAGAACCTGACGAGGCAGTGCCTACAAATGATGATGAAGACGAGATGATGTTTCCTGAACTGGTCGATGTAGCCAGTCAGCAAGCAGTGGATGACAAATATATGGAGGAGCCCATCAGCCAAGCTAGGTTTGATGACACTAACGATGAAGAGAAGGTGGAGAACATAGACAGCTTAATCGAGGATGAATACGATGGTGATGACATGCCAACAATTGAGTGGAACAGGGGAAAACCTGAGCTTAGTGTAGGCACCATTTTCCAATCAATTGTGGACTGTCGGAATGCAGTGACAACATGGTGCATTATATCTGAAAACACCTATAAGATTAAAAGGAGTGAGCCAGCAAGGTTCACAGTTTTTTGTCCATATCCTAGGTGTAGGTGGAAGTTGCATGCATCTCGTATGAGAAAGACCAAATATATTCAGGTAATCCAAGTTCAGTTAGTAATTTAGTTTCAGATCGTTGAGTAAGGTTTCTTAAATGTTCTTTACCCTTTTATTTTGTTTCAGATAAAGAAAAACCCACACAAGCACACCTGTCCACCTAGAGGGGGAGGGGGGAAGGCTAAAACCAAGCTAGCAAAATCTAGGTGGGTGGCAGATGCTATATTGGATTGGCTGAGAGAAGAACCTGGACTTGGTCCAATAGCACTCCATGGGAAGCTTTTTGAGAAGTACAAGATAGAAATTCCTTACATGAGAATTTTCAATGATAGGGAAAAGGCTCTTGACAGAATTATTGGTCAATGGAATGACAGTTTTCAGCTGCTTTACACTTTCAAAGCTGAAGTGGAGATGGCAAGTCCAGGGAGTGTTGTAGAGATTGACAAGCATACAGTTCCATTCAAAATAAAAGGGAAGTCATTTCAGAAGGAGTGCTTCAGAAGGGCTTTTGTTTGTTTCAAGGCTTGCTGGCAGGGGTTTTTAGATGGTTGCAGGCCCTATTTGGCTGTAGATGCTACACATTTGAGTGGAAGATGGAGAGGACAGCTAGTAGCAGCTTCTGCAGTTGATGGACACAACTGGCTATTCCCAGTTGCATTTGGTGTGGTGGAGGCAGAGTATGAGGAAAGTTGGGTCTGGTTTCTGCAGCAGTTGCGCAACATTATAGGCACACCCGCAGGTTTAGCTATACACACAGATGCTTGCAAGGGTTTAGAGAGTGTAGTGGAAATTGTATTCCCTGGAGTGGATCATAGGGAATGTATGCGACACCTAGCGCATAATTTCAAAAAGAAGTTCAAAGGTAAAGTTTATGATGAGAACTTATGGCCAGCATCATACACATGCAGCAAAAGGAAGCATGAACACCATTTGAGAGTGTCGTATGCTCAAAATCCTCTTGTGAAGGAGTACATGGATGCACATCATGGCAAGGTGTGGTCAAGAAGCAGATTCAACGAAATCTGCAAAGTAGATTATGTGACCAGTAACCTTGCAGAATGCTTCAATTCAAAGTTCAAGTCAGTGAAAGGGCTCTTGTTGTGGCAAGCATTTGACAAGATGAGCCAAATGATCATGATAAAGATGGCTCTTCGCAAAAGAATTGCAGAAACACAATATGTTGGTCATCAAATGCTCCCATCACTGATTAAGGCATTGCACTTGAAGGCAAGAGGACTGAAGATGAAATGTATTCGATCTGGTACATATGAGGGAGAGGTTACCTATACTGACACTAAAAATAGGGTATGGAGGTATCCTATGAACCTAAGTACTAGAGAATGTACTTGTAGGCAATGGCAGATCTGTGGGAAGCCATGCATACATGCCTACATCTGACGACCATTATCAGGGGTGCAGATGGTGAAGTTGATCAATATTGCTCTGAGTATTTCTCTATTGCCAAATTTATGGCTGCTTATGCTGACAATGTGCCTGCACTATTGGGGAAAGATCAATGGAACATAGTAGATCCAGGGTTCAAACTCCACGCTCCTGTCATTACTAGACCACCAGGAAGACCAAGGAACCAGAGAATTAGAGCAGGTGAGGAGGGTCGTCTACCAAAGAAGCGTGCTTGCAAAAAATGTGGAGTTATGGGGCATATTGCTAGGCTTTGTACCAATGCAGTGGATGCATCATTTGGAGAGGAGGAAAGATGGACAGCAGCCAATGCTAAGGACAATGCAGCAGCAATGGAGACTGAAGATGCAGTGGAGAATGCAGCAGCAAATGAAGTAGTGGAGAATGCAGCAGCAAATGAAGCATCTTGGTATGTGTTTGCACCCTTTGTATAATGCATCTACCCTTTTGTTTGCATTTGTTCTCTTTTTTGCCTATGGCTTATAATTTTATTTACCAGCTCTAGGGAGAAAAGGCCAAGAGATGAAGAAGCAGAAGATTTTGAAACCATGTCCTTTGATGGTTTTGAATCTATAAGAGAGGAAGAGGAGGGCGTAATTTTTCCAATTGTGCCTTTAAAGATTACTGAACCCATAGATGACCGTCAAATGGTCGTCAAGTGCTCGGCGAGTGCAACTACTCCATCAGCACCTCCACGAGGAAAACCCCAAGTAAAGCCCAAGATCAAAAGGAACAAGAGTCTGAAAGAAAAGAGCATCTCAACTAGGGAAACCAGGAGCAAGACGGTGAAGCCAGCTGCAAACACAAGGAGCAAGTCGAAAATATGAATTAAGTTGTTGGGAAATGTTTGTGTTGTCAATTTGAGGGTGAGTGGATTGCTTAAAACTTGGTAGATTTGCATTAAGATGTTGGCATCTTAAAACTTGGTAGATTTGAGCTACTGTGATAACTTATCAGTTGTAATAATGTTGCTTCTACTTTGGCTTCTTATTTGAGTCAGAATTCAAATTTCCATCAAAATTTGAATTTAAATCAATATTTGAATTTGGGCCAAAATTTGGATTCGAGTCAAAGTTAAAGTTGAACATTGGAGGATCATTGCTCTGTGCGGTGTATTTGATCGAGCATTTGAAGTCCAATATTCGTAGGTGAACAGTCCAAATGAGAAATGTGCTAGAAACGAGCTCGAAAACTAGGGTAAACAGCCCTATTTGAAATCAAGTTTTTTTTTACCTGGCCTAAATGAGGCATATATATTTTTATTAACACTTGTTCCATATATATAGGGTAAAAACGAAGTCTCACTATTTATTGATTAATATTCATATTACTACATTTTTTTGAAAAAATATGCTTTTAATTCAAAACCGTCAAATAAAACGTTTTAGATATGAAAATGAAAAAGTAAGTTCAGATCCTTCTTACCCACTCCAAAATGAAGCTATGGAGATTTTTCTGATTTTTTTAATTATTTTGATTTTTTTCAAACCCTAAACCCTCTCTCCCTATTCTACGAACTCTGAAAATGTTCATAGGTGATAGCTCATTTGTGTGAAGACTTTTTTCATGAAAATGAACTACACCAAGTTTATATTTTTTCTCGTAACCTTGTCACATATGGCGGCTATGTGCGCAAGAATTACAACATTTTGATTTTTTTTTAATTTTTAAAAAACATTTGAACTTGATTTCGACATATCACTTCAAAAAATGATTTTTTCAAAAAAAACGCCCCTATACCGAGTTTATATTTTTTATGGTAACTAGGTCTCATAAACGGACGAACTACGTTTGTTTTATATTTTTGCGATTTTTTCTAATTTAGTTATGGCCATTTGAAATCTGGTCAAACCCTAATAACCCCATTAACTCGCTCATAACCCCGCAGAAATGCTCCAAACCCTAGCGTCGAACGTGCGCCGTTGGATCCTACCAAGCGCCAAACACCACCCGTCAGATGTGCGGCAGGCATGCGCGATCCGCGTGATGCATCCTGATTGGCTACTACACTGTCCTTCTCAGGTTTTTTATGACCTGCCCCACTTTACATAGGAAATTGTATTTTTCGCACATGACCACCACATGTCAGTGTTAAGAGTTGGTTCAAAAATTGAAACTGCAAAATACAATGTGGCAAATCGTCAATATAGCTTCCCCTTCTCCTCTTCTCCATCTAACAGACAAAGGCATCGAGCAGATCAAGCAATTCCTCTGTTTCTTTTCACATCTTCTCGTTCTTCTTCCCCTCGAGCAATTCCTCTGTTTCTTCCTCTCTGGCGATATGTCGACCTCCTCGTCAGCCCCCCGTTCCACATGGCCGGTGTATGGTCCAGTGCCGATGACTCGATGCCCTGACTGCCCACGGACTGCGCCACTAAAGCGGTTGACTTAGAAGGAGGAGAAGAATGGGAACTTTGGGCGTGAGTTCGTCAAATGCGAGAGCAAGCCAGAGGGGCAGGTTACATCTAAGTTTTCCTCGCATCCTTTATCTCTAATTTCTCAAAAAATCTGTCAGATTTGAATTTAGGTTACATGATTTCGTTTTCAGATCATGAAGAAATGCCACCATTTCGAGTGGATGGATGATTACATCCAGAGGCTTCAAGGGTCGGGCTTGCTGGATTCGAGGGGGAATGCAATCCGCGAGTCCGATCTACCCCATGACAGTGTCGCTCCGGCAGCAGCAGCGCGTCCGGAATACCCGACAGTGGTAGATGTCAAACTGGAGACGGAATTGAAGAAGATGAACAAGAACTTGAAGCAGCTGATTGAGTTGAAGAAGCAATCCAATCTGATAGCTTTAGGAATACTTGCTCTAGGAATTTTTTACTTGAGGCCATCTCTCGTTAGAGATGTTTGTCTACTGTTGTTGCCACTGTTTAGGAATCCAAGTCTGTTTATCTCAAATGCAACTCTGTTTAGTGAAATTGTCGATCACTGAATGTATGCAGTTTACTATTAAGTTTCGACACTTTCAGTTTCGGCAGAAAACAACTACCAGTTCAGTGATAGGATTATTTTGTTAGCTAATAACCTCGAGTATTGGATCATACCATAGCTCGTCAGATGACAGTAAGTAGTACTTGAGCAGCACAAGGAATATACATCAAGTTCATCTCTTCTCTCTCGCACTTGCTAAACTTTTGTCCTCGAGTTCGTCAGTTCTGCTAAAAAAACCTAGTTCACTGGCCCAAAAAGAAGCCCAGAAACAAGCGATGTTTCTTTTTTTGTTTAGGAAGGATTGCTTTGTTCTTTTTTGTTTCTGATTGCTTTTTTCATTAATTTGATTGCCCAATCTCTTCTATCTCATTGAGGAATTTTTTTGGCTTTCCTTTATGGGTCCCTTCATTTTTTAGAATCAAAGTATTTGCAAACCGCAGTATTATTATGCCTAGCGAACCAATACTTCATGATTAGAAAAAGAGGTCTAACCCTCTTTTTATATACTTCAAACATAGTGTAGTTAAAACTACACTTCTGACTAAAGCCAAATATCTCAAAGTATTTGATACTTCAATATTTCTGAAAACCAAAGTATTCTTTGAATACCTAAAAAATACAGAGCTCTCAAACCAAAGCCGTGTACAAATGTACAATATGTTCTTATTTTTAGAAGGCATCTATAAACACATCATTTTTAGTTTGTTTGGTTAATTTTTCCCACGCCAATTAGCTGTGTCTAAACTTGGGACAAACAAAATACATACATAACAAAGCATTAATATAACACACATAACTTAACTTAGATAGGGTTGCCAGGGCAACATAAGTTCTTACATAGACACCGATAGATAATAGTTTAACCTTACATAGATAGCTCGGGCAACACACACACCAAACTCACACTACATAGTAGATAGATAGGGTAGCTAGGGCAACACCGTCTTCTTTGCCGCCGGCTTCACCATCTTCTTCGCCGCCGGCTTCAGTACTCCTCCTCCTCAAGGTCGTTGTCGCCGATGTAGTACGGGAGGTTGTGCATGCGGTGGTGAGCGCGGAAGACGCTCTCGAAGTCGGTGAAGATGTTATAGGTCGTGAATGCGATGAACTCGCACCCACACCAATACACCTTACCGAGAAGGTAGTAGGCATCAAACCTATTGGTGAAGTGGATGACGAGCCCTACCACTGGAGCGTTGGCATGGGGACGCTGCTCCACGAGGTTGAACATGGGCGGCGAGCCCGTCGGGCGGTGGTGGAAGCCCGCACGGAGGAACCCCCATGCAAGCTCAGTGCTTCGCCTCCAGTGGGAGAACGCCCACACGCGGAGGGATTCCTCGACGACGACGTTGGCGGGGTACCGCTGTTCCGGCACGGTGGGCGGCGCTTGGAATGTCGACATGTTGTACTGCATCTGGCTCGCTTCGCTGAGTGGAACGGCTTTGGCTTTTGGGGGAAGAAGAGAAGAAGTTGGAGGCACAGATGGATCTGTAGAAGAAGAGGCAATGGAGGGCAGTTTAAATAGCCGGGGGAGACGAAGTGGGTACATGCGCAAATGGCCGACGTAGATCGTGACTTAGTGCGTGCGTGAACCGATGCGATCATCAATGTGTGAACGTGAATCGATGCGAGTGTGCTTTGCATGCTCTACATTGGCGGCTGCCTGCCTCCCCTTCTGCGTGCTCTGCCTTGAGGGCTTCCTGCCTCCCATTCACGAGCGTGCGTGCAGCCTGCGGCGTGAACCAATGCCTCAACATATGGACGTGACCGTGCGTGCAACCTGCCCCTTCTGCCACTGCCACGTATGCCTGCGACACGTGAAACGACGCCGCGGAGCGACTGAATCCACCAGCAACCGTGCGGCATGGATCGATGCGTGCGTGTCGGCGTGCATGCATGCGATTAGGTCTAGGTCACTAGATGCGTGCGTGGCGGTGTTCGCATGCATAGCAGGCTACATCGATGCCAAAACCGGGCATGCATAGCAGGCTGCATCCATCGATAGCAGGCTTTTTTAATTTATTACCAACAAACTAACGGGCCCGTCCTATGAACACAAACACAGCCCAACCAGTGAAGCTACAGCCACGGTCAACAGAGTCCAACGTGGCCCCACAAGTCAGTTAACGACCAAGACGGCAAACGTCTGTTATGAACATTTGTGAGAGTTTCAGCTAAGGGAATGGGGAAAAGTGAGCAAAAGTTTGAAGCGTGGGGAAAACTGAGCACAACTAAGGAATTGGGGGCATAGATGGAATAAGCCCTACAATATATATGGCCAACATCATATAGCCAGCAGTTTAGTTGTCAAAGAATTTCAGGGTGCTTAGTTTTGTCATAGAATTCCAGGATGCTTAGAGGGTGTTTGGATCCAAGGGACTTATTTTAGTCTGACTAAAAATAGTCTCTTTAAGAGGCTAAAGTTCCAAGCACCCCTGACTAAAGAGGGGCTAAAACTAGTCTTGAGACTAAAAAAAATTAGTCAGGGGTACCCCTACTAAAATGTGGATTAGTCCTCTCTCTACTCATTTAACTCCTCTCCTTTAAAACAGGCGAGTTCTGGATTGGAGGGTTTGGAGGATAATAAATGCTCATTAACTTGGTTTAGCCTTTTTAGTATTTGGATCCAAGCATGGGTGAGGCTAGCATGTTTTAGTCCCACTACTTTTAGTCATGGGACTAAAACGTATCCAAGCACCCTCTTAGTTTTATTTGAGGGGTGGGTTGTTTTGGACACCATTATTTTGACTAGCCTTTTTACTAGTACTATATGCATAATTTGGCGACGAGTGCTCTCTATATGTACCACCCTTTTTTTTAATTTCAAGTTTTGCTCCATGGCGCAATCCATCGATACTACTGCTGTACAAAAGTATACATTTTTGAAAAGGCTAGATGGCGGGGCAGTCTAGCTTGGTCGGTTTCACGAGAGGCGAGGGCCTTTGTGATTTGACGACTCATTACTGCTGGAAGGCGGGGCCTTGTGATTTTGCTGCTCGTATAAATGCGCGGACGACCTAATTGCGGAGGAGCAAAGAACCGTGTGGTATACTCAAGTTTTCCACTGGAGTAGTACTGCGACGAAGGAGCACGAAACACGGCAGCCCAGTGCCATATGGCAATAAAAAATGATCTAATTTGCTAGTCATCTCATTGTTAGCATTGTTCTATTCATTCCCTCAACAAAAAAACATTGTTCTATTCATGCCTCGTAGAGAACGTGACACATGCGGCGAAACACCCAAAGCAAAAGATGAAACACAGGAGCAAAAGAAGAAGGAAGATTATCACCCCAAATGATCTAATTCGCCGCGGAGTCATAACTGCTTCTTCATCGCCTCCACGACCTCCATCTCCTTGCGCGTCTCCTCCGCCATCTTCATCATTGTGTCCATGACGCGGCATTTCTCGACGCGAGCCTTCATCATCTGTTCCACGACCATATTACGTACCTTGACAGCAGCTGGGTGCTCAATGCGGAGCTTCGCCAACTCTTCCTTCTGTTCCATGGCGAGGGCCTGCAGCATCTTCATCGAGGAACTACTATTCTCATGCAGATTCTTCCAGTCGGCGTTCTTCTCCTTCAATAGGTCGATCTCGTGGCAGAGCTTCGCATTGTCCTCCCGAAGTCGCAGGATTTCGCCGGTCACCTTCTTCTCCGAGGCAATGCTCTTCTTCAGCAGCATCACCAAGCTGGCGGTCAACTCCCCCTGCTAATTGAGCTCAGCGGGCATGTCGTCCAGGCTCTCCTTCAGCAACTCCATCAAGCCTTGGATGAACTCCTTCTGGTTATTGAGCTGATCGGGCATGTCGTCGAGGGATAACGACTCCAGCTCCGCCGGCTCGGCATGTTCGCCTCCGCGGCTAGGGCGCTCCTGGGAGCCATCGCCTGCCCGTGAGAGATCTTTCGAGGTCTCTGCGTGGCGGCGAGCCCTCTCTTTTTTTCTGCAGCCTTGGTTGCCGCTCCCTTGTTACGAGTAGTTCTCGACCTAGAGCTCTGCTCACCGGCCATGGCAACGACGGACGAAGAAGAAGCACTTATGAGGAGGAAAGGTAGAGTGATTTTCGGTTAGGTAGTTCCTCTTTTTATAGCCTAAGTACTAGCACTAGTACTAATACCTGCATAGTGGGAACACATTCAGTTTTGGTACGTATTACTAGTAGGTGTGAGCAGGCTTTCGAATGTGATGGGAACAAGGTAAAGATTAATTGATGGCTTTGGTTTCGAGGCCCGAAACGACTCCCAATGAGTTTAGCGGAACATAAATTTCAAGTACTACTACACTGCTCAAATGCGTAAATATTATGTTACTGTCAAAAATTGGCACAAAATACGAAGGAGACCAATGGAAGTACTACTAGCAACCCACGATTTAACTACTCGCATGCGCGCAGTGGAGTAATAATGTCTTTCTTCCGCCCTCACATCCACTCAATTTGCATGCGTTGTATTAATTGACCATCAATGAAGTGAACGACTTTACACGCGTCAAATTATCACATGGGGTGGATCTTGGTACAAAATTTTGTTCGCCCGTGTACCCACGTGTGCGTGCGAGGAATGAGTGCGTGCATGGCGTGCGTGCACATCTTTGCTTCGTGCATGTACCGCCAGTATGGCTCAGGGAGGACGAGTACATTCTTCTGGAACCAACAGCACGTCACTGTGATCAATCCACGCAAGGAGGTCGCGACAACGCCTACACATGTGCCACGTGGCTTCATGAACTATAAGAGAGACACTATGTAGCGTGCCATTGGTATTCTAATTTACATGTTTTGCACATACTCGAAGTACTAGTAAGGTACACATGCATTGCACGCATCAGATTTTGCAACCAAATTATGAATAAATACCACACTATAGCATGTAAGCTCTGAGTCATATATGCCTGATGTAGCCCTTCGTTTAATTCTTATAGTTCATCTCATTCAAAATCAATTAGTTTTTATAAAAAATCTAAGAACGCGGGAATAGGAAAAACATGGGATTATAGTGGAATGTCGTCTTGAATCCTACAGGATTGTACGAGTGTTTGATTATGCATAGAAAAAATGCAGAATTATTTCAAAGAGGTTTGAGTGTATGGGATGTTTCCTATGAAATCTAGCGCAAATGAATCATATGGAAAAATTCCTATGGTTTACAATCCTACGAATCAAACAACCAAGATAGGAAAAATTCCTAATGATTAGAATCCTCCAAAATTCCTTTGAGAATCCTTTGAATCAAAGAAGCTCTTAATCTATTTTATGATTCATGGAATTGTGCGTCGTAAAGCATAAAGTAAAAGCAAATAATGGCAATTCAACTAGAAAAAAGTTTGGGCGGTTATGATACGGAAGATTCTAGAACAAAAGGGAACCACTGTTGTTTTGAGGTTTGTGCATTATGCTTAAGTTCAACCATGGAGTCTGCTAGATTGCATGTTGTAATGTATACACATTGAACAAGGTCAAACTGATTTGAATTTGAGATACCGATGGCAGACATCATTTGGCCATGTCGCATCCGTGCATGGACACACTATTCTAATTGGAGATGATGGGCGGCTTTTGCATCACATATCTATATCTATACCCCTATATATATATATATATATTATATTTTATATATTTTTTATATTGTTTGTGGGTAACTTTAACTTTGAAAGATGGTCGTTGGATGAGGCGAATCCGATGGTCCAAAGATGGCAAATTTGAGCACTACTGGCCGTTGGATATCATCTAGATTCCACCAGATTTTGCCACACGTATAATCTAGAAGACTCCATGGTTGAACTTAAGCATAATGCACAAACATCAAAACACAATCACTTCTTATTTGTTCTAGAATCTTCCGTATTAGAATTGCCCAAAGGTTTTTCTACATGATTTGCCATTATTTGTTTTTACTTTATGTCTTACGACGCACAATTCCATGAATCTTAAAATAGATTAGCTTTCTTATAAAAACTAGATGATTTTGAATGAAATGAACTATAAGAATTAAACGAACATCTACATCATGCATATATGACTCAAATCTTGCATGCTACAATGTGGTATTTATTCATAATTTGGTTGCCAAATATCATGCGTGCAATGCACGTGTACCTTACTCTAGTCTAAATGGTGTTTGTGTGTGTGTTGTGCGTGTTGAGGTGCAAATTGTCTTTTTTTGGTACACGTTAAGCTTGTTCTTACAAAATTTCAAGACGCGCCTTGTTACCGAAAATTCAAGCTAGCATCTCTGTCTATCGTGCTGGGAAACTCCCGCCTCTTCAACCCGCGCCTTGTTAGCCTGAAATATTTAAGATATATCTTTGTCTCGTTGTGCTCCGACAACTCCCTCCATCTCAACCCCGCGCCTTGCTATTCCGAAATTACAACGCGGGTGAAAACTCCCACCTCCTGTGAAATCCCGACACGCGAAATGCCCGTGGTACCCCTGAACCGAAAGAACCGCCTCAAATCGGTGGGGGTACTTTCGTAACTTACCCCACATTTCGGACAAGCGTGTTTCTAAGCCATGGTTCCCCACTACCATCCCATCCGCCCACCCATTCGTACACCGAGGCCGCGAAAACCCGCGACGAAACCCCACACCCTGCTCCGTCCGCCACCCAGCCGGAGCCTCTTCCCCGACGACGTCGTCCACAGCAACACTTCAACGTCCCTCATCCACCGTACCGGATGAGGATCCATCGTCGATCTCATCGTCCCGCCGGTTCAGCCACACAGTCCTCCACCTCCAAGGAGCTGCCCCGATGTTCCCCTTGTCTTTCGCGCCACCTCCATTCCCTCACCGCCGTCTTCACCTGCACCACCGGAAGAGCATCATCATCACCGTTTCCTCAGATGAAGTTGCGGCCTAATCGGCGCCACCAAAGAGGTTCTACACTAATCGCCGCATTTTCTTCTTGATTCGATCTCACGGTGCTGCCGGCACTCGGTCCTGAGCCGACACGGCGCGGCTCCATCCACGGCGGCGTCGCTGGGCACTTCCTCCACGGCGTCGCTCCCTCGATGGCGGCGGCCACATCAGTAGAACCTACTGCTGCTTTAGCTCTCGCTCGCGCTGCTGCTCTGCTCTTGCTCTCGGTCCCCTGCCTGGTCTGCTCTTGCTATTGCTCTTGCTCGCGCTGCTGCTCTTGCTCTTGCTCTTGCTTGCGATGCTGCTCTGATTTAGCTACACTTCACTCCGATGCCGCCGGGGTGAAGGAAGAACCAGCAGCAGCGGGGAGGGGGGCTCGCCGGAGAGGTACCCCACTATCTATATTAGGGTTCAAGATGGGGGCGGTGGTCACCGGCGGTGGCGGGGCGGTGGCGTGGGGATTGTCGGAGAAAAAGCTCGGCAAGGGGGCCTAGAGGGATGGCCGGGGCGGCGGGGGACCGGCGGTGGGGAGTGTTTTCGAGGCGGGTGGGGCAGCGCACCGCCGGCCGCGGGCGGCGGGGGGTTGCTGTTTGGCCGGCTCAGGGGAGTAGACGTTGAAGATGAACCGCAGGCCCTTGATTTCGTATCCAACGGCTGCAAAATCAACTGACCAGAGATGAAAAAGTCAGTCGACCGATGTGTAGCCTCACCTTGCTAGTGCGTTCAGTTTCGACAGCAAAATTCAGTTTCGACAGCAAAATTCAGTTTCGACAGTTAAGTTCAGTTTCGACAGTTAAGTTCAGTTTTGACAGTTAAATTCAGTTTCGACAGTTAAGTTCAGAGATGAGCGGCTGATGTATTTTACATCTAGCACTTTGTGTTTATGTATTTTACGTCATGTATTCGAGATGCTATTAGAATTTCACTCAGGTTAATGTTGTTCGTTGTCTCTCTTGTCCTGCTTCAGCCTCGGCGTCGTACAACTCACCAGAGCTGCTCCAACAATGAAACCCTCCATCACAGTGGAGCAGTACCTCGGGCTCCATCTCCAGACGCCTAAGATCTTCTTCCGCTCCTACATCAGCCAAGTCAGCCGGAGCATCCTCACCGGCCAACCCAATCACGCTGAGATCGACATGGCTTCGCCAAAGAGGTTGTACACTTGTTGCATATCTTTTTTACTCTACATGTTATATATTGTCCACTGAGCACTCGTAGTAACGGGAAATACGATTATTTTATCCTACTATATGACAAGCAGTGACGTACCAGGCAACTTAGCTATCTGTGATGGACTCTCTTGAACGCCATCATTATTTATCTCTGCGTGTTTGAGTTGTGCATTTGTCGATGGGCCTGGGAGTTGAGCTAGTGTGGCAGTGGCCTGGGTCCAAAGTAATAGAACTAGCACAAAAACATTTTTTTAGTGTAGGATTTTCCTTGCTCAAGCCTGCCTACTAGAATAGCCAGTCCTTGTAAGGAAAAGTGAATGAAAAACATCGGAATTGGAAAGTTTCCTATGGTACTACTTTTCATGAATTTGGTGCAAAGGAATGGAGCAAAGGAAAACTGTAGGATTTGTTCCTTTAGTGTCTCCTTGAAAGAAAAACCGTAGGAATTCTAATTTCCACTTCTCCTCCTTTTCATATTCCTATTCATCAAGCACAAGACTAAGAGATAGTAGCATAATAGCATTATAACCGTACATTTTCTTGTGGTTTGACTTAATCTCACCATGCTTTTTTGCATCCTGTGATCTTTCAATTGTTGTGAATCAAACACCCAGATTGGCAGAAATCCTGTGTTTTTAAATTCTCTGTTTTGCACGTGCATTCCTATCCTATTCCTGTCTATTTCCTATCCCTGCATTGTTAGAATCCTCAAATTCAAACAAGCCCTTACTCAATTACTTCTGTTACAGATATGTGCCAAAGAAAACCTTGTGTGGTTTGTCCTGCTCCTGCGGCGCTGTGTTCCACCCCAGCTCAGCTGCTCCAACGACGGAAGGGTTCACCACAGCAGGGATCCGCTCTCCAGACTGTCTTTCGCCGCCTCAAATCTTCTTCCCTGCCGCCGGCAGCCACGGCAACTGCATTACCATCATCAACTAAGCAGATGACCTTGAGGACTACACAGGTCCGCAAGAGAGGTCACACTCTTCCGTGTCTGCTTACGTTATGCGTCTCTTAATATGATGACATGCTACATTATCGTCGTGTTCACCAAATAGACTCCGAGTCAAGTCCAAACTAATGCTGAAACTTGAGTTTTTAAATGGTTGTGGGGTACATATTGGGGCAGCAATCAGTACTATCTATCTACTATCTGGTTAATCTTCGGTGTCTACTATGAGTTTCATGTTGGGTGCAAACAAACATTAAAGGAGCCATTATCTGTATTTTTTAACTAAAGCTATTATCTTCCTGCTATGATTGGTTTTGGGTATATCCATAGTTTGCTACCATCACTCTGGATTTGTGCATGCACTCCTTACATAATCTCACTATGTTTTATTCCTATGCATGCCAGTTATTGTACACAATGGAACTGATCATGTAGAGCAAAAGAGACGAGCCTTGCGTGGCAATAAAATTTCATGCAGACGTTGTTCCATGGTGGGTGCAAAGGCAGCCCCCCTCCACCCATTTCGGATCGTAATCAAGAGGAAGATAACTGTTATGAGGGGGATTCAGAAGGAGAAGACCACTCATATTTACCCCATGAGGTCTTCGCTCTAACTTGGCATGCTGATGTTGGTAATATCATGCATATGATGTCTTGCATTGCTTACTGTATACATTAAAGATGTCATCTGCTTAGTTTAGACATGCTTTGTGTCAATGCCATATGTTTAGTTTCTTTATCGTATATGTGAATCATGCAATGCCATCTTGTCTAGCCAGGCATCATATATGTGAATTTTGCAATGCCACCCTGGTTAGCCAGTCATCTTATATGTGAATTATATCATGCCATCATTTTTTTATTATGTTCAATTACTCTTCCTGTGCATCAGCCATTTGGCACGGTCATGGAAAAATCCGGAGTGGAAACAAGGTCTTCGGAGCAGACAATGCTATCTGACGAAGCGCATATCTTGCTGGTTACTGATAGCTCCTCAGAGGAGGATTCAGAGACAGATGACCAGTCATATCCCCCCCCCCCGAGGTGCATGCCCTAACTTGGCAGGGTTATGGTGCTCATATCGTGCATATGGTATCTTGCATTGCTATGTCATTTGCTTAGTTTAGACATGCTTTGTGTGAATGCCACCTGTTTAGTGTCTAATTACCATATATGTGAATTATGCAATGCCATCTTGTTGCAAGACATTATATATGTGAATTATGCAATGTTATCTTGTTGCAAGGCATTATGTATGTGAATTATGCAATGCCATGTTGTTTAGGCAAGCGTCATATATGTGAATTATATCATGTTGTCCTTTTTTTGTATTTCTCATTGCTTTTGTCAACAATGTTTGTATATTCAACTGCTCTTCCTATGCATCAGCCATTTGAATTGGTGATGGAGAAATCTGGAGTGAAAACAAGGTCTTCAGAGCAGACAATGCTACCTGCTGAAGCAGATATCTTGTTGGTTACAGATAGCTCTTCAGAGGAGGATTCAGAGGCAGATGACCAGTCCTATTATCCCCCTGAGGTGTATGCTCAAACTTGGCAGGGTTATATTACTCATATAATGCATATGTTGTATTGCAATGCTTAGTTTTTACATCATATAAACAATATTGAATGCCATCTCCTTAGTTAACACATCATATATGCGATTGCGCTCTGCTCACTTCCTTAGTATATAAATCATATATTTTAATTATGTCATGCCATGATGTTTACATAGATAGCATGTATCTGAATTATGGCATGCCAACCCATTTTATAAAGACATAATATAGTTATATCATCTCATCATGTTTACATAGTCATCATATTTAAATTATGTCATTCTATCCGTGAATTATATCATGCCATCATGTTTCCATCGACGGCATGTTTGTGATTTATGGCATGCCAACCACTTTAATAGACACATCGTATAGTTATATCATGTCATCCTATTTACATAGTCATCATATTTTGAAGTATGTCATTCTATCATGTTTAGTTAGCCATCATACAAGTGAAATTGTGTCATGCTATCCTGTTTAATTAGCCATCATATATGTGAAATTATGTCCTGCTATTTTGTTTGCTTAGACAACATAAATGTGAATTATTTCATGCCATGTTTTCTTCCCTACTATCCATTGCACCTGTCTATCTTACAATGTCTGTACATTCAATTACTTTTCTTGTTTATCGGCCATTTCAATTGGAGGGAGTGATGGCAGTATCTATGGGAGTAAAAACACGGTCTTCAGAAAAGATCATGCTACATGTTGATGCAGATAGAACCACGGTTGTACTTGCCCAAGAACCAGCCCCACCACACATAACCCACACTCATGCAGATTGTACCCCTACCCAGTTGGACAGAGAACCAGCTACACATTTTCTAACCCCAACCCCAGCAGATAGACACCCAGTTCCCGTTGACACAGCACCGTCTCCACCATAGAGCACCCAAACACGAGCAGTTAGTAAGGCAACTGCAGTGCCCAAATCACGAGGACCACCACTCCGAACCCGAAGTCAACGCTTAAAGCAGAAGAAGAATTGTTCTCAGGTCAGGTTCCGTAGCTATGGTTCATACTACTTTGCTCTTGCATCACTATATTTACTGATACCAACTAATTTCAAATTTGAAGGATGCAATTGAAACTCCAATGGCGCAACAGGTATGTTTTAAACCTGTTTCTTCAATGTGTTTGGCTGTTTGCTGTTGTAACTTGCTCTATGTTGATTTCAGTTTCAATTGAATAAACAGTTATGTTCTCATGCCATGCACATTACAAGTGTTGTTATTGTTGTGTAGTTTCCCACACTTATATTCTGTCTATGCTGCTTTGTCTTAAATAGATATGATTCGAACTGTATCTATCTTGATTTGGCAACATAAACTAGAATGAAATAGACCATACAGTGACCATACTACATAGATATATGTTTGTTTCATGTTGTTATCCTGTCCACCTTACTACTGAACTGGTTTACCAAAATGAGTTTCATATACTACATTGTAAACCTAAGATGTGTTTGTTTGTTTCTCTTTTAGAACGCGGATAAAATATTGGAGAAGAGTACCCTGTTATGCAATGGTAAAGGAAGTAATGCAGATAAGGTTCAAGATAGTGAGACATCCCTGTTGGTCTCCAAGAAAGCTGATAAAAACTATATTGAAGACACTGAGACAACCCCAAAGTCTTGTCTTGATGTAGTGTTCGAGTTACTGGCTACCACTGCTGGCACCAGCTCTTTGAACTCATTGCCTGAATTAGTTCAACTTCTTGAGTCTCAACTTCAAGTTAAAAGACATCAATCATATGTTATGCGACAGGAAGCCGAAGGACTGAGGAAGTTAGTGCAGAATTCAGATGCATACTTCTGGTGCAACAACAAGCGCTGGAGGACTTAAGCGCCAAACAAGAGACACTTAATAAGCTTGCTAAGCATCTTGCCAACATTATGGGTACCCGGGATATTGTTTCTTGAGCTCTTCTGAAGTGGTTTCAGTTCTGGACTTGTTTTGTTGTGGCGTTTATATGCTGTTGTGTTCCCTATATTTGCACTGGTGGCGAACTTTGATGCCCAGTGGATGTAATATGTGTAATAGCCATGATAGCCTAGTGTAAGTTGCTTGCTTATTTATTTCCTTGTTGTCTTGTTTATTTGTTTGCTTGTAGTCAGTGCAGTTCTTTTTCTGTGGTTTGCTAGTGGCTGCAATAACCTATTTTTTAAAACTAGGCCACAATAACCATGGGCTAATATTTACTGTAGTGACACTGGGCCTCCTACGGGCCGTAGAAACAGTGGGCCTTCTACGGGCCGTAGAAATAGTGGGCCTTCTACGGGCCGTAGAAACAATGGGCCTTCTACGGGTCGTATCATCAATGGGCCTTCTACGAGTCGTATGATCGATTAGCCAAACATGGGCCAAACAGACCGCATTCTGGCCGTAAACGGGCTAGAGTTGGAATTGTCTGTTCATGGGCCGACCATAATGGGCCATCGTTAATAGGCCGTATTTGATGACGCTATGAAAACGACCCAACGTATTAATGGACCACAAACGGGCCGACTGTAACCACGGGCTGAATTTGGCCCACAAGTAGAAAATGATAGTAATGGGCCATAAGTAAACGAATGCTGGAAATGAGCCCAAGAATAAATGGGCTCTGAGAAGGCCGAAAGATAACATGGGCTGGAGACGGCCCAATGGAATAACGGGCCGTTAATGGGTATAAAGTGATACACTGTTCATTACGGGCTAGTTCCACCACGGGCCGTTAATGGGTGTAAAGTGATACACTGTTCATTACGGGCCAGTTTCAGCACGGGCCGCTAATGGGCCAAGAGTTACAAAGGGCCTCATATGGGCCGAAAGACGTCATGGGCTATACATGGGCCAGAAGTGAAAACGGGCTGGAATCTATTGGACGGCCCAGATGATGCTACTGGGCCTAATTCGGATAGGGCGTAACGGGCCTTGGGTTAGCGGGCTGTAAATGGGCTATATGCGAACAGGCCGTTAACAGGCTTTCCATGGGCCGGCCCGCCAGCTTTTGACCAAGTCAAATGGGCCGGCCTTTTCACAGGAATGGGCCACTGTTGGGCCGTGCCACGTGTCGACGTATCATAGGCGCCTTCTGTCCAGTGAGTGGATGACATCTGTCCCAACGATGAGCCGACACATGTTTCCTCTAGCCAATGATGATTTTACACGTGGAAAATCCCCATTGGTCGGGGCTGTTAACGGGTTATCGGATCCAAAACCCGACCCAATAGCTTAACGGCGTTCCGTTACGGTGGATTCCATGTGTCGGTCACCCTTGACGAAAGCACTTCTGTGACGCGCGATTTATTGCCATGGAAGTGGACACTTCCGTGATGATAATTTTGGTAATGTCATGGAACACTTCTATGACAGCACAGGTATGACTATCTTGATTCTATCATAAATTTGTCATGGATGTACATGCATGACAAAAAAAGCGACCTGCTCTGACAAACACGTATCATCATGGAAGTGTATTTTTTTGTAGTGTGTGCGTCTAAGGCGGATGGTAACAGGAGGCGGGGGACACGATGTTTACCCAGGTTCGGGCCCTCTTGATGGAGGTAATACCCTACGTCCTGCTTGATTGATCTTGATGATATGAGTATTACAAGAGTTGATCTACCACGAGATCGTAGAGGCTAAACCATAGAAGCTAGCCTATGGTATGATTGTTGTTGTCCTATGGACTAAACCCTTCGGTTTATATAGACACCGGAGGGGGCTAGGATTACACGGAGTCGGTTACAAGGGAGGAGATCTACATATCCGTATTGCCAAGCTTGCCTTCCACGCCAAGGAGAGTCCTATCCGGAAATGGGACGAAGTCTTCAATCTTGTATCTTCATAGTCCAACAGTCCGGCCAAAGGATATAGTCCGGCTGTCCAGAGACCCCCTAATCCAGGACTCCCTCAGTAGCCCCTGAACCAGGCATCAATGACGATGAGTCCGGCGCGCAGATTTGTCTTCGGCATTGCAAGGCGGGTTCTTCCTCCGAATACTCCATAGAAGATTTTGAACACAAGGATAGTGTCCGGCTCTGCAAAACAAGTTCCACATACCACCATAAAGAGAATAATATTTTCACAAATCTAATCTGCTGATACGTTTAGCAACATGACATCATGCCATGGCCCGGTCATTATTCAAACCATTTTTCTCAACCAGCACTGCACATATCGCGAGGCGGTTTTCTTGACACGTCTTGTCGAAGCAGAGATCGTGTCCCCCTTATTACGGGATTCTCATCAATACAGACGTGGGTAACCCAAACATGCCCATTGGTATGACTCCTCGATTTTAGGCAAGTCCCAAACGGCCATGGGGAGGACGCTTGATATTCACCCTTTTTATAAAGAGGCCAAGGCCTGTCCTTTTTTCCCTCTCGTACTTAATCGAATCCTTCCCCCGCCTCGAGTTCCAACACCCAAGGCTCAGGTCAGTCACTTCGGACCTTCAACCATGTCCAGATCCAACCTTCAAGGTCGGTGGATGCCTTCCTCTGTCATAGAGGAAGACATCAAGAAGCTAAGAGAGGCCAGGTATTTGACCCTCGAAATCTCGCACAGGCTGCCTGCTCGAGGGTAGGTCATACCCACTCCCGAACCCGGCGAGAGCGTTGTATTCATCTCTCACTTCCTCCAAGGGCTAGGCCTCGCTCTGGATCCCTTTGTCAGAGGGCTCATGTTCTATTATGGGCTGGACTTCCATGACCTGGTTCCAGATTCCATCCTTCACATCTCGTCGTTCATTGTGGTGTGTGAGGCCTTCCTCCGCATTACCCCCCACTTCGGCCTATGGCTCAAAACTTTCAATGTGAAGCCGAATATAATCGAGGGGCGACACGCAGAGTGCGGAGGTGCCGTGATAAGCAAAAGTGCTGATGTTCCATGGCCAGAGGGTTCCTTCCCAGATGTGTCTGGTTTATGGCAACGGGAGTGGTTTTATATCACAGCTCCCCGGAGTACCAAGTGGATAGCCACCCCTGCCTTTCGCTCGGGCCTCCCACCACAACTAACGTCATGGATCAACAAGGGGCTGGACCGGGGGCTAGTAAATGACATGCCGATATTGCAGAGTCGCATCCGAGATCTCCTCGAGAGAGATGTCAGCCTGGTCACGGTAATGCAAGTCATGCTAGTTCGTCGAGTCCCGCCTTGCAAACGTTGACCCCTCCGTATGTGGGAGTTCAACCCGGAAGGACCGCAAACTATTCAGCACTTCCTCGGCATGACGCTCGAAGAGATGTACAAATTTTTCTTCGGACCACAAATAAAGTGTTCGGACACCACCGAGGATGCGGGTCTGAGTTGTAATCGCCCAGATACCCAAGTAAGTAATCCCGTGGCCAAACACGTTGTCTTCTTATTTATCATAACATCATTCTGAAAAGTCGCTCTTTGACCAGGACTGGGTAACAAAGGCAAAGATGATCAGGTGTTCGGCCCCCCGTTCCCGAAGGCTCGACCAATCCAGTACTAGCCAGAATGCTCGAGTCGGCGCCTTATCAGGCGCCCGCAGGGGAAGATAAAGGGGGAAATAAAGAGGCTGAAAGCAGGCCTCACTCATTATTCATTCAAACCGGGGGAATTAGCGCCTCCACGAAGGAGGACAACCAGGGAGAAGAATCTGCAATTCCCTCTCCCCAAGGAAGGAAGAGGACCACCTCTGAAGACCCGGAAACAAAGGTTTCCAAACGGGGGAAGAAATCTTCGCCAGAGGGTCCTGCCTCGGAGGGTACTCTTGCCGCACAGTGCCCGCAAGGGGATCAGCCCTCTACCGAGCTGTAAGTAAACAAAAAGTACTTAATAGTAAAAATATCCTACATTACTTCTGAAGACAATAACCGAAGCATATATGTTTGTAGTTCAGATCGTAGCCCTTCTCGACAGAGTTCGTCTTCGGGGGATCTTTTTCCGGAGATGATGGAGAGCGAAACACTTCCCCATGCCACTGTGCCTCATGAGGCGGGCGACCCTGAAGTGTCGTCGTGGAGGGTTTCTCCTAATCCGCCAAGGCCAAAGGGTAATCCTTCAGCCACCCGAAGTCCTCAGTATTCGGCTCCTAAAGAGAGCAACAGAAAGAGTCTGGAACCATCCGGTGTGCGATCGGACGCACTGAAGGATCTTCTGGAGCAAGCGAACATCTCAGAAGCGCATCGTACACTAATGGGCACGGTGATTGAGAGGATTTCATCCGCCAAAAGCGGGTTGCATGAAGCTTTTATGAGTTTGTTGAAAGGCTTTGAGGTACGTGAAATAGTGTATGTTTTTGACAGTACTGCACACGTTAGGTGTGCCCTATGCAGATAGTAGCCCTTGAGACTCCAGTTGCCGTTGAGAATGGCGGCAAATAGAGGATCATAGTCCCAGGTAATAATCAGGCAGCCTTCATGTGCAGGTGGCTGAAGGTCCGGTGGCTAGCCGGACTGATGAGTTTGCCGAGCTGAAGCGGCAATTTGATGCGGCAGATGCCGACATCGTGCTTGTCAACAAGCGGCTTGACGAGGCATAGGGTATGTGATTTCTCCGGTAATCAACACATAGTAAGAGGAGCATGATGTCAGTATCTTTAATATGTTGTGACTGCAGATGGAGCTGCCGCCGTGGAGACCCTTCTGGCGGAACTTGCCCGAGCCAAGGAATAAGCCAGGAATAGTGATGCGGCCGCTCTAAAGGTGGTCGAAGAGCTACGGGCCGAATAGGCTGCGCATTTCCAAAGCAAGGAAAAAATAGCCAAGATGGCCGTTGAGTTGAAAGATGCCGCCGACCGTTACCAGCTTCTTGAAAAATAAAGCTGAGCGAAGGCAACGGACCTGGAGAAGGCCATGGTAGCAGCCAAGGAAGCCCGCTCCAAAATCAGAGCGGCGAAGGAGGAGCTGCGTCAAGCTGGAGATATCGCGGCTGGGAAGCCCTTTTTGTTGTGGATGAAGTTCAGAGATCTGAAGTATGCCCCTCTTGATCAACTATGGAGTTCTGTAGACGCATACGTGGATTTGGCAGCAAGTGCTGCTGATGCGGCCGAGTACTTCAAGGATCAAAAAGATCGTGAAGTGGAAAAGCTGTTCTGGTCACAGTTCCATGTTCCAGTGCGTCCGCTGCTGTTGAATGAGCGAATGGCCGAGTGGGCCGAGCTCCATAGGTTTCCGAGCTTGCCATGAGGTCTGTTGTGGATCATTTGTGGCCGGAAGGGCCAAGGCCGAATATTTATTTTAGTTTAGTGCAACAGTTCCTTGGTGTTGTGCCGCACATCGACGCTATGAAGAGGTCGGCGTGCATAGAGGATGCGCGTATGGCACTTGCCCGTATCAAGACATACTGGGCAGAGATGGAGGCCACCGCTATTGTAACCCAGAGTTCGGTCATAGGCCGAGTACTCTGCCGAGCACTACTTTGAAGTCCTTGAAGGCACTCCTTCAATAGAGGCCCAGTGCTCGAAGAATATTATGTTCTAGTGACATGTATTCCCATTGTAAAAACAATGTTTTATTGAATTATGAAGGATGTGTTTATACTTTTGCCTGAAAGTATTATGATGCCTCATGTGCGGCCGTTTATGTATATATGTATATAACCTGAAAGTTTGCAGTCGTCGACTTTAGCCCCCACGCATATAATGCAGGGGTGTTCACAAAAAATGCGTATTCACACTTGATCCAATGTCTTGGTCCATTAAGGAGGTGGTAGCGCAGCGAACGAGGCAATCGGACTATATTGCTTTAACACTTTCACTTAGCCATAGGAGTTTGACGGTGGGACTACTATATAGCCCCTGGTACCTCCGCGCTCGCCCGAATACGGTGCGCGTACGTACATGACCAGGAAACGGCCCTTCATTAATGCGGAGGAATCCCGAAGATTCTGCTAAGTCATCGAGTGGTTGACCAGTCTCGCGCTTTATCGTGACAGTCAGTTTTCGGCTTTCTCTACTAAGGTGCTCATCCGGATGAACCAGGGCACAATCACAGTAGTTCTCCCGGTGCCGCCTTAGCCGATAGAGCGGAACGTAAGGTAGCAAAACATGGGAGCCGGGCAAACCCAACATTTGACCAAAGACATGATTCGGAGCTGATGCATATAAGGCCAAACTCGCAACGCCGAACACTCCCTAAGGTATTCGGTCTTTATAACATATGTCGGGCTGAACAATGCCCTTAATAATAAACCCCGAGTGTCTAGGTACGTGCAATATTCTGACGTGGCGAAATGCCAATAACGTCAGCATCCTTCTCGGTTGTATTGAGTATCCGGAGGATGTGAACAACAAGAGACAGTAAAAAAGGTTTACGTAGGGTCTTAATCTAAAAAGAAACCTTTGAGCGGGTCCCTGCTGCACGTCTGCACCTATATCTCCGTTGTGTCGTGTCCTGGATGGGTGCAGCACGATTGTCATCTATAAAAGAGAAGAACTTAGGTGAAAGTTGTCATGCCAAAAAATTGGTTATTCTCGATAAACCATTAAAATTCAAGATAAGTCAAGTTGAGCCGAACTAGCCCTGATTACACGCGGGAAGCCCCTGGTACCGTCTATGAAGGTTTAACCATCAAACCAATCTCAGGTATATCTAGTAATGCGCCGGAATCGTCGAACCGTGTCTGCGGTCTTGACGACCTGTCATTTATTCTGGTTGGTGAGGTCGTCTAGTGCTCGGCTGTTAAAGCCGCTGCACGTTCTTCCGTGCATAGAGAACGCTCAATATTTCCACTAACTGTGATGGTGCCACATGGACCAGTGTAGCGACCAGACCTCAAACGGTCTGATCTCTGTGCTTCGGTGTCATCCCTGGATCAATAATGCTGACACCACACAGTACTCGGAGGATTTATAGCAGAGTAGCAATCACACACTTATTACATCGAGTGTCTCAAAAGAGAACTTATTACAATAAATATGGCTTAAGGCCATCTAATAATGTTCACAGCGGAAGGCTTGGAAGATAAGTGAGTCCATCAACTCCAACGGCATCACTGAGTATAGAACCACAACCTAAAAACTCCTTAATCGTTGTCTAAAAAGTCTGCAACATTAACATTGCAGCCCAAAACGGGTCAGCACATGGAATATGCTGGCAATGTAACACATAGAGAGTAATGGAATGAAACAGCTATACTATATGCATATTTGGCTGGTGGAAAGCTCTATGGTTACAGTTTTGCGTAAAGCCATTTTTCCCTACTTCAAAGGAATAAATTTACTTAACTATCATGGTAGTGGTTAAACATTGAGAATGGTTGACAGCATTCTCAATCCCAATTAAGCATCATCATTAAACATAACCCAACAAAATTAATTTAGAGTAACATGTTGAGATTCACATGAAAATCCAAGTACTAGATACTCAAGATGTCCATAACCGGGGACACGGTTAATCATGATTAGTTTGTTACACTCTGCAGAGGTTTGCGCATTTTTCCCCACAAGACTCGATCGCCTCCGTTTGGTTTCTCGCACTACATGGTGTTTGAGAAGACGGATGACCGAGACATAGTCTTTCAGAAGTGCTTACACCTTATGATCGGGTAGACCGTACCACCTACATCCCCTACATCTGCTAGTCTACCACTGTAAGAGTTCGCACAACTTAGTCAACTATGCTAGAGCCCATAATAGCTTGTGGCTGCACACGGAAGTTTCTAGTATGAATAGTCTCATGATACCTTTGAGCCTGGGTGGCGGTCCAAAAGAAAACAGGCAAGTCCTGGAATACCCAGGTGCCTCAATCCACCCAGATGTGTGTTTAAGTTGCCACCTTAGATAAACCATTAATTAACAATCTCACATCTGTCATGGATATCACTCACCCAATCCACGTCTACTAGCATAGCATGGCATAACAAGCAAACGTAGAAGTAACTCCCAAAGGTTTTATAATAAACAGGTATTAGGTACTACCTCAAGTAATTCCCATCCCACAATTTAATTAGATCCTAATCATGCAATGTGTGAGGATTGACCTAATGCAATAAAACTGGGTAGTAGAAAAGGTATGATCAAAGTGTTACTTGCCTTGCTGATGGTCCGCGAAACCTAGAGATTCGAAGTAACAAGCGGCGCACTCCGGGTATTCTATCGCAAACAACCAAACAAGCATACAATAAGTACTCATCTAATGCACAGGTAAAACTCAAATAAGAGATCTAACCAGAAGGTTCAACTTAAGAACTCCGGTTGGCAAAAGAATCAAATTGAACGAAGCAACGAAAGTCAAACGGCGAAAGAAAACAACTTCATTCTGGTAATCTGGATCTAGGGCAAATTTTACTGTAGCAAAATCTTGTTTAAGTTGGTTAAACGGATAGAGGGTTTTGAGACGAAACTCTAGGCGCTTGAATCGCCTGATTCCGATAAACGAGCGAAAAGTTAGACTAAAACGAAAATCGGATCAGGAATCGCGATCAGAAAAATCGCGGATTTAATCCGAGAAAAAGAAAAATGATGAACGCTCGCTAGAACGAACGAACGGACGAACGCTCGCTATTTAAATAAACCGGAAAAACCGATCTATTTAAAAAAACTAAAACTAAAAAAACCAACGAAAACTGATCTTTTTTTTAAACGATGGCACGGAAGTCGAGGCGGCGGCGAACCTCGGCGGCGGAATCCGGCGGGCGGCGGC
>NC_041382.1:60177293-60194640 GCF_002162155.2 Triticum dicoccoides | reverse complement strand
GGCGGCTACGGCGGCAGCGGGCGGCGGCGGCTACGGCGGCAGCGGCGGCGGGCGGCGGCGTGGGGTCGGGTCGGGTGGCTGGGCTAGGGTTTCCCCCGGGTGGGCTGCCCCGGCTTATATACCCTAGTCGGGCCGGAGTCCTAGTCGGACACGGCCCGTTAGGTCGGTTCGTTTTTTTTAAATTATTCCGCTCGGAAGAAAAATAAAAAGAAATACTAAATGGACTCCAAAAATTCCGAAATAAATTTTCATGGGCTTCTAAAATCAAGCCGCACAAGGTGAACATTTATTTGGGACCTAAATACAATTTTGAGAAATGCAAATTTTTCCTAAATTCGAATAAAACACCGAAAAACTCCGAAATAAAATCTTATTTATTTTATTATTAAATCCTTAATATTTCTTTATTTTGGGAAAGTCATTTTATTCCCTCTCTCATATTTTGTAATAGAAATAATTGATGATAAAATAAATAAAATCAAATGATCCTATTCTCAAAATTTGAGAAAACTCAAATATGAAAATAACGAAATCCCCAACTCTCTCCGTGGGTCATTGAGTTGCGTAGAATTTCTAGGATCAACCAAAATGCAAAATAAGATATGATATGCATTGATGATCTAATGTATAACATTCCAAATTGAAAATTTGGGATGTTACAAACCTACCCCCCTTAAGATGAATCTCGCCCTTGAGATTCGGGTTGGCTAGAAAATAGGTGAGGGTGGTCCTTGAGTAAATCTTCCTCTCGTTCCCAGGTTGCTTCATCCTCCGTGTGGTGGCTCCACTGAACTTTGCAAAACTTGATAACCTTGCTGCGGGTAACTCGGCTGGCAAACTCGAGAATCTTAACTGGTTTCTCCTCGTAGGTCAAATCGTTATCCAACTGAATAGTTTCCAAGGGCACTGTGTTTCTCAACGGTATGTCGGCCATCTCCGCATGACATTTCTTTAACTGAGAAACATGGAACACATCATGAACTCCTGAAAATCCTTCGGGCAATTCCAACTTGTAGGCCACTTCTCCCATACGCTCCAAAACTCGATATGGTCCTAAAATCGCGGCGCTAACTTCCCTTTAACCCCAAAACGCTTTGTTCCCCGAAGTGGAGATACTCGAAGATAAGCTCTATCTCCAACTTCATAAACTGTCTCCTTACGTTTAGAATCTGCATAACTTTTCTGTCTGGACTGGGCTACCTTGAGCCTATCGCGGATCAACTTCACCTTCTGTTCAGACTCTTTAATCAAGTCAGGTCCAAACAACTGGCGGTCTCCAACTTCGTCCCACGATAATGGTGTCCTGCACCTCCTTCCGTACAAAGCTTTGAAAGGGGCCATCTTTAAACTGGTTTGGTAACTGTTGTTGTAAGAGAACTCTGCATATGGCAAATTATCGTCCCAACTAGATCCGTAATCTAGCGCACAAGCTCTCAGCATATCCTCCAAAATCTGATTGACTCTCTCGGTCTGTCCATCTGTCTGTGGATGAAAAGCTGTACTGAATTCTAGCCTGGTACCAAAGTTTCGTGCAACTGCTTCCAGAACTTTGAGGTAAACTGGGTTCCTCTATCTGATATGATACTCCTTGGAACTCCATGCAAACATACGATCCTGGTCATGTATATCTTTGCCAACTTAGCACTGGTGTAAGTGGTCTTTACTGGGATGAAATGAGCTACTTTTGTCAATCGATCGACTACAACCCAAATTGAGTCATAGCCTGAACGGGTCCTGGGTAATCCCGTGATAAAATCCATGCCTAGCTTATCCCACTTCCATTCGGGTATCGGCAATGGTTGTAACAATCCTGCTGGCTTCTGATGCTCTGCCTTTACTCTCTGACATACATCACAAACTGCTACATACTCCGCAATATCCTTCTTCATTCCGGTCCACCAGAAAATATCCTTCAAATCCAAATACATCTTGGTATTTCCTGGGTGAATCGAATATGGTGAATCATGTGCCTCTTGCAGTATCAACTTCCTGATCTCCGGGTCATTGGGCACATAAACGCGGTCTTCAAACCATAGGGTGTCGTGCTCATCCTCACGAAATCCTTTAGCTTTTCCTTTGCTCAGTTTCTCCTTTATAGCGGCAATCTCTTTGTCATCTTTCTGAGCTTCTCTGATTCTATCCATCAAGGTTGACTGAATCTCCAATGCTGCTACATAGCCTCTCGGAACTATTTCCAAACACAGTTCATGAAGATTTTCTGCTAACTCCCTTGGTATTTCTCCTGTCATTAATGTATTGACATGGCTCTTACGGCTTAATGCGCCAGCTACTACATTAGCCTTTCCGGGGTGATAATGCAATTTCATGTCATAATCCTTAGTAAGCTCCAACCATCTCCTTTGTCTGAGATTCAACTCCTTCTGGGTGAAAATGTACTTCAAACTCTTATGATCCGTGTACACCTCACAATGATTTCCAATGAGGAAATGTCTCCATGTTTTCAATGCATGCACTATGGCTGCTAATTCCAAGTCATGCGTGGCATAACTCAACTCATGAGGTTTCAGTTGTCTTGAGGCATATGAAACAACTCTCCCTTCCTGCATAAGCACTGCTCCAAGTCCTCGACGTGAAGCGTCGCAATACACCTCATAATATTTGGTCTGGTCTGGCAAAATCAATACTGGTGAGGTAACTAAGCGTTTCTTCAACTCCTGGAAACTGGCCTCACATTCCTCTGTCCATATGAACTTGGTATCTTTCTTCAGCAACTCGGTCATAGGCTTCGCAATCTTTGAGAAATTCTCAATAAATTTCCGGTAGTATCCTGCGAGTCCAAGAAAACTCCGGATCTCTCCAACTGTTGTTGGGGCTTCCCACTTGGTCACGGTTTCAACTTTAGTGGGATCAACTGCTATACCTTCTCCAGATATAACGTGTCCGAGGAATCCTACTTCCTTCAACCAAAACTCACATTTGCTGAACTTGGCATATAATTGATGTTCTCTGAGCTTTCCAAGTACCAAACGCAAATGCTCCTTATGCTCCTCTTCATTCTTCGAGTAAACCAGGATATCATCAATGAACACTACGATGAACTTATCCAAAAACTCCATAAACACTTTGTTCATCATGTTCATAAAATATGCAGGTGCGTTAGTCAGACCAAATGACATAAAGGTATACTCGTACAGCCCATACCTGGTGGTAAAAGCTGTCTTCGGAATATCCTGTTCTCGAATCTTCAACTGGTGGTATCCTGATCGCATATCGATCTTCAAAAATACCTTAGCTCCTTGCAATAGATCAAATAGATCGTTGATCATTGGTAGTGGGTACTTGTTCTTGATCGTTACTTCATTCAATCCTCGATAATCAACAACCATCCTTAACGATCCATCCTTCTTCTCCACTAGTAGTACTGGCGATCCCCAAGGTGAAGAACTTGGGCGAATATATCCTTTATCCAGTAACTCCTTAATCTGCTTCTTAATTTCCACCAAATCCTTTGCGGGCATCCTATATGGTCTCTTTGATATTGGACCTGTGCCTAGCAATAGCTCAATCAAAAACCCAATATCTCTATCCGGTGGCATGCCTGGCAACTCCTCTGGAAATACATCAGGGAAATCCCTTACCACTGGTACTTCCTCCTGCACAACTCATGTTAAGCAATTTACTTGAGTCCTCTTTGGCACATGCCGGGATACATACTTGATCCTTCTCCCTTCTGGGGTGGTAAGCAAAATCGACTTACTAGCACATTCTATATTCCCTTCATACTTTGATAACCAATCCATGCCTAATATCACATCCAATCCTTGGGATTCCAATACTATTAGGTCTGAGGGAAAAACATAGTTACCAATCCTTAATGGTAACCGATCACACCATAGACTAGCCACATACTCTGCTCCAGGCGAGGTTACTAACATGGGTGACCTAAGGGCTTGGGTTGGTAGGTTATACTTATCCACAAATCCCCTTGAGATGTATGAATGCGATGCACCAATATCAAAAAGAACGAGTGCAGTAAATGACTTAACCAAAAACTTACCTATTACTGCATCGGGCTGAGCTTCAACCTCCTCCACGCTAACGTGGTTCACCTGTCCCCTGTTGAAAGGGTTCGGCTTCTTCCCAGAACTTCCATTGCCATTTTGGCCTTCAGGACATTCATTGGCATAATGTCCGGTCTTCTGACACTTAAAACAAGTGACTTGGCTTAGGTCCTTCTTGGTTGGGGTTGATGGGTTGGTGCGGTTCTGGCCGTTGCTTCCTCCATTGCCATTACCATTCTTGGTGCCATTGTGATTGTGCGATCTACCTCCTCCATGGGTATGCTGAAAATGTCCTCCCGGTCTAGGGGTAAAACGTGGCTTCTGCTGAGCTCCTGAATTGTACTTCCCTTGTCCATACTTCCTCTTTCTCAATTTGCTGCTGCTTCCCTTCAATCATAAAAGCACGATCTACCAACTCTTGGTAGTTGTTGAAGGTTGCTACCATCAACTGCATACTCAACTCATCATTCAGTCCTTCCAGAAACTTCTCCTGCTTAGCTGCATCCGTAGCGACGTCATCTGGGGCATAACGTGCTAACTTACTAAAATCCTCCACATACTGGCCAACTGTCCGTCCTCCTTGGCGCAAGTTGCGAAACTCACGCTTCTTCATGGCCATAGCTCCTGCTAGAACATGGGCAGTACGAAAAGCCTGCTGAAACTGGTCCCATGTGACAGTGTCAACTGGGAAAGTGGCTGTGAAATTCTCCCACCATGATGATGCGGGTCCTTCTAGCTGATGTGCGGCAAACTTTACCATCTCCGCATCTGTGCATCCTGCTGTGGTCAACTCCCTAGCTGTATTGCGGAGCCAATCATCTGCTACTATTGGCTCGGTGCTACTGGAAAACACCGGCGGATTCAGCCAAAGAAAACGGGCTAAGTGGTCAACAGGTGGTGGTGGTGGTGGGTTGTTGTTGTTGTTCCCTTGATTCTGATTCTGGACTAGCAACTGCATCAATGTGTTCTGCTGCTGGATCAACTGGGTGAGCTCCGGTGGAAAGGCAAATCCGGGGTCATGTCTCGAAGGCATCTGAGGGTTTAGAAGAGATGAGATATAAGAATAGAGGGGGTCTAAAGAGAAAACACTACCCATATGCACATGAGGCAAAAGCAAACAATTCACTTCAATCAATCAAACAAAGGCATACAATCGATCTAACTATCGCAAAAGTGCTCGGACTACTATATTTACATGGTGGACTACTTCTACTAATGGGGTGGTCTACTAGAAATATTCTTCGGTTGCAGACTCCATGATATCTCCTCCAGCTTCATCAACATGGTCATCATCGCTACTATCTGGTTCCGAGTCGGTGCCGTCGATGATGATGCAGTCTTCCAGGCTAATTTCCTTGGGTTCTTCGTCTTCATCTACTGGCGTAGGGCCTCCCATAAATATTCCAATCTTCTTGATCAGGTCATCATTCTTCTCCACCAATACTTCAATTTCCTCTTCATAATCTTCACGTGTAGCCTTTAGTTCTTCCTCCAGTTCATTGATTCTTGTCTTAGCCTTCTTCAGATCTATCATGTCGGCGCACATCTGGTTCTCCTGTCGTTGAATGTGCTGATTTAACTCCTGGATAAAAGTTGCGATTGACCTATCCTTCATGGTGCTGATCATCTCCCAGTGCTCATCTCAGCGTCCACAAATCTGGTAGATAGTATCCTTAAGATCCTTGCGGTAGACTTCTCCAATGCGTCCCATGGCGATGTGAGCTGCCATGCTCTTTCCTAGACTCCAAGTTGGTGCATCAAAAGAAAACTCTATGGGCTTAGTGACTGGCATGAACGTCCTTCCTGGAACTTGAACTTGAATCATCCAGTGCTCTTCTTCAGGTAAAGTGGCGTTGTAGGTTCCCGTGAAGCTTGGTACTCCTATGTTCAGGTATCTAGTGACTTCCTTCAAGTGTCATCCAAAGGGTGTATCTTCATCCGGTTGTGTGAACTTGTTCCTTGCATCCGCCATCCTAAAGAGTAGAAAATATGAGAAGTCGGAAGAGAAGAGAATGGATAGTGATCTAGGTATTTTGCTTAGTGGTCGTGTCCTATAGTCAGCGTGTGCTCTGATACCATCTCTATAGCGACCAGACCTCAAACGGTCTGATCTCTGTGCTCCGGTGTCATCCCTGGATCAGTAATGCTGACATCACACAGTACTCGGAGGATTTATAGCAGAGTAGCAATCACACACTTATTACATCGAGTGTCTCAAAAGAGAACTTATTACAATAAATATGGCTTAAGGCCATCTAATAATGTTAACAGCGGAAGGCTTGGAAGATAAGTGAGTCCATCAACTCCAACGGCATCACTGAGTATAGAACCACAACCTAAAAACTCCTTAATCGTTGTCTAAAAAGTCTGCAACATTAACGTTGCAGCCCGAAACGGGTCAGCACATGGAATATGCTGGCAATGTAACACATAGAGAGTAATGGAATGAAACAGCTATACTATATGCATATTTGGCTGGTGGAAAGCTCTATGGTTACAGTTTTGCGTAAAGCCATTTTTTCCCTACTTCAAAGGAATAAATTTACTTAACTATAATGGTAGTGGTTAAACATTGAGAATGGTTGACAGCATTCTCAATCCCAATTAAGCATCATCATTAAACATAACCCAACAAAATTAATTTAGAGTAACATGTTGAGATTCACATGAAAATCCAAGTACTAGATACTCAAGATGTCCATAACCGGGGACACGGCTAATCATGATTAGTTTGTTACACTCTGCAGAGTTTTGCGCATTTTCCCCACAAGACTCGATCGCCTCCGTTTGGTTTCTCGCACTACATGGTGTTTGAGAAGACGGATGACCGAGACATAGTCTTTCAGAAGCGCTTGCACCTTACGATCGGGTAGACCGTACCACCTACATCCCCTACATCTGGTAGTCTACCACTATAAGAGTTCGCACAACTTAGTCAACTATGCTTGAGCCCATAATAGCTTGTGGCTGCACACGAAATTTCTAGTATTAATAGTCTCATGATCCCTTTGAGTCTGGGTGGCGATCCAAAAGAAAACAGGCAAGTCCTGGAATACCCAGGTGCCTCAATCCACCCAGATGTGTGTTTAAGTTGCCACCTTAGATAAACCATTAATTAACAGTCTCACATCTGTCATGGATATCACTCACCCAATCCACGTCTACTAGCATAGCATGGCATAATAAGCAAACGTAGAAGTAACTCCCAAAGGTTTGATAATAAACAAGTATTAGGTACTACCTCAACTACTTCCCATCCCACAATTTAATTAGATCCTAATCATGCAATGTGTGAGGATTGATCTAATGCAATAAAACTGGGTAGTAGAAAAGGTATGATCAAAGTGTTACTTGCCTTGCTGATGGTCCGCGAAACCTAGAGATTCGAAGTAACAAGCGGCGCACTCCGGGTATTATATCGCAAACAAACAAACACGCATACAATAAGTACTCATCTAATGCACAGGTAAAACTCAAATAAGAGATCTAACCAGAAGGTTCAACTTAAGAACTCCCGTTGGCAAAAGAATCAAATTGAACGAAGCAACGAAAGTCAAACGGCGAAAGAAAACAACTTCATTCTAGTAATCTGGATCTAGGGCAAATTTTACAGTAGCAAAATCTTGTTTAAGTTGGTTAAACGGATAGAGGGTTTTGAGACGAAACTCTAGGCGCTTGAATCGCCTGATTCCGATAAACAAGCGAAAAGTTAGACTAAAACGAAAATCGGATCAGGAATCGCGATCAGAAAAATCGCGGATTTAATCCGAGAAAAAGAAAAATGATGAACGCTCGCTAGAACGAACGAACGGACGAACGCTCGCTATTTAAATAAACCGGAAAAACCGATCTATTTAAAAAAATTGAAACTAAAAAAACCAACGAAAACCGATCTTTTTTTAAACTATGGCATGGAAGTCGAGGCGGCGGCGAACCTCGGCGACGGAATCCGGCGGGCGGCGACGGTGAGGCGGCGTGGTGGCGGCGGCGGCGGGCGGCGGCGGCGGCGCAGGGTCGGGTCGGGTGGCTGGGCTAGGGTTTCCCCCGGGTGGGCTGCCCCGGCTTATATACCCTAGTCGGGCCGGAGTCCTAGTCGGGCCAGCCCGTTAGGTCGGTTCTTTTTTAAAAAAAATTATTCTGCTCGGAAGAAAAATAAAAAGAAATACTAAACGGACTCCAAAAATTCCGAAATAAATTTTCACGGGCTTCTAAAATCAAGCCGCACAAGGTGAACATTTATTTGGGACCTAAATGCAATTTTGAAAAACGCACATTTTTCCTAAATTCAAATAAAACACCGAAAAACTCTGAAATAAAATCTTATTTGATTTTATTATTAAATCCTCAATATTTCTTTATTTTGGGAAAGTCATTTTATTCCCTCTCTCATATTTTTGTAATAGAAATAATTGATGATAAAATAAATAAAATCAAATGATCCTATTCTCAAAATTTGAGAAAACTCAAATATGAAAATAATGAAATCCCCAACTCTCTCCGTGGATCATTGAGTTGCGTAGAATTTCTAGGATCAAACAAAATGCAAAATAAAATATGATATGCATTGATGATCTAATGTATAACATTCCAAATTGAAAATTTGGGATGTTACAACCAGGCATCTTAAGCTTAAGAGAAGCGTAATGTGGTACCGCATTAAAACGAGCGAAAGTTGTTCTTCCGAGTAGTGCTTGATAGCCGCTTCGGAATGGAGCAATGTCGAAGTCTAACTTCTCACTTCGGTAGTTGTCGGGTGAACCGAATACAACCTCTAGTATTAGAGAGCCCGTGGAGCGGGCCTCTAGGCCTGGTATTACTCCCTTGAAGGTAGTATTACTGTGGCTGATTTTTGTCGGGTCTATCCCCATTTTACGGACTGTGTCCTGATATATCAGATTTAGACCACTGTCGCCGTCCATTAGGACTTGTGTGAGATGGTATCCATTTATTATTGGGTCTAACACCAAGGCAGCCAATCCTTCATGTCGAATGTTTGTTGGGTGATCCCTGCGGTCGAAAGTGATCGGGCAGGCCAACCAGGGTTTGAACTTAGGGGTGACGGGCTCTACGGCGCGTATGTCTCGGAGTGCATGTTTGCTTCTCCTCTTCGTCACGTGGATCATGTTTGCTGTTTTAACCTCTCGTGGGAATTTTTTCTGTTCTCGGTGCTTTGCTGGCGAGGTTCGTCCTCGTCTTCGCTTGGTGTCTCCCTCCCCTTGTGTTCGGCGTTTAGCTTACCGGCCTGCTTGAAGACCCAGCATTCTCTGTGGGTGTGATTTGCAGGTTTATTGGGGGTGCCATGAATCTGACATAGTTTGTCTAGAATCTTGTTTAGGCTGGACGGTCCATCTCTGCTGCCTTTGAAAGGCTTTTTCCGCTGACCTGGTCGGGAGCCCCTGAATCCGGCGTTTACCACAGTATTATTTGGGTTGTCTTCTTTATTTCGACGCTTGCTTTTACTGCGTCGTGGTTTTCCATTGCCATCACTGACTTCGGATGTGCTTGGGTCACTGGTGCTACTGCGGGCTAACCAGCTATCTTCGCTCGCGCAAAAGCGGGTCATGAGGCTTGTCAGGGCTGCCATTCTAAGTTTTTCTTGGCTGATGTGTCTGGCGAGCCATTCATCTCGGACGCTGTGCTTGAAAGCTGCTAAGGCTTCGGCGTTCGGACAGTCGATGATTTGGTTCTTCTTAGTGAGAAACCTGTTCCAAAGCTTTCGGGCTGACTCTTCGAGCTGTTGAATTATATGACTTAAATCATCTGCATCCAGAGGTCGGACATAGGTCCCTTGAAAATTAGCCCGAAAAGCATCCTCGAGCTCCTCCCAACTTCCAATTGAGTTTTCGGGGAGGCTTTTCAGCCAGTGCCGAGTTGGTCCTTTAAGCTTGAGGGGCAAGTACTTGATGTTGGGGAACATAGTAATTTCAAAAATTTCCTATGCACATGCAAGATCATGGTGATGCACAGCAACAAGAGGGGAGAGTGTGTCCATGTACCCTCGTAGACCGAAAGCAAAAGTGTTAGCACAATGCGGTTGATGTGGTCGTACGTCTTCATGATCCGACCTATCAAGTACCGAACGCACGGCACCTCCGAGTTCTACACACGTTCAACTCGATGATGTCCCTCGAACTCCAATCCAGCCGAGTGTTGAGGGAGAGTTTCGTCAGCACGACGGCGTGGTGACGATGATGATATTCTACCGACGCAGGGCTTCGCCTAAGCACCGCTACGATATGATCGAGGTGGATTATGGTGGAGGGGGGCACCGCACACGGCTAAGAGATTAAGAGATCAATTGTTGTGTCTATGGGGTGCCCCCTGGCCACGTATATAAAGGAGTGGAGGAGGAGGGGGCCGGCCAAGAGGAGGAGGCGCGCCCAAGGGGGGCAATCCTACTCCAAGTATGTTTTGCCCCCCCCCCCTTTCCTATTCCAACTAGGAGAAGGGGGAAGGAGGAGGTGGAGAGAAGGAAGGAGAAGGGGGGTCGCGCCCCCTTCCCTTTCCCAATTCGGACTAGGGCAAGGGGGGCTGCGCGCCACCTCCTGCTGCCTCTCCTCTTCCACTACTTTGGGCCCATGAGGCCCAATAACCCCCGAGGGGTTCCGGTAACCCCACGGTACTCCGGTATATATCTGATAACCCCCGGAACCATTCCAGTGTCCGAATATAGTCGTCCAATATATCAATCTTCATGTCTCGACCATTTCGAGACTCCTTTTCATGTCCGTGATCACATCCGGGACTCCGAACAACCTTCGGTACATCAAAACTCATAAACTCATAATATAACCGGCATCGAAACATTAAGCGTGCGGACCCTACGGGTTCGAGAACTATGTAGACATGACCGAGACATGTCTCTGGTAAATAACCAATAGCCGAACCTGGATGCTCATATTGGCTCCCACATATTCTACGAAGATCTTTATCGGTCAGACCGCATAACAACATACGTTGTTCCCTTTGTCATCGTTATGTTACTTGCCCGAGATTCGATCGTCGGTATCTCAATACCTAGTTCAATATCGTTACCGGCAAGTCTCTTTACTCGTTCCATAATACATCATTCCGCAACTAACTCATTTATTTGCAATGCTTGCAAGGCTTAAGTGATGTGCATTATCGAGAGGGCCCAGAGATACCTCTCCGACAATCGGAGTGACAAATCCTAATCTCGAAATACGCCAACCCAACAAGTACCTTTGGAGACACCTATAGAACACCTTTATAATCACCCAGTTACGTTGTGACGTTTGGTAGCACACAAAGTGTTCCTCCGGTAAACGGGAGTTGCATAATCTCATAGTCATAGGAACATGTATAAGTTATGAAGAAAGCAATAGCAACAAACTAAACGATCAAGTGCTAAGCTAACGGAATGGGTCAAGTCAATCACATCATTCTCCTAATGATGTGATCCCGTTAATCAAATGACAACTCATGTCTATGGTTAGGAAACATAACCATCTTCGATCAACGAGCTAGTCAAGTAGAGGCATACTAGTGACACTCTGTTTGTCTATGTATTCACACATGTATTATGTTTCCGGTTTAATACAATTCTAGCATGAATAATAAACATTTATCATGATATAAGGAAATAAATAATAACTTTATTATTGCCTCTAGGGCATATTTCCTTCAGTCTCCCACTTGCACTAGAGTGAATAATCTAGTTCACATCGCCATGTGATTTAATACCAATAGTTCACATCACCATGTGATTAACACCCATAGTTCACATCGACATGTGACCAACACCCAAAGGGTTTACTAGAGTCAATAATCTAGTTCACATCGTTATGTGATTAACACCCAAAGAGTACTAAGGTGTGATCATGTTTTGCTGTCAAAATTTTTTGTCACCCTTTACGACGAACCTTTTTTTCACCTCCATAATCGAGAAACATATCCTTATTCCACTAAGGATAATTTTGACCGTTGTCTAGTGATCTACTCCTAGATCACTATTGTACTCCCTTGCCATAAATAGTGTACGGTATACAATAGATCTGGTACACAGCATGGTATATTTTATAGAACCTATGGCCAAGGCATAGGGAATGACTTTCGTTCTCTTTCTATTTTCTGTCGTGGTCGGGCTTTGAGTCTTACTCAGTTTCACACCTTTTAACACAAGCAAGAACTCTTTCTTTGACTGTTCCATTTTGAACTACTTCAAAATCTTGTCAAGGTATGTACTCATTGAAAAACTTATCAAGCGTCTTGATCTATCTCTATAGATCTTGATGCTCAATATGTAAGCAGCTTCACTGAGGTCTTTCTTTGAAAAACTCCTTTCAAACACTCCTTTATGCTTTGCAGAATAATTCTACATTATCTCTGATCAACAATATGTCATTCACATATACTTATCAGAAATGTTGTAGTGCTCCCACTCACTTTCTTGTAAATACAGACTTCACCGCAAGTCTGTGTAAAACTATATGCTTTGATCAACTTATCAGAGCGTATATTCCAACTCCGAGATGCTTGCACCAGTCCATAGATGGATCGCTAGAGCTTGCATATTTTGTTAGCACCTTTAGGATTGACAAAACTTTCTTGTTGCATCATATACAACTCTTCTTTAATAAATCCATTAAAGAATGTAGTTTTGTTTATCCATTTGCCAGATTTCATAAAATGTGGCAATTGCTAACATGATTCGGACAGACTTAGGCCCTGTTTGGTTCGGCTGTGGATTTCTAAAAGCAGCTGTGAAAAATGTGCTGTGAAAATACAGCTGTGGAAAATCTGATGTGAAAGAGATGTAGGTCATTTGGCAAACCAGCTGATACAGCTTTTTCATATTTTGGCCCGCAGCGGAATCAGATTTTGGAAAGCACGTCCTGGGCTGCTTCCGCTTTTGGTTCAGATTTTGGCAGCGGATTTCTGGAATCGGATTCTGCTGGGTTCACCCTTTGGTTCAGATTCTGCTGCGCGGCAGCGGAATCCGTCGATAAAAGTTGAACCAAACAGGGCCTTAAGCATAGGTACGAGTGAGAAACTCTCATCGTAGTCAACACCTTGAACTTGTCAAAAACCTTTTGCGACAATTCTATCTTTGTATATAGTAACACTACTATCAGTGTCTATCTTCCTCTTGAAGATCCATTTAATCTCAATGGCTTGCCGATCTTTAGGCAAGTCAATCAAAGTCCATACTTTGTTCTTATACATGGATCTCATCTCAGATTTCATGGCCTCAAGCCATTTCGCGGAATCTGGGCTCATCATTGCTTCCTCATAGTTCATAGGTTCGTCATGGTCAAGTAACATGACCTCCAGAACAGGATTAACGTACCACTCTGTTGCGGATCTCACTCAAGTTGATCTACGAAGTTCTGTAGTAACTTGATCTGAAGTTTCATGATCATCATCATTAACTTCCTCTCTTGTTGGTGTAGGAATCACTTGAACTGATTTCTGTGATGAACTATTTTCCAATTCGGGAGAAGGTACAATTACCTTATCAAGTTCCACTTTCCTCCCACTCACTTCTTTCGAGAGAAACTCCTTCTCTAGAAAGGATCCATTCTCAGCAACGAATATCTTGCCTTCGGATCTGTGATAGAAGGTGTACCCAACAGTTTCTTTTGGGTATCCTATGAAGATTTACTTCTCCATTTGGGTTCGAGCTTATCATGTTGAAACTTTTTCACATAAGCATCGCAGTCCCAAACTTTAAGAAACGACAGCTTAGGTTTCTTGCCAAACCACAGTTCATACGGTGTCATCTCCAGGATTTAGATGGTGCCCTATTTAACGTGAATGCAGCTGTCTCTAATGCATAACCCCAAAACAATAGTGGTAGATCGGTAAGAGACATCATAGATCGCACCATACCTAATAAAGTACGGTTATGACGTTCGGACACACCATTACACTGTGGTGTTCCAGGTGGCGTGAGTAGTGAAACTATTTCACATTGTTTTAACTGAAGGCCAAACTCTTAACTCAAATATTTTACCTCTGCGATCATATCGTAGAAACTTTTATTTTCTTGTTACGATGATTCTCCACTTCACTCTGAAATTCTTTGAACTTTTCAAATATTTCAGACTTGTGTTTCATTAAGTAGATATACCCATATCTGCTCAAATCATATGTGAAGGTCAAAAAATAACGATACTTGTCGTGAGCCTTAACACTCATCGGACCGCATACATCAGTATGTATTATTTCCAATAAGTCAGTTGCTCGCTCCATTGTTCCGGAGAACGGAGTCTTAGTCATCTTGCCCATGAGGCATGGTTCGCAAGCATCAAGTGATTCCAAAAGTCCATCAGCATGGAGTTTCTTCATGCACTTTACACCAATATGACCTAAACGGCAGTGCCACAAATAAGTTGCACTATCATTATTAACTTTGCATCTTTTGGTTTCAATATTATAAATATGTGTATCACTATGATCGAGATCCAACGAACCATTTTCATTGGGTGTGTAACCATATAAGGTTTTATTCATGTAAACAGAACAACAATTTATTCTTTTACTTAAATGAATAACCATATTGCAATAAACATGATCAAATCATATTCATGCTCAACGCAAACACCAAATAACACTTATTTAGGTTCAACACTAATCCCGAAAGTATAGGGAGTGTGCGATGATGATCATATCAATCTTGGAACCACTTCCAACACACATCGTCACTTCACCCTTAACTAGTCTCTGTTCATTCTGCAACTCCTGTTTCGAGTTACTACTCTTAGCAACTGAACCAGTATCAAATACCGAGGGGTTGCTACGAACACTAGTAAAATACACATCAATAATATGTATATCAAGTATACCTTTGTTCACTTTGCCATCCTTCTTATCCGCCAAATACTTGGGGCAGTTCCGCTTCCAGTGACTAGTCCCTTTGCAGTAGAAGCACTTAGTCTCAGGCTTAGGACCAGACTTGGGCTTCTTCACTTGAGCAGCAACTTGCTTGCCGTTCTTCTTGAAGTTTCCCTTCTTCCCTTTGCCCTTTTCTTGAAACTAGTGGTCTTGTCTACCATCAACACTTGATATTTTTCTTGATTTCTACCTTCGTTGATTTCAGCATTACGAAGAGCTTGGGAATCGTTTCCGTTATCCCTTGCATATCATAGTTCATCACGAAGTTCTACTAACTTGGTGATGGTGACTAGAGAATTCTGTCAATCACTATCTTATCTGGAAGATTAACTCCCACTTGATTCAAGCGATTGTAGTACCCAAACAATCTGAGCACATGCTCACTGCTTCAGCTATTCTCCTCCATCTTTTTAGCTATAGAACTTGTTGGAGACTTCATATCTCTCAACTCGGGTATTTGCTTGAAATATTAACTTCAACTTCTGGAACATCTCATATGGTCCATGACATTCAAAACGTCTTTGAAGTCCCGATTCTAAGTCGTTAAGCATGGCGCACTAAACTATCAAGTAGTCATCATATTGAGCTAGCCAAACGTTCATAACGTCTACCTCTACTCCTGCAATAGGTCTGTCACCTAGTGGTGCATCAAAGACATAATTCTTCTATGCAGCAATGAGGATAATCCTCAGATCACGGATCCAATCCGCATCATTGCTACTAACATTTTTCAACATAATTTTTCTCTAGGAACACAATAAACTCGGAGCAACATCGCGAGCTATTGATCTACAACGTAGATATGCTAATACTACCAGGACTAAGTTCATGATAAATTTAAGTTCAATTAATCATATTACTTAAGAACTCCCACTTAGATAGACATCCCTCTAATCCTCTAAGTGATCACGTGATCCATATCAACTAAACCATGTCCGATCATCACGTGAAATGGAGTAGTTTTCAATGGTGAACATCACTATGTTGATCATATCTACTATATGATTCACGCTCGACCTTTCGGTCTTAGTGTTCTGAGGCCATATCCGCATATGCTAGGCTCGTCAAGTTTAACCTAAGTATTCTGCGTGTGCAAAACTGGCTTGCACCCGTTGTAGATGGACGTAGAGCTTATCACACCCGATCATCACGTGGTGTCTGGGCACGACGAACTTTGGCAACGGTGCATACTCAGGGATAACACTTTTTATCTTGAAATTTAGTGAGAGGTCATCTTATAAAGCTACCGTCGAACTAAGCAAAGTAAGATGCATAAAAGATAAACATCACATGCAATCAAAATATGTGACATGATATGGCCATCATCATCTTGTGCCTTTGATCTCCATCTCCAAAGCATCGTCATGATTTCCATCGTCACCGGCATGACACCATGATCTCCATCATCTTAATCTATATCAATGTGTTGTCACATGGTCGTCTCGCCAACTATTGCTCTTGCAACTATTGCTATCGCATAGCGATAAAGTAAAGCAATTATTTGGCGCTTGCATCTTATGCAATAAAGAGACAACCATAAGGCTTCTGCCAGTTGCCGATAACTTCAACAAAACATGATCATCTTATACAACAACTTATATCTCATCACGTCTTGACCATATCACATCACAACATGCCCTGCAAAAACAAGTTAGACGTCCTCTACTTTGTTGTTGCAAGTTTTACGTGGCTGCTATGGGCTGAGCAAGAACCGTTCTTACCTACGCATCAAAACCACAACGATAGTTTGTCAAGTTAGTGCTGTTTTAACCTTCTCAAGGACCGGGCGTAGCCACACTCGGTTCAACTAAAGTTGGAGAAACTGACACCCGCTAGTCACCTGTGTGCATAGCACGGCGGTAAAACCAGTCTCGCGTAAGCGTACGCGTAATGTCGGTCCGGGCCGCTTCATCCAACAATACCGCCGAACCAAAGTGTGACATGCTGGTAAGCAGTATGACTTATATCGCCCACAACTCACTTGTGTTCTACTCGTGCATATTACATCAACGCATAAAACCTGGCTCGGATGCCACTATTGGGGAACGTAGTAATTTCAAAAATTTCCTACGCACATACAAGATCATGGTGATGCACAGCAACGAGAGGGGAGAGTGTGTCCACGTACCCTCGTAGACCAAAAGCGGAAGCGTTAGCACAACGCGGTTGATGTAGTCGTACGTCTTCATGATCCGACCAATCAAGTACCGAACGCACGGCACCTCCGAGTTCTGCACACGTTCAACTCGATGACGTCCCTTGAACTTCGATCCAGCCGAGTGTTGAGGGAGAGTTTCTTCAGCACAACGGTGTGGTGACGATGATGATGTTCTACCGACGTAGGGATTCGCCTAAGCACCGCTACGATATGATCGAGGTGGATTATGGTGGAGGGGGGCACCGCACACGGCTAAGAGGAGGGGGCCGGCCAAGAGGAGGAGGCACGCCCAAGGGGGGGCAATCCTACT
>NC_041382.1:60166931-60177025 GCF_002162155.2 Triticum dicoccoides | reverse complement strand
GAGGAGGTGGAGAGAAGGAAGGAGAAGGGGGGCCGTGTGCCCTTCCCTTTCCCAATTCGGATTGGGGCAAGGGGGGTTGCGCGCCACCTCCTGTTGCCTCTCCTCTTCCACTACTTTGGGCCCATGAGACCCAATAACCCCCGGGGGGTTCCGGTAACCCCCCGGTACTCCGGTATATATCTTATAACCCCTGGAACCATTCCGGTGTCCGAATATAGTCGTCCAATATATCAATCTTCATGTCTCGACCATTTCGAGACTCCTCGTCATGTCCGTGATCACATCCAGGACTCCTAACAACCTTCGATACATCAAAACTCATAAACTCATAATATAACCGGCATCAAAACGTTAAGTGTGCGGACCCTACGGGTTCGAGAACTATGTAGACATGACCGAGACATGTCTCCGGTCAATAACCAATAGCGGAACCTGGATGCTCATATTGGCTCCCAGATATTCTACGAAGATCTTTATCGGTCAGACCGCATAACAACATATGTTGTTCCCTTTGTCATCGGTATGTTACTTTCCCGAGATTCGATCGTCGGTATCTCAATACCTAGTTCAATCTCGTTACCGGCAAATCTCTTTACTCGTTCCGTAATACATCATTCCGCAACTAACTCATTTAGTTGCAATGCTTGCAAAGCTTAAGTGATGTGCATTACCGAGAGGGCCCACAGATACCTCTCCGACAATTGGAGTGACAAATCCTAATCTCGAAATACGCCAACCCAACAAGTACCTTTGGAGACACCTGTAGAGCACATTTATAATCACCCAGTTATGTTGTGACGTTTGGTAGCACACAAAGTGTTCCTCCGGTAAACGGGAGTTGCATAATCTCATAGTCATAGGAACATGTATAAGTTATGAAGAAAGCAATAACAACAAATTAAACGATCAAGTGCTAAGCTAACGGAATGGATCAAGTCAACCACATCATTCTCCTAATGATGTGATCCCGTTAATCAAGTGACAACTCATGTCTATGGTTAGGAAACATAACCATCTTCGATCAACGAGCTAGTCAAGTAGAGGCATACTAGTGACACTTTGTTTGTCTATGTATTCACACATGTATTATGTTTCCGGTTTAATACAATTCTAGCATGAATAATAAACATTTGTCATGATATAAGGAAATAAATAATGACTTTATTATTGCCTCTAGGGCATATTTCCTTCACTTGATGGCATGGAGATCATCTCCGCGAGCCATATGGATATGGAGGATAAAGTTCTCAATCCAGACCCCAGGGTCTGTGGTCCCGTCGTATGCCTCTATGTTCACTGGTTTGAATCCTTCTGGAAATTCGTGGTCCAGCACCTCATCGGTGAAACATAGGGGGTGTGCGGCACCCCTGTATTTGGATGTATCATGGTGTTCAGACGGTTGTGGTATTCGGTTTTGGTTTTGTGCCGGAGCGCGCTTCCTAGATCCATAGATGGATCTGGTTATACTGGTTTTTTGGCGCAAGTCCTCACGTAGATCATGTGTTGACTTATGTGCGTCCTTGTTAGCCGCTCTATCGCGGTCACAAGGTGGTTGATCCGACCGGTTGGCCATTTTATTTTTTCGGCTGTGTGGGCTCTAAGGCCTCATCGTCGAATTCAGGTAATAGCTTGTGCTTTGGATAGCTCTTTGTGTGGTAACTTTCACCATACTTTTCTTCGTTGTCGAGCACTTTGTTCCACCTGCTGTTGAGAGTATTTTGTGCGGCCTTAAGCCTTTGCTTCTGCTTCTTCAGACTCCTCGCTGTGGCAATAAGCCTTCTGCGGAGGTTCTCTTGTTCCAAGTGCGTTTCCGGGATGATGTGTGCATCTTCATCCGGACTGTTTTCCTCCCCAAAGGGGGTTTGATGAGGTTTATCCTCGGCGTCGCCATGTTCGGACATCGGATCCGTACTATGTTCGCCATTTGCAGTTTCATCGTGCTCTGCCGCTGGGTCAATGTGGTCGTCGTTTCCTGTGGAGTCGACTGGAGTGTTATTTTCTCTTGCATTGTTATCGTTGTTTTTGCCGAGGCGGGATTTTGAGCGGCGCCTACATCGACGCTTTGATTGCTTCTCGAGGGAGCTATTCTTCGCTGCATCCTGCCGTTCTTCGTCATTGTTTTCTTTGGGTGTATCCACCATGTATATGTCATGTGGTGAAGTGGTTGTCCAGCGCCTTGTGGGCACTGGTTCCTGTTCCACTCCTGCATCGTCGTCCATGCCGTCGATGTCTTCGGAGTCGAAATCGAGCATGTCGGTTAAATCATCAACAGAGGCTACTAAGTGGGTGGTGGGTGGGCAGCGAATTTCTTCGTCGTCCGCATCCCATTCTAGCCGGACATAGTTCGGTCAAGGATCTCCTGACAAGGAGAGAGACCTTAATGAATTTAGCACGTCGCCGAAAGGTGAGTGCTGAAAGATATTCGTGGAGGTGAACTCCATGATCGGCGCCCAATCGCATTTGATAGGCACGGACGCAGGCGGCTCGGAGTCCGTGGCCAGAGACGAATCCAGTGGTTCGGCAACACGGCTCTCGTAAGGGGTGAAGTCAGTTTTCGGCTCCATCGCCACTGAGAGTGCGGCCTCCATGGTGGGGTCTATCCCCCCGTCCTCGGATGGCGCAATTTGCTCCGGATTGAGGGCCGGAGTAGTTGCAGGTGTGATCTCCCAAACACTGTCCGATGGCAGAGTTAGGTCATGCTCGTCGTGATTGTGCGGCGCACCTGACATGGGCTCGAATCCGTCGAAGATCAAGTCTCCACGGATATCGGCAGTGTAGTTTAAGTTTTCGAATGTGACCTGATGGCCAGGGGCGTAGCTCTCGATCTGCTCCAAATGGCCAAGCGAGTTGGCCCGCAGTGCGAAGCCGCCGAATACGGAGATCTGTCCGAGGAGGAAAACCTCACCCTGCACCGCATCGTTACCGATGATTGAAGGAGCCATCAAGACTTACCATGACGGAACAGTGGAACTCTCAATGAAAGCACCAATGTCGGTGTCAAAACCGGCGGATCTCGGGTAGGGGGTCCTGAACTGTGCGTCTAAGGCGGATGGTAACAGGAGGCGGGGGACACGATGTTTACCCAGGTTCGGGCCCTCTTGATGGAGGTAATACCCTGCGTCCTTCTTGATTGATCTTGATGATGTGAGTATTACAAGAGTTGATCTACCACGAGATCGTAGAGGCTAAACCCTAGAAGCTAGCCTATGGTATGATTGTTGTTGTCCTACGGACTAAACCCTCCGGTTTATATAGACACCGGAGGGGTCTAGGGTTACACATAGTCGGTTACAAGGGAGGAGATCTACATATCTGTATTGCCAAGCTTGCCTTCCACGCTAAGGAGAGTCCTATGGGACGAAGTCTTCAATCTTGTATCTTCATAGTCCAACAGTCCGGCCAAAGGATATAGTCCGGCTGTCCGGAGACCCCCTAATCCAGGACTCCCTCACTCCATGACATTCAAAACGTTGTTGAAGTCCCGGTTCTAAGCCGTAAAGCATGGCACACTGAACTATCGAGTAGTCATCATCTTTGCTCTGCCAGTCTGGTGTTGCTCCTGCAGCAGGTTTGGCACTTAGAAGTGCTTCCAAGACGTAATTCTTCTATGCAGCAATGAGGATAATCCTCAAGTTACGGACCCAGTCCGTGTAATTGCTACCATCATCTTTCAACTTTGCTTTCTCAAGGAACGCATTAAAATTCAACGGAACAACAGCACGACCCATCTATCTACAACAAACATAGACATGCAAAATACTAGCAGGTACTAAGTTCATGATAAATTTAAGTTCAATTAATCATATTATGTAAGAACTCCCACTTAGATAGACATCCCTCTAAACATCTAAGTGATCACGTGATCCAAATCAACTAAATCATAATCGATCATCACGTGAAATGTAGTTTTCAATGGTGAACATCACTATGTTGATCATATCTACTATATGATTCACGCTCGACCTTTCGGTCTCAATGTTCCGAGGCCATATCTGCATATGCTAGGCTCGTCAAGTTTAACTTGAGTATTCTGCGTGTGCAAAACTGGCTTGCACCCGTTGTAGATGGACGTAGAGCTTATCACACCTGATCATCACGTGGTATCTGGGCACGACGAACTTTGGCAACGGTGCATACTCAGGGAGAACACTTTTATCTTGAAATTTAGTGAGAGATCATCTTATAATGCTACCGTCAATCAAAGCAAAATAAGATGCATAAAAGATAAACATCACATGCAATCAATATAAGTGATATGATATGGCCATCATCATCTTGTGCTTGTGATCTCCATCTCCGAAGCACCGTCATGATCACCATCGTCACCGGTGCGACACCTTGATCTCCATCGTAGCATCGTTGTCGTCTCGCCAACTATTGCTTCTACGACTATCGCTACCGCTTAGTGATAAAGTAAAGCAATTACAGGGCGATTGCATTGCATACAATAAAGCGACAACCATATGGCTCCTAGCAGTTGCCGATAACTCGGTTACAAAACATGATCATCTTATACAATAAAATATAGCATCATGTCCTGACCATATCATATCACAACATGCCCTGCAAAAACAAGTTAGACGTCCTCTACTTTGTCATTGCAAGTTTTACGTGGCTGCTACGGGCTGAGCAAGAACTGTTCTTACCTACGCATCAAAACCACAACGATAGTTTGTCAAGTTAGTGATGTTTTAACCTTCTCAAGGACCGGGCGTAGCCACACTCGGTTCAACTAAAGTTGGAGAAACTGACACCCGCCAGCCACCTGTGTGCAAAGCACGTCGGTAGAACCAGTCTCGCGTAAGCGTACGCGTAATGTCGGTCTGGGCCGCTTCATCCAACAATACCACCGAACCAAAGTATGACATGCTGGTAAGCAGTATGATTTGTATCGCCCACAACTGACTTGTGTTCTACTCGTGCATATAACATCAACGCATATAACCAAGCTCGGATGCCACTGTTGGGGAACGTAGTAATTTCAAAAACAATCCTACGCACACGCAAGATCATGGTGATGCATAGCAACGAGAGGGGAGAGTGTGTCCACGTACCCTTGTAGACCGAAAGCGGAAGCGTTAGCACAATGCGGTTGATGTAGTCGTACGTTTTCACAATCCGACCGATCAAGTACCGAACGCACGGCACCTCCGAGTTCTGCACATGTTCAACTTGATGGCGTCCCTCGAACTCCAATCCAGCCGATCTTTGAGGGAGAGTTTCGTCAGCACGATGGCGTGGTGACGATGTTGATGTTCTACTATCGCAGGGCTTCGCCTAAGCACCGCTACAATATTATTGAGGTGGACTATGGTGGAGAGGGGCACCGCACACGGCTAAAAGATCCAAGAGATCAATTGTTGTGTCTATGGGGTGCCCCTCTCCTTCGTATATAAAGGAGGGGAGGAGAGGGCCGGCCAAGGGGAGGAGGCGCGCCCAAGGGGGGAGTCCTACTCCCACCGGGAGTAGGACTCCTCCTTTTCCTATTTGGAGAGGGAGAGGGAAGGAAGAGGAAGGAGGGAGGAAGGAAAGGGGGGCCGGCCCCCTTCCCAATTCGGATTGGGCTTAGGGGGGGGCGCCCCCTCCCTTGCTCCTTCCCCCTCCTTTCCACTAAAGCCCATTAAGGCCCATATACCTCCTGGAGGGTTCCGATAACCTTCCGGTGCTCCGGTATTATCCCGATCTCACCCGGAACCATTCCGGTATCCAAATATAGTCGTCCAATATATCGATCTTTACGTCTTCAACATTTCGAGACTCCTCGTCATGTCCGTGATTATATCCTGGACTCCGAACTACCTTCGGTACATCAAAAACCATAAACTCATAGTATAACCGTCATCGAACTTTAAGCATGCGGACCCTACGGGTTTGAGAACTATGTAGACATGACCGAGACACGTCTTCGGTCAATAACCAAAACATGGACACTCATATTGGCTCCTACATATTCTACGAAGATCTTTATCGGTCAAACCGCATAACAACATACGTTGTTCTTTTTGTCATCGGTATGTTACTTGCTCAAGATTCGATCGCCGGTATCTCAATACCTAGTTCAATCTCGTTATCGGCAAGTCTCTTTACTCGTTCTGTAACACATCATCCCGCAACTAACTCATTAGTTGCAATGCTTGCAAGGCTTAAGTGATGTGTATTACCGAGTGGGCCCAGAGATACCTCTCCGACAATCGGAGTGACAAATCCTAATCTCGAAATACGCCATCCCAATAAGTACCTTCGGAGACACCTGTAGAGTACCTTTATAATCACCCAGTTACGCTGTGACGTTTGGTAGCACACAAAGTGTTCCTCCGGTAAACGGGAGTTGCATAATCTCATAGTCATAGGAACATATATAAGTCATGAAGAAAGCAATAGCAACAAACTAAACGATTAAGTTCTAAGCTAACGGAATGGGTCTAGTCAATCACATCATTCTCCTAATGATGTGATCCCGTTTATCAAATGACAACTCTTTGTCTATGGCTAGGAAACATAACCATATTTGATTAACGAGCTAGTCAAGTAGAGGCATACTAGTGACACTTTGTTTGTCTATGTATTCACACATGTATCATGTTTCCGGTTAATACAATTCTAGCATGAATAATAAACATTTTTCATGATATAAGGAAATAAATAATAACTGTATTATTGCCTCTAGGGCATATTTCCTTCACGGTGGTGGCCCGGTAGTGCTTGCTCGTGGTGGTGTGGGTGCTGGTGGCTAGTTTCTGACGGGGCTCCGCCTTTCTTTGCGGGTGCGTGAGGCGTGGGAAGATGGCGTGATGGTGGCTCATGGTGGGTTATGATGGGGGCTAGCATGGGGGTGGAGGGTCAGAGGCTCCGACGGCCGGCACTACCGATGCTTCCCGATGACCAGAGATGTCGGTCTTGGGCCGCTCCCCGTTGAGATCTAGAGTGACTAGATCTGACGGGGCTCTGACTATTGTGTCCTTCAGAGGTGCTGCTGGCAGGTGGTTGGCGACGCGATCCCGAGTGCGAGGGCTTTCTCCAACCCCGCGGTCTAGTGCTTGCTCGCTAGCCAGCCGTGGTGGCGATGTTACCCGGCTATGGCCCGCCTCCGGCTGGCCGTGAGGTGGGACCTCAAGGGTTGGTGGGGAGGTGCCTACCTCCCCTCCGGGCAGTGGTGTCTGCGTGTTATGGCGTCAGTGAGAGGTTCGTAGTAGGATGCCGGGGCGGGGGCCTTGGGTGGCGGGCTACTCGGTCGGCTATCCGATAGGTCATCGAGTAGCGGTGGTGGCAATGCTCCTCGGTCGTGTGGACGACGAGGAGTGTTGCATTGGGAGGCCTTGGCGTCCTCTCTGCCATGGCATGGGAGGTGCCCAGATCTGGCTCTGGTGATCTCGGCTTCATCGTGGCGGCTGGCTCAAATCTTGTATGGCTCGGGGAAGCGATTGGGTGAAAGCTCTGTGCTTCGGCGCCAACAACGACGACACCCGCGGGTGCCGCTTTCCTCATGAGGACGTTGCGTAGCTCACTTCCCCCGTCAGAGCTCCTGATAAATACCTTGGTCCGTTTCGTCGAATGCGGCAATGGCGACGCTTTGTGCCGTTCTCCCTCTTGAGGGTGTTGCCGAGGAGCCCGTGTGTCGTTGGTCGTTGCTAGTGTAGTCTTTAGGTCCTGCTTTTTTCTTGCTTGGTGTCATAGTCGTGTTTCGACCATGTATCGTGTCCCTTTTTTTGAGTTCTGCTTTGTTTGTGGGTTTCGTCACCACCATGTATCGTTCGCCGTGTACTTGTGATCTTTGCTTTACCTATAAAGCGGAGCGAAAGCCTGTTTATGAGAGGGAACAGAAACTCCTTGACCCGTGACAATACCACCTTTTCAGCGAAAAGATAAGCTTCAAACTCAGTCGTTAATTTGTATCAGAAGTTTTGAACTTTTGGAATCAAGGGTGGTGTAGAGGTTAGCGAAGCAAGGCTCTCGTGATTTTACAAGAGGGCGGTTAGATGCAAGTGCTTAGGTAGTAGCGTGTTATTTTCTGCCGTTCTTGCAATTGGTTTATGCTTACTCCTACATGCAAAAAAAAAATAATGTCAGGACCAACAGACATAGTATATTAGGGTGGGACAGACATATGCCAAACATGTGATGAGATGCAGGCGTTCATATGCAGATTTTTGGTCTAAGTTAGCTGCGTGTCATCTGATGGCCATGCCGTGGATTTCCCGATCCTATCACCAGGGGAAACTGTGCAAGGTGATTTAGTGCGGTTTCATATCATGAATGATACTCCCTTCGCCCCATAATATAAAAGCGTTTAAAAAGTACATACTATTTAGAAAGAAGCATAACAGAAGATAAAGTTACAGCGGTTATAAACCGCACTTCCGGATTTAGTCATATGGTTTCACTTTCTAACAAAATCCAGTCGAATCGAGGTTGGAGCAGCCGGACCGGTATAGCCTAATATTTCAGTCACTGGTGTGACTAGTCAGCAGTGACAGTGGCATTCCTACTCCGACATGGACAGCTGAGAGAGATCGATGTTAACTCAATCCAGCATACTGTCAACTGCTCCGATACAAAAAAACTTTGCATTACCGAGCCATCTGCTTCCGCAATCAAACACGTGCCCAGGGCTGGAACGAGTCCTTCATGTTTGCCAATGCATTTTGTGCTTGTGACCAAGGCTAGATATAGCCGACACCGCTTTGCAGCATCAATAGCACATTAGCTACTTCGTACTAGTATGATTTAGGCCTTAACGACCGATGGGTTGGCAGGCTCTCCGATGCTTCGCCGGGGCCGCCGTGTTGATCCTTCTTATAGTCATGCCGGTTTAGTGCGTCCGACGACCGGCTTGTCCCCGGGAAGCCGCTCTCCCCTGGCTCCACCATCGTCTCCGACGGCGGTGCCTTCACCTTGGGCTTCTTCGCCCCCTCCAACTCCACTCCCAACGAGCTGTACCTGGGCATCTGATACAATGACATCCCCAAGCTCACCGTCGTGTGGGTCGCCAACCGAGAAACCCCGGCCACCAACACCACTTCGTCTGCATCACCGACACTCTCCTTCACCAACACCTCCAATCTCGTTCTCTCCAAACGAGATGGTGGTGAACGTGTTCTTTGGGCAACAACCAACGTGGGTGCTGCACCAGCGTCATCTCCCCCGACGACGGCAGTGCTTCTGAACACCGGCAATCTCGTCATCCACTCGCCAAACGGCACCATGCTGTGGCAAAGCTTTGAACACCCGGCCGACACGTTCCTCCCCGGCATGAAGATCCGGTACAGGTACGGGGCGCGTGTGGACAACGAGCGCATGGTGGCCTGGAAGGGCTCTAGCGACCCCTCACCAGGGCGCTTCTCCTTTGGGGTCGATCGGAACACGCTCCTCCAGACGTTCCTCTCGGACGGGTCACGCCCGGTGGTACGTAGCGCCACATGGATGGGAGACCTAGTGATGAGCCAACGCATGAACAACAACTCCATTATCGTCTACACCGCCTTCGTTGACAACGAGGAAGAGATATATATGTCACGTACACCCTCTCCGAAGGTGCCGCCCACACAAGGTACGTGGTGACGTAGCTACTCAGGCGAGTACCAGCTCCAAAGCTGGAGTAGCTGGACATCGACATGGGATGTCCTCTGGAAGTGGCCGTCCGCCGAATGCACCCGCTACGGTTACTGCGGCCCATACGGCTACTGCGACGAGACGGTGTTGCCAGCCCCATCATGTAAATGCCTTGACGGTTTTGAGCCAGCAAACATTGAGGAGTGGGCAAATGGTAGGTTCTCGACCGGCTGCCGACGGAAGGAGCCGTTGCACGGTTGCGGCGATGGTTTCTTGGCCTTGCCAGGGACGAAGTCACCAGACAGGTTCACTCGCGTAGGCGGTGGCGGGAGTACATTCGAGGAGTGTGCGGCCGAGTGCAACCGCAACTGCTCATGCGTTGGGTACGCATATGCGAAATTGAGCAGCGGCAGGTCCGGCGGAGATGTGGCAAGGTGCTTGGTGTGGGCTGGGAAAAAAAATTATATGAGACCAGGTCTCATATAAATCAGGTGAGACCCGCCCTGATGGATGACATGTGGCATTCACAAATCACAAAGCATCTA
>NC_041382.1:60115755-60166727 GCF_002162155.2 Triticum dicoccoides | reverse complement strand
GATGCTTTGTGATTTGTGAATGCCACATGTCATCCATCAGGATGGGTCTCACCTGCTAATCCGTGAGACCTGGTCTCATACAATTTTTTTCCGCTGGCTGGGGAGTTGGTTGACACCGGAAAGTCTAGCGCAGAGCTCGGCGGAGAAACATTCTATATTCGGCTTGCAGGCATGGATGCATCTACTGGTACAAAACTCGGTTTCTTGCTCTTTCTCCAACTTTTTTTTTGAGTAATTCTCGCTCTTTTATCCAATTGGTTCCCCTACTGGTTTTGTCATTTCTTCCTCTTTTTGTTGGTGGTTTTTGTCTTCGCTTCCATATTTCTCTCTCCACTTTTCTCTTATGGTATACATATGGTTTTCTCTTATGGTATACATATTTCCTGCATAGGTAAAAACTCTTTTATGGTACCCTGCGTCAACTATTGGCCGTCCAATCATGAAATCTAATGGTGGCGATCGTTCAGTACTGCTCCAATTTGCCAAAACAATGGCAAGCGGTATAGCCTGCGCTCCTTCGCTCAGGTCCTCCAGTATCAAATCCTGATGGCATTTTGGGAAGTAACAGCCCGCCCGTCTCGACCTACGGCCGGGGACTCGACCTCCGCGGCGATGCCGGCTGGGCCGGCAAGGTGCAGCACCTTCGAACCGACGTCTATGCCTTCCGGACTGGCGCACGCTGCTCGCCCGCGATGGCGACTGGCTGCTGGCTGCGGGCTGCCCCGACCTGCCCTCTCGGATCGCGCTGACTGCGGAGGCGGGAGCGGACGAGTAGCAACTGCTGTGCTGCGGCGTGTGCACGGCAGCTGTTGATGCGGGTGTGGACTGTGGAGGCGAACGGGCACGCGTGGCTGGGTGTGTGCATGCGGGACAAGCTCCAGGTGCTCATCAATGGCGGACAGAGGGCACCGGCTTCAGCAAGACGATGCTACGATAGATGAAAACGACGGGAAAGAGGCGCGGAGGAGCGGCAGGTCAGCACAGGCTCGATGGACGCGACGTGATGGCCAGGGACGCAGTGAAGACGGCGAGGAAGCGCGTTGGTGCCGGTGGTGATCCTCGGGTGCGTCGAATAAGACGAGCTCAAGGCGGAGGTCGTGGTCGAGAACGACGGCTCGGGGGGTGCCTCCGTCCAAATACCGGAGCAGGAGGTTGAAGGAGACCGTGGAGGAGTCGTGGGACATGGCGGCGGGGCTTCCCGTCTTGGTTCTCCGTCACCATTATCTGCCGATCCACGACGTCGCTAAAGTTCATTCAGAAATCTATCTCTATTGCTATCCTACCCTCACAAAATATACCGCTCCCTTCCCTGTTAGCAGTATAGGGTATCGTAAAAACTCTCAAGGACAAAGAGCAATGCAGTGAGGATTGTGCTACCAGTTTTTGGCAGCAGTGTTCTCGTGCTCATATGCATCTCCCTGGCATGGTTCAAATTCAAAGGTACCTTTAGTTACTAATCCTTAGGAAAATTTGTATTAGACCAACTTGGAAGTCAGACGCCTACTACCATAGTATGCCGTCACAATTTGGTTAAAAAATCTTCTCGACCCCACTTGAATAAGTAAAAGTACAACAAATAACGTTTAGGCGTTTTTTTTTGTTTGGCCACTATGAGAGCGTTGTAACAATAACATGCAGTCTAGTAGCAAAAAATATGGAAAGCAACCGTTGCTCTTAAAACACTCACTATATAAAAGGGGACAGGAAAAGCATAACAATGTCCAACATGGTGCAAATGGACTCAAGTGTCATCTGTGTTTTTCTCGGAGTGAATTGCAAAAAAAAAAACACCACATTTATTGGGAGCCCCAAAAATCTGCGGTTTTCCTTACTAAAATTCTCAATAAACACTGATGATAGGTTTGAAGTGATTAACCTAATTTTTTACAGACCCGGCCAGTTGTAAGTGCTGACATGGCACAAAATTGTCAACATCGTTTATAAGGGGGAGTCTAGGGATCTAGGGGTGGTTTCCCAACACATGTATTTTGATTGCATGCATGGGTAGTTTTCCTTCAACTATGTCAGGTGATAGCCATATTGTCCGGTTGGCAATTTTGCCATGGTGGCAGCCATGCCTTGTCGGCTATTTCTTATTGTTTCATGAATTCATACATGGAAGTGTAACAAACATTAGTAGTTGCCGATGTCAAACTTATTTCTTATCCCTATGATATGCTCATTGAAATGACTGTAATATCATGGGAGCAGGCAAGAAATTTAGAAGGAGAAAGAACAAGAATATTAGGGTGGATAATGCGAGTACCTCTAATGAGCTTGGGGAAGAAAATCAGCCCCATGATCACGAATTCCCGTTTGTAAGATTTGAAGAAATTGCCCTCGCAACTCACAATTTCTCTGAAACATACATGATTGGACAGGGAGGTTTCGGCAAAGTTTACAAGGTAACTCGTACAATATAAAGTTTTTGGTACTCATTCTAAATTAGGAGGGTAAATTTGTTCATATTTAAAACTGAAGTATAATGTTTGAATTATATTTATCTAGGGGATGTTAGGTGGTCAAGAAGTCGCAGTCAAGAGGCTAAGCAAAGATTCTCAACAAGGAACAAAGGAATTCAGGAACGAAGTAATTCTAATTGCCAAATTGCAACACAGAAACTTGGTTCGACTTCTGGGATGTTGTGGTGAGGGGGATGAAAAACTCCTGATATATGAGTATCTACCTAATAAGAGCTTAGATGCCACCCTTTTTGGTAAATATCCAGATATACCCACTATGGTTTCTGAAGACAACTCAAAAACATTTGATCTAACATTTGCTCTATCTACAGATGACTCGAGAAAATTGTTGTTGAATTGGGGAACACGGTTTAGCATAATCAAAGGGGTCGCAAGGGGACTTCTTTATCTTCATGAAGACTCAAGGTTGACCATAATTCACAAGGATCTTAAAGCTGCAAATGTTTTGCTAGATGTAGATATGAAACCCAAGATAGCTGATTTTGGTATGGCAAGAATCTTTGGTGATAACCAACAAAACGCAAATACCCAACGCGTTGTCGGAACATAGTGAGTAGCCTTGTAAGCCAACAACTCATGCTGACTTGTGAACAATTCAACTCCTGTTTGCTAACTCTTTCGAGTGAAATGCTCAAGCAGTGGCTACATGGCCCCTGAGTATGCGATGGAGGGCATCTTCTCTACCAAGTCCGACGTCTACAGCTTCGGCGTGTTACTACTAGAGATCGTCACTGGTATTAGGAGAAACTCTAACAGTCAGACATCAAGTTTTCCTAACCTTGCAGTTTATGTGAGTACACACAAGATTTCTCACAGCTTTCAACATCATAAGTATACCAGGATTTTGTTTTTTGAAACTGTTTCCGTTCAACAACCTCACAGAAGACATGTGACCGTTTTTATTGTTGCAGTCATGGAATATGTGGAAGGAAGGGAAGACGGAGGAATTGGCAGACTCATCTCTCATGGATACATATTCACCAGACAAAGTTTTGCTCTGCATCCATGTGGCACTCCTGTGTGTGCAAGAAAATCCAGATGATAGGCCCCTGATGTCAACTGTTGTGTTCGTCTTGGAGAATGGAAGCACCACACTTCCAGCCCCCAACCGCCCCGCCTACTTTGCCCGGCGGAGCATAGAAATGGAGCAAATTATGGTTGACATTCAGAGCTCTGTGAACGATTGTACTCTTTCGGAGATACAAGGGAGGTGAAAGATTCTGATCTAGTACTATATATGTGTATTAGAAATCTATTGCCTGAGAAAATGGTCTTTACATAGTTGGTTGGAGGGGCACCATCTTCCAAAGTTTTGTTTACTGCGTTCTTTTAGTATCGTTAGCAATCTCAGTTTGCAAAAGAGAATTACTAATCATCGAGAAATTTAACCGATAACCAGCGAAAGTTCCGCATGAATCGATTCGGTGAAGATGATAGGCCACTGATGTGCTTACTTAGAAAGGAAATATGTGCTTCCTTTACAATAGAATGGCACGGTCAGACAATCAGCTTTAAAAGGTAGGAAGACAAGCAGGTTGATTAGTAGCCAAGACTCCATCATGGATTTCGAGTCCCTCGACTAGTCACGACTAGTCGTCGACTAGTCGACGATTCGCAGTTCCAGGGCCGACTCAGCCTCTCGACTCGACTCCTGGGATGAGTCGAGCGACTCGCGCGACTAGTCTCGACTAGTCGCGGTTTTTGGGTCGAACGACTCGAGGCAGTGCTGGATCTGGAGTACTCTCCCGCCGCCGTGCTGCTGCTGATGCTGTTGTGCTGCCTCGCTGCTGCTGAAGCTGAAGCTGAAGCGGCAAGAGGAGCGGGCTGGGAGGAGGAGCGGTGGCAAGAGAGTTGCTGCGGGGGAGTTGAGAGATCCATCGGTGGGAGGAGTGGTGGACTGATGGCAAGAGAGTGGCAGCAGAATGTGTGGCGGCTGTGGTGAGGGAGGAGGGAGTGTGGATTGTGGATTAGGTCACGGGAGGAGTATATAGCTACTAGATGGGCTTTTGGGCCACAGGGAAGTGCATAACTAGTGGCCCATCTCTCAGTTGGCCCTGGTTACTGCTGCTGGTGGTGTGCTCCTCCCCTCCTCCCCTGGTTGCTGCTGCTGCCGTGCACTTGTGCTCCTCCCCTGACTGCCTGCTGCTTAACTCACGTCGACTCGTCGCCATGTCGACTCGTCGACCGTGAGTCTAGACTAGTCACGACTAGTCTAGAGTCGCCCCTCCCAAGCGACCCGTCGACTCATCGACTCGAAAACATTGGACTCCGTAGATAGGGCGTTAGGAATATGTTCTTGGGAAGAAACGCTGAGTGGGAAGACGAACATCAGCTGATCAAAACCAACTCTTATTAGTTATTGGGTTCAAGTTCGTTTCTGGGCGGGTGTTGCAGCAGCAGTGCATCTCTTTGGGTTGCAAGTAAGTTTCCCCACTCTGACATAGAGATGGAGCCCATTATAATCCTAACCAAACGAACCCAGTTACACAAATTTCAAGTAGCCTTTTGATTTGCATATTTCAAATACACGGGAATAGGAAAAGGACGGGATATGAAATGCTGGGGCTATTGAAACCTATTGAAATTTAAAACAAAGGAATATGGAACCGAAGTTATTTGGTTGCATCATAGGAGAAATACGTGAATTTTCATTGGTGCCTATTCAATTTGCAGGATTCTCAAAATGCCCGATGGATAAAACACATGAATTGGATGTCATGACATGCCATTTTCTACATAAATAGGAACCACATGAATAAGCAAGTACAAATAGTTTGCTGTGGCATAGAAAAACCACATGACTTTTTGAAGGATTAGGTGCATAAGACATATTTGACATTTAAACAAAGGAAAACTTTCAATAGGTTCGATCATGAAATTTTCCATTTTTTCAATTGAGAGCATAGTGGGCCATATGAAAACTTCCCAAATACAATACAAATCAAAGCTTCATGAAAAATAATTATAAAGATTCTATTCCCATAATTTTCTGTGAAATTATTCTGAATCAAAGATCAAGAATTAGTTGTGTGCCATAGTAGCCAAAGATACATTTCCATGAGACAGGAGCCAATGGAAACTCGGTAATAGAATGCAGTGCATGAATTTTTTCTATGTGACACAATCCTGCAATTAAAACAATGTTCAAGATCTCACCGCTGAGGAAGGAGATTAAGGTAACAATGTTCAAGTCCTTTTGTTGTAAAACTAAACAAAAAGAATGTCATTTTCTAGTGAAAGACCAAACAAGAATGCATTGTACTACTACGACCTGGAATCCTGGATGTTGGTGCTTGATGGAATGCATTCTAATTTTCTTTGCCATACCAAGTGATGGTGATACTTGGTCTAGCATATATGCGCTTATATCACACATGGAGGAAAAGCACTATAAACATGAATTTTGAGTCTAGCATATAGTATGTGTTTATATTGAGTATTCATATGTCTGCAGGAAACCCACAAACTTGCACATTCATACAACTGTACGAAACATGCAGACTTGTAACGAGATTTACACCAACAATTTTCACATTTCTTTTGTTCAGCACTTAGAGGGGCATCTAAATTAAAGCGAAAAGACTTTCAATTGCAGATGGCCTGTGACGGACACAATCGCCTCTCTTTTCACCCATTTTCTCTGTTTCTTATCTGACAAAAGTTTACAGAGACGAATGCAACTCCAGAGTTTCATAAGTTTCCTGTTCTGAACAAAAAGGTCGGTGGAGTTTCAAACAGGCATTAAGCAGCAGGACGCAATATCAAGTACTGATCTCTAGTTTGAATGGCATAACCTAAAATTTTGTACCAGTAATTCATAATACAAATTTCCATTAGTACTGTTTATTTATTATTATGTTGACAAAGTAAACATCTACTAATTTCGCGGCACGTACATCATTCATGGTGATGGGTCCGGAGCAGTATCGCCTCTTGGGGAGACAGCAACGATGGGGCTCCGCACGACATGCTTCTCCGATACCCAGCTCAAGCTTCCCTCCAGGTGCAGCTCCTCGCCCAAGCCGTGGCTGCTCACAGACACGCTGAAGGTCTTCTTCTCTCCAGTTTTGGAGAATGCCAGCGTCTCCGGGGAGACACGCACTGTCAGTGATCTTGGCGCATCCACCTTCGCCGTGAACGTCGAGTTTTCTGGCCCAACGTTCGTCACAGTCCGCTTCACTGTGAATGGCGTCGATGTCGCTGACACAGTTATCGTCGGGTAGTTAAGCTGCACGGCGTGGACCTTGGGCAGCTTCGCACAGGTCAAGCTTGAGTTGCGCACGATGGTTGCTAGGCCGCTGTCACCGAGGAGCCAGCAGATGTAGCCGGCGTAGTCGGTGACACTGAGGTCATACAACAAGCCAGGATCTGCGGCTCTGGTCGGGTTCACATGGCCGGCGCCTGTGTCATACACGCCGGCCTTCCTATGTTGCTCGTCCAAGATTGAGCCACCAGTGCTATTAACGATGTCCGACGTCGTTAGGATGGCAGACTTGATGGCGGCTGGCGACCAGTCAGGATGGATGCTTTTGATAAGCGCAGCGACACCACTGACGTGTGGCGTTGCCATGGATGTTCCTGATATGATGTTGAAAGTGCCCTTTCCAGAGCCCGTGCTTGGCGGCCACGCGGCGAGGATGTTGAGGCCTGGTGCCAATATATCCGGCTTTAGGATGCCGACGGCGATGACGCTTGGACCACGGGAAGAGAAAAAGGGCACGACGGGGGCCGGACGGACACCAAACAGTGTGTTGTTGTAGATGAGAGAGGCCACGGAGCTGCTCTCTGATGACGCGGCATAAGCTATGAGGACATCGCCGTCGGCCGCGCTCACCTGTACAACACTGGAGTTGTAATCCTGAACCATGGTGGCGTAGCCGCTGATTTCATCGTTGAAAAGCACCACACCAGCCGCACCAGCACCCACTATTCTGTGGATGTTGGACAGTTGAGTCTTCGACCTAGTGCCTTCGCAGACCAAGATCTTACCGGTGATGCCACTGCCACTCTTGTAATTGCAGTACCGTCGTTCCTCGGAGTAGAGGAGAGGGTGTGACTTTGAACTCGGACTCACTTTCTGGGTAACTGCTTCTCCGTCGATGCTCTTGCCATTGCCGAGATGCAGGCTGGCAGCAAAGCTCCGATCCACGGAGCCGGCGGCGACCGTGAGCAACCACGGCGCCTCGTTGGTGATCGAGCCCGGCCTCGGACCGCTATTGCCGGCGGCGCACACCACGAGGATGCCCTTGGACACAGCACTGAATGCACCGATAGCAATGGGGTCCTCATCGAAGCTGGCACTCGTGTCACCGCCAAGGGAGAGCGAGAGCACGTCCACACCATCCTTGATGGCCTCTTCTAGGCCTGCCAGTACGGTAGATTGCTTACAGCGGCTATTGGCGCATACCTTGTACATGGCGATGTGAGCGCCAGGAGCAATTCCGGCCGCGGTGCCCTCGCCCACGCCCGCACCATGGTATGATGCGCCGGTGACGAAGTTCCCGGCGGCAGTGGACGAGGTGTGCGTTCCGTGCCCCTCTTCGTCGCCAAATTCATCACCCTGAACGAGTGACTTGGCACCGATGAGCTTGTTGTTGCACCGGGCCGCCTTGCACGAGCCCTTCCACCTTGTTGGGGGTGGCGAAACTCCATGATCGTCAAAGGAAGGGTGCGTCGCATAGAGACCGGTGTCGAGTAGTCCAATGATGACTCCCTTCCCGTAGCCAGCCCGGCTCCAGAACCCGGTGCCGTTCTTTAGCCCGAGGAACTCCGGCGTGTGGGTGGTCATGAGCTGCAGCGTTCGGTCCGGGAATGCACGCACGAACCCTGGCTTCTTAGCCATAGCGTCGAGCTCAGCGTCGGTGAGCCTCACGGCGAAGCCGCTGAACACCTCGGTGTAGGAGTGGAGAAGGCGCGGCTCGCTGGACTCATCCACCAACGAGGTCGGCAAGAAAGACTCGTGCCACTGGCGGTGGGCGTCTTCGCCGGTATTCGAGCGCGGTGGCTCTACGAGCACGATGTAAGCACGAGAAGCAACGGATTCTGTGGCATTTTGGTGTACGCTTGTGGCATCTGGATTGATATAGCAGAGTGAGAGCGTAGGAAAGAGGATTGCGAGCAAGAGAAGTGGCACGGAGAGGTTCGTAAACGACGCCATTCCTCAAGCCACGAACAGCTACACGAGGAAGATGATGGCAATGCTGGAATAGGATCAATCACCGGGTAATCTTTATACAGCACGAATGATTAATGCGTTGCCTTAAATTTTGGCATGTATTGATCACCGGGAAATCTTTATACAGCACGAATGATTAATGCGTTGCCTTATTTTTGGCATGTGTTAGATAAATCCAGCGCATCTTGGTAACACACTAATGACTTTAATTTGCGCTAAATCTGGAAGATATGATAAGGCTACTGGGATGGCAGGAACGTGGGTAATGCATCTACCCGGGATAGGGGATGTGGGGAAGGATATTTTCCATTCTCTTGATGATATTGAATAAATATACTCCTACTGAAGTATCTGCGAAATTGGAGGACAATTAATTTTTCAAAGTTAATACCTGCTGGTTCTGTATCCCCAGATATGATCTGCTACCATCTCATAAATGAGTACGTACTACTCCCTCTGTACCGAAATACATGTCGCTGGAGCATCAGATGCTCCAGCGACATGTATTTCGGTACAGAGGGAGTATATGTCAACAGATCCTTGAACAAAAATATATTAGTAAATGACAATATCTTAGCCATGAAATCAGGTGAGGTTGAACGGGTCATTTTCTATTGCGCTCAAAACGAGTTCTATCAACAGATTTTTAAACGAAAATTAGCAGGAGTTGCACTAAGAAATGGGAGAAAATGGCACTTTTTTTTTGCGGGGTTAAAGGGGCTTTCATTGCTCAGCTTGGAGGAAGATCCTCCATACATAGTTCCGGTACATTAGCAAGTCCAGATTTTAACCATATGAAAGTCCTAGCTTCTACTCAGCCAAACTCAGCTAGTCTATGCCCAACACAGTTTTGTGTCCTACTAATATGAGCAATTGAACTTTCTCTTTCACCAAGAAGTCTCTTAGCTTCAGAAATCATCATCGCATGTTGCGATTTATCTTCCTTCATTGACCGGATAGCTTGCACAGCAATCAGGCTGTCCATCTCCACGTCCACCGGCAAAGGAGACCATTGCATGGCAAAATTTAGGCCTTCGAGACATGCCGCCAGCTCCGCTTGCAAAGGATCTGCACAGAAGAGAAGGTTTCTGCATGCCGAAAAAATAATCGCCCCACTACTGTCCCTCAAGATCATGCCTGCACCAGAGGCGGGGCAGTACGAACCGTCGACGTTCAGTTTAACACGCCCAGGGGCTGGGGCCTGCCACATATTATCCGGCGCTGGCGTGTTCTCCTGGTGCCTTGCCGGCGCCCTCCTCGCCACGGGCGCAAGCACCATCTTGCCCTTCATGTGATCACCGTCCGGGTCTCTTTGGATAGCAACCAAAGATGCTTCATTGCTGAGCAGGAACCGGCATGAAGCCTCCACTGGGGGTGGCCTCTTCTCATGGACGATTTCATTCCGAACATGCCACGCACGCCACAACACCATAAGGACCCTCATGCGGTCATCAACCTGCAGGGGGTACAACACGCCGAGCAGCCACTCGATGCCCGTCGGCCTAACAGAATTGATGTCCGGTAAGCTCCAATGTTTCGCCATGGCTCGCCACAGTTCCACGGCCCGGGGGCACATGCAGAAAACATGGAACGTATACTCTCGTTCCATAGCATATAGCGGACATGTATCAGTAACCTCCAAGGTTCTCGCTTTTTTGTTTGCCCAAGTGGCTAGATAGTTGGATGCAAGTTTCCAGGCGAATATGTGCACCTTTGGTGGAGCAGGGCACCTCCATATAAGTGCCCAGACGGCACGTCGCCCGTCCGGTGCCCTGCTCGCAGCGACTGAAGATGGCAGCATGCGCTCATCAAGAGCGAGACGGTACGCACTTCGCACCAAAAAGACGCCCGAGCGCTCAGCCGCCCAAGCAATGAAGTCGTCCAAGCGACGAGATGAAGCTTTAATCTTCATAATCTTCATGACATCCACGGGAAGAAAATGTTGCTGTAGCAAGTTCACCTTCCAGTTCCCATGCTCGTCGAGCAGCTGGCTTACACGCCGTAGCCGGCAGCGACGACCTTGGGGGGAGATAGGCCCTCTCGCTAGCGGGTGGGGGATCCACTGGTCCCGCCATATGCGCACCGAGGCTCCATCACCAATGCGCCAAAATATGCCCTTCTTGAGTAGTTCGAGGCCATGGACGATGGCCTGCCAAGTAGGCGAGGCGTTTCCGCAAGAGACCGTGTCCTCCAAGTGGTCGTCAGGGTAGTAGCGAGCTTTTAGAACCTGCGCGCATAGGCTATCAGGGTTAGATAAAAGTCGCCACGCTTGCCGGGCAAGCAGGGCTTGATTGAAAAGGCGAAAATCCCCGAATCCAAGCCCCCCCCCCTATCTCCTTCGGTTTTATCAAAGTGTCCCATGCGCGCCAATGTGTCTTCCTCTTCCCTTCCCTCGCTCCCCACCAGAAGTTTCTAACCATGCGTGTGAGATCATCACAAACACTTCACGGTAACCGGAAGACACCCATAATGTACGTTGGTAGGGATTGGGCCACAGCCTTGATCAGAATCTCTTTTCCACCTTGGGATGCATCTTCTCCCCATGCTAGTATCCTCTTGGTTAATTGCTCTTGTAGACTTTGGAAGCGTCCTTTTGACATGCGACCCGTTGGCGTGGGCAGTCCCAAGTATCTCTCCTCGAAATGCAGGCTCTGCACTTGGAGCTCTAAGGTGACAGCAGTTTGGTCGTCCAGCCGGCACTTGGTACCAAACAAGATGGATCATGAGGGATTGATCACCTGCCCCGTACACCTTGCATACTTGCTCAACGCATCCTTGATCTCCGTGGCCTCCGCTACATTTGCTCGAAAGAACAGCAGTGTGTCGTCCGCGAACAGGAGGTGTGATATACCACGCGCCCTAGGGCACACTCGCACCGGATTAATTAGGCCTTGCTGCACCTTCTGTCTCAAGAGAGCGCCCAAGCCATCTGCAACAAACAGCAAGAGAAATGGTGATAAGGGATCTCCTTGCCATAGCCCGCGGGACGGTGCGAACGAATCCGAGCTAGCTCCATTAACTCTGATGTTATATGTCACCGAGGTCACGCACGTCATGATCCAGTGCACCCATTGGTGATCAAAGCCTAGCCTTTGCATCATTCGCCGTAGGAAATCCCAGTCCACTCTGTCATAAGCCTTAGAGAGGTCAAGCTTGTACGCACACGCGCTTCTGTTCGGGTCCTTCTCTTGTTTGATGGCATGAATACACTCAAGCTATGAAAGCATTATCAGTGATTAGTCTGCCTGGCACAAAAGCACTCTGTTCTGGGGCAATGATCTCATCCAAAAGTGGCCGCAACCGGTTCACAAGGCACTTAGAGATCACTTTGTAAATTACATTACATAAACTGATGGGTTGAAACTCTGTAAGACTAATTGGGTCATTAACCTTGGAAATCAAGACAATGGACGTGGCATTAACACCATCGGGCATGATCCCCGACTCAAAGGATTGTCGCACAGCTAGGATGATCTCCTCCTTCAAAGTGCCCCAGTGCCGCTGGAAAAATCTAGCAGGGAAGCCATCGGGTCCGGGTGCTTTTAGGGGCCCTATTTAGAAGAGGGCATCACTGATTTCCTTGTCCGAGAAAGGGCCACACAATTTAGTATTCATGTCTGCAGTAATCTTAGGCTCAAAAAGCTGGATAACTTCCTCCGGATCAATGTGTGTGTCGGCTGCAAACATGCCTTCAAAGTATTCATGTGCCATTTTCAACATAGTGTTCTAATCCTGCTGCCATACGCCATTGGAGTCTTTCAGACCTTTAATTCTGTTTTTCCTAGCTCGCCACACAGCTTTGCGATGGAAAAACTTTGTATTCCAGTCTCCTTCTTTCAACCACGCAGCGTTGCAGCCATAACATCTCTTCCCGGTACAGCAACTCATTCATAGCATCCATTTCCTTCCGGATCTCTGCTATGTTTGCATTCATGTTTAAGAGCTCTTCTAATCGTGTCCGTGATTTTTCAAGTTCTCTAGTGACGTTTCCAAACTTTTTATTGCTTCATGAGTGCAGCTTGCCCATTATCTGACCCAATGCTAAATGGACATCCCGCAAATCCCTCTTGCTTCCTGCTTCTCTTCAGGCTCTAGCCACCACTTCATCCAGAGCTGGTTCGCGTTCCCACATGAGCTCGTATCGGCGGCAGCGCCCTGGCCTTGGCACTGTATCAGGTATACAGCACACCAAAACAGGGCAGTGGTCCGAACACGGGGACACCAAGTGCTTCACCGAAGCGTCCGCAAACATATTACGCCATGCGTTTGTTGCCACTGCTCGATCCAACCTCACCTGGACATTTGCTCGCCCAGCTCTTCTATTATCGTATGTGAACTGGTAGCCTGCAAAACCAGATCAATCAGTCCACAAGTTTCCAAAGCATCTCTGAATATAGGCATTTGCCCTGGGGCGCGCGGCGTCTCGGACATATGCTCGTAGTCCCACATCGCTTCATTAAAATCACCGACCAGCATCCACGGCAGATTACTCATGCTATGCAGCCGGCGGAGGCCATCCCAGACCAAGCCTCTATTTTCCACCCTTGGTTCCCCATACACAAAAGTAATATGCCAAGGTGGTTCTGTTGGAGCCAAACGGACATACACATCAATCCAATTTTTATTAGCCTCCTTGACTTCGACTATTACAGACTCATGCCAAAATAAAGCAAGACCTCCACTTTGACCTTCACTACTGACCCCCTCAAAACCAGTTAGGCCTAACCGAGGGCGAAGACGAAACATTTTATTTTTTGGTTGTCTAGTTTTACATAAAAACACAAACTTCGGGGAATGAGCACCCACAAGTGCTACAAGATCGCGAACTATCCGAGAGTTCCCCGCCCCCCGGTAGTTCCAACTTAGGCAATTCATTGCTCCTGACGGGGCACCACAGACGGCCCCGTCAGTTTACCGGCGGCCCCCGGGCCGGTTGCCTCCATAACATCCTTACACTCCATGTCCCAGCCAGTCCCCTCCTTTGAAGCTCCTGTAGCAGAGCTCTCCAGATCATGGTCCACTTACCCTCTCTTTGGGGTTCCACCCGTAGGTATGTCCATAAAAGGCACAAAGGCCTTCTCTGCATTTTCCACCTGGGCTTGCTCGTACACCTTGTCACCCTGCCTTTTCCCTAGCACTGAGTCATTTATATCCATGGATTCAGAGGCCGAGCTGATAGAGTAGCCCGGTGCATCGAGGTCATGCAACGCTGGGATCATGTCATCCGGCCCCAGGCCTTCTGTATTTTTAGTCAGCGAACCATTCTTCCTGCTAGCAAGAACCTTCTTTGTTGGAATTGGACCTTTCTTCCTCTGCTGTTTCTGAGTTGTATGCTTGGTCTGACCTTGTGTCTTAGCCTCAAACTTGTTCGTCATCTCCCTCACCTTACTACACTCCGGTTCTTCATGTCCCCTTCGCAGTTCAAGGTTCCGGATATCTGCCGCCAGTACGGTTTCTTCCTCCTGCACACACTTGGACTCCCCTTCCTCAAAGCCATCCAATGCGTCCACACGTGGTGGAATCTCATGTTGCTGCCGCTGGTGCATCCGGTGCGAGCTAGCATGGCTGGACGAGCTTCTTGCCGCTGGTGACGCTCCCTCGGCCTCTCCCAGGTTGAAGTTCAGGTCTCGACGGGCTCGAGGCTGTCCTGGAGAAGGGGTGTGTGCGGCTCTGAATTCATATTTCTTGAACGGTGAGCATCGGAGCGTTGTATCATAACCTTTTGAGGCAAAACCCCTGATTTTCTTCTCACAAGCATCCTCGTCATGTCCCATAAACCCACAGTGGAAGCAAAAGTGCGGAACACGTTCATATTTGAGCTTGAAAGTAGCCCTTTTAATTACTCCCTTTACCGGATACTCCAGCGTCACTTCCTTCTGTAAGCGTCTGTTGTATGGCACCTCCACTCGAATCCTTAGGAACTCGTTGGTGCCATGTCCAACAGCCGGCGCATCCACATCAATGATTTCTCCGAGAGTGCTTCCCAGCACTTGACCACAGAGTCTAGTTTGTTTCTTGTATGGAACATCAAAGACACGAACCCACACAGGAACCGTATCAAGTTTATACTCCGACGGCCTTGCCTCAACATCAAACGGCTTCACCAACAAGGCGTGTCCGCTATAGATCCATGGCCCTCCCCGGGGGACAAATCTGAAGTCACCTTCCGAGGCAAAGGTGATCACAAAGTAGTTCTTCCCATGGGGCTTGAATTCTACCCCTGTCCTTAGGCGCCAAACTTTCTCGAAGTGATCGGATAGGGTTTTGGCTGATGGCCTTTTCTGCGCTCTATACAACCCCATAAGCCTCCATGATGGCGCAATTTCCTCTTCCTCGTCCTCGTCATCGCCAAAATCTACTGACACAAAGGCTATGTCATCCATGTCCACATCCCCTTCCAGATGCGAGTCCACCATCTCCGGCAGGCCTCCCTCCGATCTTGGTGCGTCCCAGTTCCCCGCTGAGTTCTCTTCCTCTTATGCCCTACCCTTATCAGGCACCTCCTTTGCAGCCACAAGCGCACCGCCGCCGGACGGCTTCGGGTGGGTAGGAACCTCACAGTTCCCCCATGATCACCCCCACCATCAGCGGCAGCTAGCGAGCGTTGCATCGTCAGCGCCTTGTGTTGTAGGTTAGGGTTTTTGGTGGGATGCCGCAGCGAAGGACTCAGGCCTTGCGCTTCGATCTCTCCTATGTTTATCAATTGACTACCAGGGTCTCGGCCTCCGCGATAGCCTTGGTTAGCGATCTGCGGCGGACGACCCAGACTCGTAGACGGCTTTGACTTCGGGAACGTAGCGGGGACGGACTCCTTGGCGCTCTCCGATCGACTCACGCGCGAGTGTTCCGGCGGCGGGGCAAGATCGCCCATGGTCACCAGCTCAACCCTAACCCTAGCGCAGCCAGACTATAGAGAAATCAAGACAGCTACTACGGGGAGAAAATGACACTGACAGAGTGGGTGAATGGAAGGTCTGCCCTTGGCGTTCCAGTGGACAAACCTTCTGGTGCTCAGCGAATCAGATTATACTCTACAAACAGGCAGAAACACAAGATAAGGATTGAACCAAGATGAGACGACCTCCTTGGAAAAGGAACCGGCGACGACCATTCCTAGTGCTGGGGGAGAAAGCTGTACCTTTTGCTTTGGGGAAGAAGCTCGAGAGGGTATGTGACACTACACCGGATTCTGCTTCTTAGACCCCATCGCCAATACCACCATTGCCATCACCTTTGCCAGAAGACGATGATCCCTGCACCTGTGGTAGCATGTACAGAAGAGAAACGCTGAGAAAGATAAGTTGTGATTCGATCGGATCTTGCACTGAGGTCACTCAACAGCATCATCGCCTTCATTAACAGCAATAGGCTTTTTTTTTTGTTTGACGAAAAGCAACAGCGTCGCAATCCAGTGATTAAGAAGGGAAGAGCAGTTTACAAAGCTCACAATGAGCACAACAACAACTCAAATTCTCCAGGGGGAAGAGAGACGACAACATATAACAAACACAAACACGCTATAAGGAGCTTCAGAGGTCTCGGAGGATCAACCAAATGCAGCAGGATTTTCATATAACCAAGCAAGGCGGGCGCCTTGAACTTTGGCCCCCTAGTTGCTTGCCACCCGACAACACCCCTCAAAGAGAGGGAGGTGTCTCGTATGGAACAAGGTGATATAATGGGGATCACAACTCGCTAACCCGGCTTGGCTTACGATGAAAACACAGACCTTGATCAGGCACCCATATAAAGTCAGACAACAGCAATAGACTGGTTGTAAGAAATTGAGTAATAACATTTTTGCATTACTAAATCCTTGACAGGAAACATCTAAGCTGAGACCTCTTATTATTGCAGACGCGTTTCACAATGCAGCGAATGATAATCATGTTTGCTGGACCAGCCTAGCTAAGAAACATCTAAACTGAAGGTCTGAAGCGTGGAAAAAAAGCAAACCTAAACAAAGTGGCACCGGTCGTGTAACCATCGATCACCAAGCCTCCCCCAACTTCGTCTGATCGAAGTAGCAGCCAGTGGGCCCGTCGCCAGGCGCCAGCGCCAGCATCACCGCGCCCCTCGCGCCTTCCTCCGGCGGGAGGACCCCCGTGTTCCAGTTGATCTCCGTCTTGACGAACCCAGGGTGCACGCAGTTGATGCGCATCTCTGGGTGCCGCCTCGCCAGGATACGGGTGTAGAGGTTCACCACCATCTTGGACATGCTGTAGGCCGGCAGCATCATCGGCCACCCGGCCGCCTCCAGCCGCCCGTTCTTCATGTCCTCCAGGAACTCGCTCAGCATGGCCTCGATCCGCGCCTCGTCCCAGCTGTCGGCATCGCACAGGGACTCCCGCAGCTTCTCGTTCGGCATTCTCTGGTGGACACAGTACAGGTGCGGTTAGGCCTGGTGACTAAAGTTGCCATTTACATTTTTGACTACAGTTATTGTTGCAGCAAGCGATAAACCTGCAGCTCTGAACGAAGGGAGGAGGTGTTGATGATCCTTGCTCCTGATGTGGATTTCTTCAGCAGAGGAAGGAGAGCTTCTGTTGCCCATTTCAGTCCATAGTAGTTGGTGTTTAGACATTTTACTGCCTCGTCGTATGTTTGTACAATCACCGATTCGATCAGATGGGCTGCTTTGCCCGATAGCTGAACCAGAAAGGCATATCAGAAACGATATTGTAATTAAATGCATAATTCAAAATCTCCCGTGAGCACATTGTACCAAAATCAGGCATGAATATTCTTACTACAGTTCTAGGAGGCATACAGATGCAAATGTGCGCTTTTGTGCAAGATTTGCAAGTTCCGTCCAAAGCAAGTCGACAAGTTACAAGAAATCACTAAAAGACATGCTACTAAGTAGGGAAAGGATGCTATTTTGTAGCGTATCAATCAATTAATTCACTTCAAATTCAATGTGCTTTTTTGAGATAAAAACAGATAAATCAGTTTTGTAACAGTGTCAATGCTTAGTAAGGTAGTAGTATTACTAAACACACTTGTATTGTATGCCACTCAACATTTGTGGAACCCCTCATTATGTCACTAACGAGGTGGTTCCAGCCATATGTCCATGAGACAGTGTGTGGCATACGAGGGAGGAATAGGTCCATTCTAGCGAACATTCAAGCAGTTCGAAGACTGGTTTTGCTAACATGGATCTAAATCAGCATTTCATTTTCCCATGTAAGAAGCCACATCAGCGGATTTTGCCACATCAGCCCATCTGTATCCCTTCAATATTTGGGTTGAAGCACAAGTTCAGAAAATCAGTTGAAAGTTGATTTTAAATCAAAGCTGAAAGTCGGAAAGGTGTCAAATAGAAAGTTTTTAGTTCAATTTGGAAATTCAAAAGCCTACAGGATGATGGTACTGTCTGATTCCCCTTTCTCATGGACGGTATTGAAATCATTCGCAAGTCTACACACCCACATTTTTTTCTCTTTTCTGAGAAATACATACCCACATCTTAGGATCAATGTTGAGAGCTCTCAGGCCTTCCTGGTCTACTGCCACCCCTCCAACACCTGCATTGTTCACCTGCAGTGTCCATCCTATCTTCATTATAGGGACTCACAAAAGTACAAACGGCAAGAAATTCACTACAGAAGAAGAAACAAAGATTTTACCAAAATGTCGAGCTTCCCATATCTGGTCTCGATATGTCGTGCTAATGTGGCACGGCTACCAGCATCCAGTATATCGAGCTGATGGAAGATTATGTTGGAGAGGTTAGATTCACGGCAAAGGGACTCGACCGCAGCTTTTCCTTTCTCCTCATCCCTTGCTGTGAGAATGACTGTCACACCTTGGAGAGCAAGCTGGCAGCACACCTCTATGCCGATCCCTCTGTTTCCACCAGTGACCACAGCAAGCCTGAATCACACAGGGAAAAGTTTAGCGTCCTTGCTCGTCGATCGTCGTCAAGAGGAAAACAATGCGAATTTCGGAGATGACGCTTATCACCTTTCAGGGATTGCCTCATGGTCACTCATTTCCTCGAGCCTATGGAACCATCAAAGCCAGTTTTGTTTCGTCAGTTAGCTCATAGAGAGTAGACGCAACTAGTAATTCAGTAAGTTATGCTGGAAAAGTGGTGATGGTGTGGGTGGGTCTTGATATAAAGATGCAAAAATGTGCGTGCATTTTCTCGAATCATTGAACTACTGGGTACGACCGAATCATCTGAGATGCTAATCTGACGAAGATGGTTGTGTTACATTCAGTGCAGCTTCCTGCGCCGGATCTGCTGCTACACGACTATATCCCGACGGCCGTGTACAGTTTGCTTGCTACCGATTACTGAGGTAAAAAGAGGGGGGGCTGAGCCTGACCTGTGCAGGGGTGATACTGGCGACGCCGCTGCGGCGGCCACTGAAGGTGCGGGCTTCTTCTCTGTGCGAGTGGCAGCGAAGCTAGTCTGCTGGAACAGCGCGCTTGGTCGGTGGAGCGGCGACGGGAATGAGGTTAAGCTCGGCCGGCGGCTGGGAGACGTGCTAGCGGCGGCGGTGGTGGCGGCGAGGTGATGGCTCATCTGGATGGGTCAACCAGCTGAGCCAGTGGGGAAAGTGAAGGCGCCCACGTTCTCGAAAGGAAACGAAGGGGCCGAGATAACAAGGCCTTCAGGCCCATACAAAACATCGTACTAAACATGCACTAATTTGCGTCAATTAATTTGGATCAGAGAGAATACATTTTTTGTATATATCAGTAACTTTTTTATACATGCATGTTTAATTATTTTTAAATACATAATTAAATTTTTTTTCAAATATATTATTTGATGTCTACTTTTTTCATGCTGTACATTTTTTGTATACATCAGGAATATGTTTTATACAAATTATTGTTTTTTAAATACATAGGTAACATTTTCTCAAATTTATGTTTGCTTATCTATTTTTTTTATAAAATTTAGACATTTTTCATATACATAAGAAAAAGAAATTTATACACAATTAAAATTTTAAATACCTGACTAACATTTTTTCAAAGATATTTTAATGCCTATCATTTTTCATACATGTCACACATTTGCCGTATACATCAAGAACATATACATGTTCAATATTTTTGAAATACATTATTCACATGCGAACTGTGCATAACTCTAATGGTTAGGTTTCTTGTGGTGTAGGCACTGATGGTCGCATTTTTCTGGATTTATTTCAAGTCTTCCGGCGATGCGTATTCAACTATTCATTGAGAAAAGCCGTTCTCGTCGACTACGAAGATGTCTGTGGCGACTTCATCAGTCTCAAGATATTGTGCCGGCTCAGTATCTCAGAGGTGCTATAAGGATTGAGTGTATATGCGTGTGTGTGTGTGTGAGCATCTTTGTTTGTACTGTGTTCAAAATAAATAAATACATTAGGGTGTGTGTTTGTGTTCATAGGGTTGAGTGTATATATGTGTGTGTGAGTATCTATGTTTGTACTGTGTTCAAAAATAAATAAATACATTATTAGAAAAATTATATTATCATCATTTTTCAACTACGCTAATAAATTTGGTACGTTGCTCTAACATTTTTTGAAATCATGGGGTTTTATAAAAATAATCAAATTTAAGTTTTGAAATATATCTATTCAAATCTTTTGTATTTTTAAATTTGTCACTATCGGAAAACCTCTATAAGAAACCAACGATGAAAGAAACGATAAAAGCGAGAGGGGCGTGAGCACTAATGTAGCATGTGTTAAAAAAGGGAACGCTGGTCCATAAGGCCACGTGCACGGAGATTTACCGGCTGTCAAAGACAAGGTCAAACCGGCTCCGGTATGGAAGCGGCGACAGTGACACGTCAGCGGCTGACGACGGCAATGGTCGTTTGGTTGTCTTATGTTTGGGTGCTTTGTACTTCTTATGAATCTTTATAATAGATCTGATATTTTCGCAAAAAAAAGACCTACAAAATGTTAAAAGTGTATGAAAAAATTCCTGATGTATAAAAAATGTAGGCATGTGTTGATAAAAAGGAAAGAAAAAAAAGACTGAAATACCTAAGATAACCAATGAAAACCAAAGAAAAAACAAAGAAACTCGAAGGAAAATGGAAAATAAAACCAAAGAAAAACTGCTACAAACATTGTAGAACCGATAAGAAAACCCATAGAGAAAAATACTTGCGCCAGAGCTACAGTATCGGGTCGGTCCAGTAGAACCCTGCCAGAGACGAGCCAGAGCTACGTCTCGCAATGCTCACAAGTTACCTGAAGTCTGAAGTAACCCCCCTAAAAAAATCTGAAGCCTGAATTTATCTGCATGTTTCTTTAGGAAAAAAATCGCATTCTTGTCATTGTAAAAAAGAATATGTTCTCTTAGTAGTTAGTACTAGCAAGCCATTGGCATTCATGCCCAGATTCCCCAGAAGTTAACTGAACATGGACAGAAGGTTCATGATTGCACACGATCCAAGCGCAAGCAACAAATCCGGACCTCCAATGTCATCCCCGTGCAGCGAACTGATCGAACGCGACTTACAAGGAGACAGTCGATCTACCTAAGATTCGACAAGATCCAGAGTGATCCTGCATGCCGAGCCAGAAGGGAGCACGCACGCCATCTGTTGCTGCCGATTGTAACTTTGCTCGCCGCACTCCGGGAGATCGCATTATCCTACACCACCAGTTCGTTGTTCAGAGAACCTGTACGCCCTGAGGAAGAAGATGGCATGTGCTTGGCACTTGGCAGACTGGCCCGTGGAAGAAGCGTCCATTTTTTTAGGCCGAGATCGTCTCGGTTACAGCAACCGCTACGTGAGCTCGTGCCTACACTGACCTTGGCAGACGCTGAAGGAAAGGTCGTATGTCAACTCAAATTATCTACTGATTGACAGTATTAGGGAACTGAAGCGCAGCTATCGTGGGATTACTTTGGCTTAACTATCCATTGCTGTTGCAGCCGGAGACATGGGCGACGGGCACACATTGGTAGTACGATATGATACACGCCCCTGACCTGCAAGTTGCTGGCGCTAGTTGACCTGCCCTCGTTCTTAATCCAACCATCAACGTCCCGGCCATAAACATAGCTGCACACTTGTGCAGTCCTTTTCTCCCTTCTGGAGTCTGATCCTGTGGATCATTCAGTCGATTATTCTGCATATTAATTCCAGCTGTCTCACTCCAACGTCTGAGCAGATGTGGTTGGGCATTGAGGTTGAAGAGGCAGTGATCCACTAGGAAATCAGAAAGGGCGGCCGTCGTTGTTAATTTTTGTGAGTTTTGCCAGTGTGCGTCTGTGGAGGCGGCTGCTGACCTGGACAACCTGCCGACACCTAAAGAAAGATATCCACGCGGCGAAATGGTACGCGCCTACGTGGGCCCTGCGAGAGAGATGTGTGTTCGCGCGATCGATCGATCAATCGAGCTCATCGTGTAGACAGAGCCAGGCTGGTAATGGCAGCGAGGTCGATCTGGATAAGTTAATGTGTGGCCTCCCCAACAGTTGTTGCAGGCCACTTGGGACTGCTACATGTGGGTAGGACCGGCTAGTGATCGTCTTAGTTTTGAAATTAACATGTGAAAAAGCAAAGGACGACTGCCTATACGGTTATGCGTACGGCAATCATCTAATTTTTGCCCTGGCCCCCGGTTCATTTTGCTTTCCCCCTCAGCCCTAACCCTAGTACATCTGAACTACTGGTGTCAAAAATGCTCTTATATTATGGGACGGAGGGAGTAGCATCAAATAGAAGCAATGTATCGCCAACATAGTTGTGGCAACAATTGCAAGATAGCACTTGTAGACATGTCAAGTTAAATGAGGAGAGGGACAGTTGTGTGTGGACGCTTACTTCTTCTGGCCAGTTTTTCAGTCAAGTCAATGTATTTAGTGCAAAAGCCTTACAAGTGAAATGTCCTTCTAGAAAACTTTGGTTCCTGAAAATTGCCTCCAAATATTAAAGTGTGCGTGCGGTTAATGCTTAAAAATGGCATACTGACTAAAGATAATAATCTACTTAAGAGGGGTTGTGTAGGCAGTGAGAAATGTAGATTTTCTGAAGGTAAGGAAGATATAGGCCAACTTTCAGCCATTGTTCGCTTGCTAAATTTGCTTGGGGGTGGACAGTTGGGCTTTGGGGGTCAAGCTGAATTTAAAACTCAATTCATGAGCTTTGTTCATGGATTTTCCATTTCCCGGGCGCCGGGCGGGCTGAGGGTTTGGTTATTGTAGGGGTTACTGCTGCCGTCTGGGGTATCATTAAATTTAAAAACCTTCATCCCTCTGAACTAACTAGTGCAATTGTTCAAGCTGCTCACCAGATATATTTTTTTCTCTGTTGTCCAGAAGCGAGGATGCACAGTTGCTTCCGCATATGGCGGCTGGATTTTTTAGCAGGAAGCAGAGCAGTCTGCCCATGGTGTTGCAGATCGCGGGTGATGTTCTTCTGTGGCCACTGGAAGGAGAACTGATGTCTTGGTGTACATAGTCGTGTTTTTGTTTCTGGCTCAGATGTTTTGTTTTGTTTCTTACTAGTGACATAGGTGAGATGTGCAACTACATGCCTAAAATATACAAACAACCCAATTGCATATTTCCGAACTCAAAATTGCATTTAAAGTTATAGTTTTTTAGGTTTTGAAATGCACCAATACAAAGTTACACACCAAAACTTATACTCCCTCCGTCCCAAAATAAATGTCTTTCTTAAGATGGTGATGAGTATTGTGGGAATTTCAAAAGCTTTTGTTAGCGGGGATTTGGACCCCCAGAGAGCGACTAATTCATAATAAATTAGGGCTCTGGTCCTCAATTTTTTTCAAACACATACTAGTTCTTTTCAAGCCCTCCAAACTTAATTTATCTAATGTGGAAAAAAATAAAATACACATACCACCAAACTAATGGAGACTAAATAGGAATGAGTTGCACAAAAAATCCATGTGGTAGTAAAGTTTAGAAATTTGCAACTATAAACTCCAAAATGCAAAAAAGAAGTAAAAAATGTGCAACTACATGCTTCAAAATATACAAACAATCGAATTGCATATTTCTGAAGTCAAAATTGCATTTAAAAAAAATACAATTTTAGGTTTTAGAATCCACAAATAGAAAATTACACACAGAAACTTGTATAGTTATAGCCTTTTCGACATAGATGTTTTGTTTTATTTCTTACTAGTGACGTAGGTGAGATGTTTTTGGGTGTTGGGTCACCAGATTACTTATCTGCTGCCCACCCTAAGGGGTCGATTATGTGGTGAGTGTTGTGAGCGTTTTAATAAGCTCTTGTTTGGGGAAAAAAATCCTATACGACCATGTCGTATGTGCCTACACTGGAGACCCACTTCTGCATCTGACACCTGTCATACCGAATCTCAAAGCAAGAACCGTCGTTTTCATCTTGCAGCCCACTCCGATTCCCACGTTCAGAAAAACATCCCCATCTCTTTACATCTCGCCGGCGATGGCGCAGCTCCGGATCAAGTAGCAGCCTCTCTGCCCACAGCTAGCTGCCTAGGTCCTCCACACCAACGGGGACTAACAGGGCGGTGCCTGATGTCTACTACACAACCTTCTTCTTGTAGACGTTGTTGGGCCTCCAAGTGCAGAGGTTTGTAGGATAGTAGCAAATTTTCCTCAAGTGGATGACCTAAGGTTTATCAATCCGTGGGAGGCATAGGATGAAGATGGTCTCTCTCAAGCAACCCTGCAATCAAACAACAAAGAGTCTCTTGTGTCCCCAACACACCTAATACAATGGTAAATTGTATAGGTGCACTAGTTCGGCGAAGAGATGGTGATACAAGTGCAATATGGATGATAGATAAAGGTTTTTGTAATCTGGAAATATAAAAACAGCAAGGTAACTGATGATAAAAATGAGCGTAAACGGTATTGCAATGCTAGGAAACAAGGCCTAGGGTTCATACTTTGACTAGTGCAAGTTCTCTCAACAATAATAACCTAATTGGATCATATAACCATCCCTCAACATGCAACAAAGAGTCACTCCAAAGTAACTAATAGCGGAGAACAAACGAAGAGATTATGGTAGGGTACGAAACCACCTCAAAGTTATTCTTTCCGATCAATCTGTTGGGCTATTCCTATAAGTGCCACAAACAGCCCTAGAGTTCGTAGTAAAATAACACCTTAAGACGCAAATCAACCAAAACCCTAATGTCACCTAGATACTCCAGTGTCACCTCAAGTATCTGTGGGTATGATTATACGATATGCATCACACAATCTCAGATTTGTCTATTCAACCAACACAAAGAACTTCAAAAGGTGCCCCAAAGTTTCTACCGGATAGTCAAGACGAAAACATGTGCCAACCCCTATGCATAAGTTCACGAGGTCACAGAACTCGCAAGTTGATCACCAAAACATACATCAAGTGGATCACATGATATCCCATTGTCACCACAGATAAGCATGTGCAAGACATACATCAAGTATTCTCAAATCCTTAAAGACTCTATCCTATAAGATAACTTCAAAGGGAAAACTCAATTCATCACAAGAGAGTAGAGGGGGAGAAACATCATAAGATCCAACTATAATAGCAAAGCTCGTGATACATCAAGATCATGCCAACTCAAGAACACGAGAGAGAGAGAGAGAGAGAGAGAGAGAGAGAGAGAGATCAAACACATAGCTACTTGTACATACCCTCAGCCCCGAGGGTGAACCACTCCCTCCTTGTCATGGAGAGCGCCGGGATGATGAAGATGGCCACCGGAGAGGGATTCCCCCCTCCGGCAGGGTGCCGGAACGGGCCTCGATTGGTTTTCAGTGGCTACGGAGGCTTCTGGCGGCGGAACTCCTGATCTAGGTTTCTTTCTGGAAGTTTTGGCTTATATAAGAGGTGTTGGAGTCGGGGACAAGTCAGGGGGTTCCCGAGGCGGCCACGAGGCAGGGGGCGCGCCCAGGGGGGTAGGGCGCGCCCCCCGCCCTCGTGGTGGCCTCGGGACTCTTCTAGCCCACCTCCGGTACTCTGTGGGCTTCTTCTGGTCCAAAAATGATCTCCGTGAAGTTTCAGGTCAATTGGGCTCCGTTTGATTTTCCTTTTCTGTGATACATAAAAACAAGGAAAAAATAGAAACTGGCACTGGGCTCTAGGTTAATAGGTTAGTCTCAGAAATCATATAAAACATCATATAAATGCATGTAAAACATCCAAGGTTGATAATATAATAGCATGGAACAATCAAAAGTTATAGATGCGTTGGATACGTATCAAGCATCCCCAAGCTTAATTCCTGCTCGTCCTCGAGTAGGTAAATGATAAAAACAGAATTTTTGATGTGGAATGCTTTCTAACATATTTATCAATGTAATCTTCTTTATTGTGGCATGAATATTCAGATCCATAGGATTCAAGACAAAAGTTTAATATTGACATAAAAATAATAATACTTCAAGCATACTAACTAAGCAATCATGTCTTCTCAAAATAACATGGCCACAGAAAGTTCATCCCTACAAAATCATATAGTTTGGCCATGCTCCATTTTCGTCACACAGGAATGCTCTCATCATGCACAACCCCGATGACAAGCGAAGCAATTGTTTCATACTTTAGTAATCTCAAACTTTTTTCAACTTTCACGCAATACATGAGTCTGAGCCATGGATATAGCACTATCGGTGGAATAGAATATGATGATGGGGGTTATATGGAGAAGAAAAAAAAGGAGAAAGTCTCACATCGACGCGACTAATCAAAGGGCTAGGGAGATGCCCATCAATTGATGTCAATGCAAGGAGTAGGGATTGCCATGCAACGGATGCACTAGAGCTATAAGTGTATGAAAGCTCAACAAAAGAAACTAAGTGGGTGTGCATCCAACTTGCTTGCTCACGAAGACCTAGGGCATTTGAGGAAGCCCATTGCTGGAATATACAAGCCAAGTTCTATAATGAAAAATTCCCACTAGTATATGAAAGTGGCAAAACAAGAGACTCTCTATCATGAAGACCATGGTGCTACTTTGAAGCACAAGTGTGGAAAAAAGGATAGTAGCATTGTCCCTTTTTTTTTATTTGGCCTTTCTTTTTTATTTGGCCTTTCTTTTTTTTATTTGGCCTTTATTTTTTTATTTGGCCTTTCTTTTTTCTTTTTTTGGGACAATGCTCTATTAATGATGATCATCACACTTCTATTTATTTACAACTCAAAGATTACAACTCGATACTAGAACAAAGTATGACTCTATATGAATGCCTCCGGCGGTGTACCGGGATGGGCAATGAATCAAGAGTGACATGTATGATAAATTACGCATGGTGGCTTTGCCACAGATACGATGTCAACTACATGATCATGCAAGGCAATATGACAATGATGATGTGTGTCATGATGAACGGAACGGTGGAAAGTTGCATGGCAATATATCTCGGAATGGCTATGGAAATGCCATAATAGGTAGGTATGGTGGCTGTTTTGAGGAAGATATAAGGAGGTGTATGTGTGATAGAGCGTATCATATCACAGGGTTTGGATGCACCGGCAAAGTTTGCACCAACTCTCAAGATGAGAAAGGGCAATGCACGGTACCGAAGAGCCTAGCAATGATGGAAAGGTGAGAGTGCATATAATCCATGGACTCAACATTAGTCATAAAGAACTCACATACTTATTGCAAAAATCTACAAGTCATCAAAAACCAAGCATTACGCGCATTCTCCTAGGGGGATAGATTGGTAGGAAAAGACCATCACTCGTCCCCGACCGCCACTCATAAGGAACGCAATCAAAGAAACACCTCATGCTTCAAATTTGTCACACAACGGTTACCATACGTGCATGCTACGGGACTTGCAAACCTCAACACAAGTATTTCTCAAATTCACAATAACTCAACTAGCATGACTCTAATATTACCATCTTCATATCTCAAAACAATCATCAAGTATCAAACTTCTCATAGTATTCAAAGCACTTTATATGAAAGTTTTTATTATATCCCTCTTGGATGCCTATCATATTAGGACTAGTTTTATAACCAAAGAAAATTACCATGTTGTTCTAAAGACTCTCAAAATAATATAAGTGAAGCATGAGAGTTCATCTATTTCTTCAAAATAAAACCACCGCCGTGCTCTAAAAATATATAAGTGAAGCACTAGAGCAAACGACAAACTACTCCAAAAGATATAAGTGAAGATCAATGAGTAGTCGAATAATTATGCAACTATGTGAAGACTCTCTAACATTTAAGAATTTCAGATCTTGGTATTTTATTCAAACAGCAAGCAAAACAAAATAAAATAAAATGACGCTCCAAGCAAAACACATATCATGTGATGAATAAAAATATAGCTCCAAGTAAAGTTACCAATGAACGAAGACGAAAGAGGGGATGCCTTCCGGGGCATCCCCAAGCTTAGGCTCTTGGTTGTCCTTGAATATTACTTTGGGGTGCCTTGGGCATCCCCAAGCTTAGGCTCTTTCCACTCCTTATTCCATAGTCCATCGAATCTTTACCCAAAACTTGAAAACTTCACAACACAAAACTTAACAGAAAACTTGTAAGCTCCGTTAGTATAAGAAAATAAATCACCACTTAGATACTGTTGTGAACTCATTATAAATTCATATTGGTTTAATATCTACTGTATTCCAACTTCTCTATGGTTCATACCCTCCGATACTAAGATTCATCAAAATAAGCAAACAACACATAGAAAACAGAATCTGTCAAAAACAGAACAGTCTGTAGTAATCTGTATCAAACGTATACTTCTGGAACTCATAAAATTCTCAAATAAATTGGTGGACCTGAGGAATTTGTCTATTAATCATCTTCAAGAAGAATCAATTTAATAGCGCTCTCCAGTAAAAAAGGTAGCTAATCTCGTGAGCGCTAAAGTTACTGTTTTTTACAGCAAGATCGCAAAGACTTCCCCCAAGTCTTCCCAAAGGTTCTACTTGGCATAAACACTAATTAAAACATAAAACCACATCTAAATAGAGGCTAGATTAATTATTTATTACTAAACAGGAACAAAAATCAAGTAACAAAAATAAAAATTGGGTTGCCTCCCAACAAGCGCTAACATTTAACGCCCCTAGCTAGGCATGATGATTTCAATGATGCTCACATAAAAGATAAAAATTGGAACATAAAGAGAGCATCATGAAGAATATAACAAGCACATTTAAGCCTAACCCACTTCCTATGCATAGGGATTTTGTGAGCAAATAATTTATGGGAACAAGAATCAACTTTGTAGGATCTAGAAGTAGATGTGTCTAAAGGGGGGTGATTAGACACTTAGTGCTAAAGTTGCAATTTTTAAGCTTTTTCGGTTTAAGTGGGGTTTAGGCACAATTTCAGCACCCACAATACATATCAAGCAAGCATGCAAAGGGTATATGAGCAGCGGAATGTAAAGCATGCAACTTGCAAGAATGTAAAGGGAAGGGTTTGGAGAGATCAAACGCAATTGGAGACACGGATGTTTTTCCCGTGGTTCGGATAGGTGGTGCTATCCTACATCCACGTTGATGGAGACTTCAACCCACGAAGGGTAACGGTTGCGTGAGTCCACACAGGGCTCCACCCAAGGGCAACGGTTGCGCGAGTCCACACAGGGCTCCACCCACGAAGGGTCCACGAAGAAGCAACCACCCACAAAGGGTCCACGAAGAAGCAACCTTGTCTATCCCACCATGGCCATCGCCGACGAAGGACTTGCCTCACTAGCGGTAGATCTTCACGAAGTAGGCGATCTCCTTGACCTTACAAACTCCTTGGTTCAACTCCACAATCTTGTCGGAGGCTCCCAAGTGACACCTAGCCAATCTAGGAGACACCACTCTCCAAGAAGTAACAAATGGTGTGTAGGTAATGAACTCCTTGCTCTTGTGCTTCAAATGATAGTCTTCCCAACACTCAACTCTCTTTCATAGGATTTGGATTTGGTGGAAAGAAGATTTGAGTGGAAAGCAACTTGGGAAGGCTAGAGATCAAGATTCATATGGTAGGAATGGAATATCTTGGTCTCAACACATGAGTAGGTGGTTCTCTCTCAGAACATATGAGTTGGAATGGTGTGTGTGTTCTGATAGCTCTCTCTTAGAATGAGAAGGAGGTGGAGGGGTATATATAGCCTCCACACAAAATCCAACCGTTACACAGTTTTCCAATCTCGGTGGGACCGAATCAATAAACTTGGTCGGACCGAAAATGTAAACCTAGTGACCGTTAGTGATTTCGGTGGGACCGACTGGATCAACTCGGTGGGACCGATGTGCTAGGGTTAGGGTAAATCCAAAACTCGGTTTGACCGATTACTCAAACTCGGTGGGACCGATTTGGGTAATAAGTGAAACTGAGATTTGGTCAAGCAAACTCGGTGGGACCGATTGCATATCTCGGTGGGACCGAGAATATTGCAATGGGTAACAGAGAGTTTGCAAGCCCATCTCGGTGAGACCGAGATCCCATCGGTGATACCGAGCTGATTAGGGTTTGGCAGTGGCTTATGACAAGTGAAACTCGGTGGCGCCGGATAGGAAGAATCGGTAGGACCGAGTTTGGCTTAGGGTCTAGGTCATATGTGGATATGGGAAAGTGGTTGAGGATTTTGGAGCATATCATTAAGCACATGAAGCAAGAGGCTCATTAAGCAACACCTCATCCCTCCTTGATAGTATTGGCTTTTCCTATGGACTCAATGTGATCTTGGATCACCAAAATGTAAAAGTGAAGAGTCTTGAGCTTGAAGCTTTAGCCAATCCCTTGTCCTTAGCATCTTGAAGGAGTTCCCACAACCTTTAGTCCATGCCACTCCATTTTTGAACTTATCTGAAACATGCTAGATAGAAGTGTTAGTCCAACAAGAGATATGTTGTCATCAATTATCAAAACCACCTAGGGAGCACTTGCGCTTTCAATCTCCCCCTTTTTGGTAATTGATGGCATCATACATCAAAGCTTTAGATAAAGATATAAAGAACAACAAGTAAAGCTTTGGAAGGACATGTAACGAGCATAGGCTCCCCCTACATGTATGCACTCATGTAAATATGAAATATAGAGGCATGTGAGAGCATAACCATGACAGAGTAGGCAATGTGTTACATGCATCTTGGCCATATGCATCAGAGCAAAAGATTATCAAGGAAAATACCTTCATGCTCATGAGTCCTTCTTGCAAACAGTATGTACATAAGCAAGAACTCCTCATACTCATGATTTTGATGCATATACTTACCTTGTGGTCTTGAGTTGGCTTAGGATGGAATGAACCTGCACAAACAAGGTTAGATAACAAAGGTACATCCACTAGCCAGAGCAAACAAAAGAAACCACAAGAATACCAAGACTGGGATGACATGTAGAGAGTGAGTACAAGGTACCACATTGAATTCAACATGTCCCCAAGAATAAAGATATGCAATGAATTTGACTGATTTCTTTTCCTTAGGTGTCTTGCTCCCCCTGAATCGTACATGGGATATTGGGAGAAGATAGGAAACAGAAAATCAGAGCTGAAAGATATGAATAGAACTTAATTCAAATGAGTTCATATGAACATGTCTTTCCCCCAAAAAAGACATGTGGCATCTCTCCTCTTGAACATCAAGCATCTGGGATCCTTGAGTATTTCTCTCCCCCTTGAGGTCTCTCTCTCCCCCTTAATACTTTCTCTCTTGTAGGTTTGGTCCTTGAGACTGTTTCTCTCCCTTGATGTGATCTCTCTCTCCTACAAGCTTTGATGTGAACTCTCTCTCCCCCTTTGACATCAATTTCCAAGAAGGTTTTTCCTGGAATCCGTCGAATAGGTTTGGTCCTTGAGATTTAGTACAAAGCAGAGGATAAAATTGTGATGCTTGTGGAGGACAAGATTCATTGAGTGAAGCTGGATCAGAAGAAATGTAGAACAAGTGGCAAAGTGGTTTTCTGATTGCAAAGTCGGTGGCACCGAGTGGCATATTTCGGTGGTACCGAAAAGATTCGGTTTGACCGAAATTTGCAAGTCGGTGAAACCGAGTTTACACAGAGAAAAACACTTGTCACCTCAGCTCATTAGTCAAGTAAGATCTCACAAAGATTTGCAAAGAATTAGCTAAAGGATTTGCAAGGAATTTGATGCAGAAATATGCAGAACAAGAACAAAAAAGAAAAGAGTGAGAGTTTCTAGATGAAGTTTTTTTGGAAAAAAGAGAAAGAAACTAAACATGCATGAGACAAATGCAATAACACAGAAAAGAACACAAGAGAACTTCATCTAGAGTTGGGCGGTGACATAGTCACCTATGTTAGAGTATATTGACTTAGGAGTCAAGTGAGAACACTTGATCATAGGTCATACTCATTGTTTAAGCTCAAAATGGGGTTACCACTTTTCGTTTAAGCATCTTGATGTATTCACATCTTGTTGAGTTGCTTTGACTCATGCCTTGGAGTAAAGCTTCTCTAAGATGGAACAACATACCTTGGGTGGTGGTGTGGTTCTTGCTCATGTAGTTGAACTTGTGTGGGTGCTCAAGGTTGATGTAGCTCATCAAGAGTTGGGAGCACCACTTGGAGTTTGAGTTCATCTACCTACATGGGTTAGTTCTTGCAAGGAAGAGCACTTGTGTATCCAAAAATGACAATCATGAAGCTTAACATAGAATTTGTCAAAGGATATGTTTGAATGGTTTTGTGCTTCCTTGTCTTCAACCACTTTTGTGTAGAGTCTTGGTCTTGTAGAGATTGCTCAAGATGTGAGTGAGTCGCAATCTCATGGAATTAGATTCAACCAAGCACCTACATGGGTTAGACAACATGCAAGGTGCAAATATATCCAAGACATAAGATAGTTATCATAAGAGATACATCATGGATTAGTTATAAGCTCATGTCTTGCATGTATCCAATGGAGTTTCTACTCCAAGTTCGAAGCATCAATGATGTTCAATTCTCCTCTCAACCTGCAAAACACTTTCTCATCAAGCGGTTTAGTGAATATATCCGCTAATTGCTTATCGATGCGAACATGCTTAAGGTTGATGTCACCCTTAGCAACATGATCTCGAATGAAATGATGACGAACTTCAATAAGCTTAGTTCGAGAATGTTGTACAGGATTATGACCAATTTTGATAGCACTTTCATTGTCACAAAGCAGTGGAACATGTTTCACATAAATCCCATAATCTTTAAGAGTTTGGGTCATCCAAAGTAATTGAGCACAACATGAACCAGTGGCAATGTATTCCGCTTCGGCGGTGGATAAGGATACCGAGTTTTGTTTCTTGGAAGACCAAGACACAAGAGATCTACCAAGAAATTGACAAGTACCCGAAGTGGACTTTCTATCAACCTTGTCTCCGGCATAATCTGAGTCGGAATAGCCAACAAGATCAAAAGAAGACCTCTTAGGATACCAAATGCCAAAATTTGGTGTATGGATTAAATATCTCACTATCCTTTTCACAGCCTTAAGATGACAATCTTTAGGAGCAGCTTGATATTGTGCACACATGCACACACTTAGCATAATATCGGGACGTGAAGCACATAGGTATAACAATGAACCAATCATAGAGCGATAAACCTTTTGATTAACAGGTTCACCATCTTTGGTCAAATCATTATGTCCACTAGTAGGCATGGGTGTAGACATACCTTTGCATTCTTGCATATTGAACTTCTTGAATAAGTCCTTGGTGTACTTTGTTTGAGAGACAAATGTACCTTCCTTAGTTTGCTTGATTTGCAACCCGAGAAAGAATTTGAGTTCACTCATCATAGACATCTCAAACTTCTCTGACATTAGCTTTCCAAACTTTTCACTAAAGAGAGGGTTAGTTGAACCAAATATGATGTCAACAACATAAATTTGGCATACAAATAGTTCTCCATTAACCCTTTTAGTAAAAAGAGTAGAATCAATTTTACCAATTTCAAAACCACTTGTAGTAAGGAATTTGGTCAAGCATTTATACCATGCTCTAGGAGCTTGTTTAAGACCATAAAGAGCTTTGTGAAGTTTGTAAACATGATTTGGTTTCTTAGGATTGACAAAGCCGGGAGGTTGTTTGACATAAACTTCCTCCTCTATTTCTCCATTTAGAAAAGCACTTTTAATGTCCATTTGGTACAAGGTGATATTATGGTGATTAGAATAGGCAAGTAAGATGCGAATGGACACAAGTCTAGCAACGGGAGCATACGTCTCACCATAGTCCATACCTTCGACTTGTGTGTATCCTTGGGCGACGAGACGTGCTTTGTTGCGGACCACTTGTCCATCTTCATCTTGCTTGTTGCGAAACACCCATCTGGTACCAATGATGTTGTGGTTGTTGTCGGGCTTCTCAACCAATGTCCAAACTTGGTTTCTCTCAAAATTATGTAGCTCTTCATGCATAGCGTTTATCCAATCCGGATCTTCCAATGCTTCTTCAACCTTCATTGGTTCAATGCTAGAGATGAATGAATAGTTTTCACAAAAGTTAGCTAAACGAGTTTTTGAGCGAGTGATTCTCCCGGTTTGTATATCATTGAGGATTTGCTCGACGGGATGATCTTTGGCAATTCTTGCTCGAACTCGTGAGAGCTTATGCTTGGGTCTTCGTTGAACATCTTCTTCATCTTGTTCTTCTTCTTGGCCTTCTTCATTGTTGACGTCGTCGTTCTCTTGTCGTGGTGGAGAAGGAGGTTGTTGATGTTCATCTTGACGTACTTCCTCGTTTTCTTCATCTTGGTGTGTCCCACTTGTGGATGCTTCCGTGTCGATTCTTGGTTCACCTTGTTGTGAAGTAGAAGCTTCCACTTGGACGGATGAAGTACTCTCCTTCACCTCTGTTGGACGAATTTTGCCAATGGACAAATCTTGAATTGCTTCTGAAGGGTCTTTGTCTCCTACATCAATTGGCAATTGCTCTACTTGCGAGCCATTAGATTCATCAAACTTCACATCTACCGTCTCTTCAACCTTTCGGGTGAAATTGTTGTAGACACGGTAACTGTGAGAGTTTGATCCATAACCAAGTAGAAAACCTTCATGAGATTTAGGAGCAAACTTTGAACGACGATGCTTATCAAGAATGTAGCACTTTGAGCCGAATACTCGAACGTATCCAACTTGAGGCTTGTTACCGGTGAGGAGCTCGTATGCCGTCTTGCCGAGTAGCTTGTGAAGATATAAGCGATTTGTTGCGTGACAAGCTGTCTCAACCACTTCTGCCAAAAAGTGCTTTGGCGTCTTGTATTCATCAAGCATTGTTCTTGCCATTTCGATGAGCGTCCGGTTCTTCCTCTCAACAACTCCATTTTGTTGAGGTGTGTATGTAGCCGAGAACTCGTGTGAAATCCCTTCTTCGTCAAGAAAGGTGTCCACATTTGCGTTCTTGAACTCCGTTCCGTTGTCACTCCGAACCTTCTTGATCTTCACATCAAACTGATTTTGGGCTTTCCTAGCGAAGTTTCTGAAGATCTTCTGGACCTGCGACTTGTCATTAAGAAAGAACACCCACGTAAATCTTGAAAAATCATCAACTATAACTAGACCAAAAGAATTTCCACCGAGACTCTTGTAGGCATTGGGACCAAAAAGATCCATGTGAAGCAGCTCGAGAGGCCTCCTTGTGGTCATGATGTTCTTCACGGGATGTCTTCCTCCAACCTGTTTACCTGCTTGACAAGCACTGCAAAGTCTATCCTTATCAAATATGACATCGTTAACTCCAAGGATATGATTTCCTTTAATAAGCTTGTCAAGGTTTCTCATGCCAACGTGACCTAGTCGTCTATGCCACAACCAGCCTTTTGAGGATTTAGCAACAAAGCAAGTTTTAGGTTGTGCCTTTTTAGAGAAATCGACAATGTAAAGATCACCTCTATGCATACCCGTAAAGACCATTTTATGATTGTCTCGACCAAATTATTGGCAATCTACCTCAGTAAATAGGACATTCAAACCGAAATCAGCAAGTCTAGATAATGAAAGTAAGTTGTAGCCAAGAGATTCAATGAGCATGACATTTTGAATGGAACTATCATGTGAGATGGCCACCTTACCAAGGCCAACCACTTTACCCTTTGAATTATCACCAAAGGTGACATATTTTCAAGGGTCATTGTTTTCAGCAAGTTCACGGAACATCTCTTCATCTCCGGTCATATGATCAGTGCATCCACTATCAAGAACCCATTCCTTTCCTCCTGATTCATATCCCCGAAGATTTGCCATAAGACCAAAATGTCTCATTGCATTATCAAGATCGGAGTCACTATCATCATCATCATCATAATATTCATGTTCATCATGATCTCGTGACTCATCATTTCCTAGAGAGGGTAATTCATTAGATAAATGATCAAAGTGGTTACTTTTATGAATTCTTATAGCTTTGAGTATGATATCATTAATGATTCCAACATCTCCTTTAGCATGCTTAAGATTGGCAAGTTCAAGAAGACATTTGCCAAAACTAGGATCACTAGAGTTCATCTTACTCAAGGCAATAGATTTATGGAGAATTTCATCCAAAGTTTTCAAGGAGTGATTGGGAAACCGTTCCTCAAGAAATTTCCATATAGTATAGGCGCAATTTTGAGTAGGCAAACTAGCAATCAAATCTTTGGGCAATCCTCTAATGATGAGCTCAATAGTTCTAAGATTGCGAATCATGTCAATATCTTCATCTAGGGTAGGATGCAAGGGATCAATATGGGGTGCACAAGGGCTAGCAATATACTTGTTCAAATGATATTGATTGAAGATTACAAGCATCTCATTTTTCCACTCATGAAAATACTTTCCATCAAGAATAGGCACTCTATGTCTAAGACTCCCTAGAGTAGACACATCCATCTTCCTCCAATGGTGATTAAACCAAGGCAATGGAGACCAAAGCTCTGATACCACCTGTAGGATCTAGAAGTAGATGTGTCTAAAGGGGGGGTGATTAGACACTTAGTGCTAAAGTTGCAATTTTTAAGCTTTTTCGGTTTAAGTGGGGTTTAGGCACAATTTTAGCACACACAATACATATCAAGCAAGCATGCAAAGAGTATATGAGCAGCGGAATGTAAAGCATGCAACTTGCAAGAATGTAAAGGGAAGGGTTTGGAGAGATCAAACGCAATTGGAGACACGGATGTTTTTCCCGTGTTTCGGATAGGTGGTGCTATCCTACATCCACGTTGATGGAGACTTCAACCCACGAAGGGTAATGGTTGCGCGAGTCCACACAGGGCTCCACCCAAGGGCAACGGTTGCGCGAGTCCACACAGGGCTCCACCCACGAAGGGTCCACGAAGAAGCAACCACCCACAAAGGGTCCACGAAGAAGCAACCTTGTCTATCCCACCATGGCCATCGCCCACGAAGGACTTGCCTCACTAGCGGTAGATCTTCACGAAGTAGGCGATCTCCTTGCCCTTACAAACTCCTTGGTTCAACTCCACAATCTTGTCGGAGGCTCCCAAGTGACACCTAGCCAATCTAGGAGACACCACTCTCCAAGAAGTAACAAATGGTGTGTAGGTAATGAACTCCTTGCTTTTGTGCTTCAAATGATAGTCTCCCCAACACTCAACTCTCTTTCATAGGATTTGGATTTGGTGGAAAGAAGATTCGAGTGGAAAGCAACTTGGGAAGGCTAGAGATCAAGATTCATATGGTAGGAATGGAATATCTTGGTCTCAACACATGAGTAGGTGGTTCTCTCTCAGAACATATGAGTTGGAATGGTGTGTGTGTTCTGATAGCTCTCTCTTCGAATGAGAAGGAGGTGGAGGGGTATATATAGCCTCCACACAAAATCCAACCGTTACACAGTTTTCCAATCTCGGTGGGACCGAATCAATAAACTCGGTCGGACCGAAAATGTAAACCTAGTGACCGTTAGTGATTTCGGTGGGACCGACTGGATCAACTCGGTGGGACCGATGTGCTAGGGTTAGGGTAAATCCAAAACTCGGTTTGACCGATTACTCAAACTCGGTGGGACCGATTTGGGTAATAAGTGAAACTGAGATTTGGTCAAGCAAACTCGGTGGGACCGATTGCATATCTCGGTGGGACCGAGAATATTGCAATGGGTAACAGAGAGTTTGCAAGCCCATCTCGGTGAGACCGAGATCCCATCGGTGATACCGAGCTGATTAGGGTTTGGCAGTGGCTTATGACAAGTGAAACTCGGTGGCGCCGGATAGGAAGAATCGGTAGGACCGAGTTTGGCTTAGGGTCTAGGTCATATGTGGATATGGGAAAGTGGTTGAGGATTTTGGAGCATATCATTAAGCACATGAAGCAAGAGGCTCATTAAGCAACACCTCATCCCTCCTTGATAGTATTGGCTTTTCCTATGGACTCAATGTGATCTTGGATCACCAAAATGTAAAAGTGAAGAGTCTTGAGCTTGAAGCTTTAGCCAATCCCTTGTCCTTAGCATCTTGAAGGAGTTCCCACAACCTTTAGTCCATGCCACTCCTTAGCATCTGAAACATGCTAGATAGAAGTGTTAGTCCAACAAGAGATATGTTGTCATCAATTATCAAAACCACCTAGGGAGCACTTGCGCTTTCAAACTTGCATAGGAAGGTAAAGCAAGCAAAACTTCAAAACTTTAAGCACATAGAGAGGAAACTTGATATTATTACAACTCCTACAAGCATATATTCCTCCCTCATAATAAATTTCAGTAGCATCATGAATAAATTCAACAATATAACCATCACATAAGGCATTCTTTTCATGATCTCCAAGCATAGAAAATTTACTACTCTCCACATAGGCAAAATTCTTCTCATTCGGAATAGTGGGAGTATCATAAGAAACTCGAATACTACAAATTGTTTCCACATTAAAAGAGTAATATTCAGGAAAAGGGTAATCATAATCATGAAAAGTTTTAATATAATAATCACTACTTTTTATAGCATACGTGTCATCACAATAATCATCATAGGTGGCAACTTTGTTCTCATCATAATCGATTGAAACCTCTTCCAAGATAGTGAAACTATCACTAAATAAAGTCATGACCTCTCCAAATCCACTTTCATATTTATCACAATAAGATTCAACATCCTTCAAAATAGTGGGATCATTACTTCCTAAAGTTGACACTGTTGGGGAACGTAGAAGAAATTCGAAATTTTCTACGCATCACCAAGATCAATCTATGGAGTAATCTAGCAACGAGGGGAAGGAGAGTGCATCTACATACCCTTGTAGATCGCTAAGCGGAAGCGTTCAAGTGAACGGGGTTGATGGAGTCGTACTCGTCGTGATCCAAATCACCGATGATCCTAGTGCCGAATGGACGGCACCTCCGTGTTCAACACACGTACAGCCCGGTGACGTCTCCTACGCCTTGATCCAGCAAGGGGAGAAGGAGAGGTTGGGGAAGACTCCATCCAGCAGCAGCACGACGGCGTGGTGGTGGTGGAGGAGCGCGGGACTCCAGCAGGGCTTCGCCAAGCACTACGAGAGACGAGGAGGAAGAGAGGTAGGGCTGCGCCAAGAGGGAGAGGATCTCGTGTGTCTTGCAGCCTCCAATACCTCAAGTATATATAGGGGAAGGGGAGGGGCTGCACCCCCACCTAGGGTTCCCTCCCTAGGGGTGGCGGCAGCCCCCAGATCCCATCTGGGTGGCGGCCACAAGGGGGAGAGGGGGAGGCGCACCTGGGGTGGGCCTTAGGGCCCATCTGCCCTAGGGTTTGCCCTCCTCCCCTCTTGGAGGCGCCTTGGGCCTTGGTGGGAGGCGCCCCAGCCACCTAGGGGCTGGTCCCTTCCCACTATTGGCCCATGTAGGCCTCCGGGGCTGGTGGCCCCACCTGGTGGACCCTCGGACCCCTCCGGTGGTCCCGGTACACTACCGGTGATGCCCGGAACACTTCCGGTGGCCAAAACCATACTTCCTATATATCAATCTTTACCTCCGGACCATTCTGGAACTCCTCGTGACGTCCGGGATCTCATCCGGGACTCCGAACAACATTCGGTAACCGCGTACATACTTTCCCTATAATCCTAGCGTCATCCAACCTTAAGTGTGTAGACCCTACGGGTTCGGGAAACATGTAGACATGACCGAGACACCTCTCCGGTCAATAACCAACAACGGGATCTGGATACCCATGTTGGCTCCCACATGCTCCACGATGATCTCATCGGATGAACCATGATGTCCAGGACTTAATCAATCCCGTATACAATTCCCTTTGTCTAGCGGTACGATACTTGCCCGAGATTCGATCGTCGGTATCCCGATACCTTGTTCAATCTCGTTACCAGCAAGTCTCTTTACTCGTTCCGTAACACATCATCCCGTGATCAACTCCTTGATCACATTGTGCACATTATGATGATGTCCTACCGAGTGGGCCCAGAGATACCTCTCCGTTTACACGGAGTGACAAATCCCAGTCTCGATTCGTGCCAACCCAACAGACACTTTCGGAGATACCTGTAGTGTACTTTTATAGCCACCCAGTTACGTTGTGAAATTTGGCACACCCAAAGCACTCCTATGGTATCCAGGAGTTGCACAATCTCATGGTCTAAGGAAATGATACTTGACATTAGAAAAGCTTTAGCATACGAACTACATGATCTTGTGCTAGGCTTAGGATTGGGTATTGTCCATCACATCATTCTCCTAATGATGTGATCCCGTTATCAACGACATCCAATGTCCATGGTCAGGAAATCATAACCATCTATTGATCAACGAGCTAGTCAACTAGAGGCTTACTAGGGACATGGTGTTGTCTATGTATCCACACATGTATCTGAGTTTCCTATCAATACAATTCTAGCATGGATAATAAACGATTATCATGAACAAGGAAATATAATAATAACCAATTTATTATTGCCTCTAGGGCATATTTCCAACAGTCTCCCACTTGCACTAGAGTCAATAATCCAGTTCACATCGATATGTGATTAACACTCATGGTCACATCCCCATGTGACTAACACCCAAGAGTTCTGGGTTTGATCATGTTATGCTTGTGAGACAGGTTTCAGTCAACGGGTCTGCAGCATTCAGATCCGTATGTACTTCACAAATTTCTATGTCATCTTGTAGATGCAACTACTTCCGCTACATTTGGAGCCATTTCAAATAACTGTTCTACTTGGAGCTATTCTAAATTATTGCTCCATTATATGTATCCGGTATCTCTACTCAGAGCTATCCGGATAGGTGTTAAGCTTGCATCGACGTAACTCTTTACGTCGAACTCTTTATCACCTCCATAACCGAGAAACATATCCTTATTCCTCGAAGGATAATTTAGACCACTATCTGGTGATCTACTCCTAGATCACCTTTGTACCCTCTTGCCAAATATGTGGCAAGGCACACATCAGGTGTGGTACTCAGCATGGCATACCGTATGGAGCCTATGACAAAAGAATAGGGAACGACCTTCGTCCTTCCTCTTTCTTCTGCCATGGTCGAGCTTTAAGTCTTAACTTCATACCTTACAACTCAGGCAAGAACTCCTTCTTTGACTGATCCATCTTGAACACCTTCAAGATCATGTCAAGGTATGTGCTCATTTGAAAGTACCATTAAGCGTTTTGATCTATCCTTATAGATCTTGATGCTCAATGTTCAAGTAGCTTAATCCAGGCTTTCCATTGAAAAACACTTTCCAAATAACCCTATATGCTTTCCAGAAATTCTACGTCATTTCTGATCAAAAATATGTCAACAACATATACTCATCAGAAATTCTATAGTGCTCCCACTCACTTCTTTGGAAATACAAGTTTCTCATAAACTTTGTATACACCCAAAAACTTTGATCATCTCATCAAAGCATACATTCCAACTCCGAGATGCTTACTCCAGTCCTTAGAAGGATTGCTGGAGCTTTGCATACTTGTTAGCATCTTTCAGGATTGACAAAACCTTCCGGTTATATCACATACAACCTTTCCTCAAGAAAATCGTCGAGGAAACAATGTTTTGACATCCTATCTGCAAGATTTCATAAATAATGCAGTAATCGCTAATATAATTCCAATAGACTCTTAGCATCTCTACGAGTGAGAAAGTCTCATCGTAGTCAACTCCTTGAACTTGTCGAAAAACATCTTAACGACAAGTCGAGCTTTCTTAATGGTGATACTTACCATCATTGTCCGTCTTCCTTTTAAAATCCATATGTACCTAACAGCCTTACGACCATCAAGTAGTTCTTCCAAAGTCTACACTTTGTTTTCATATATGGATCCTCTCTCGGATTATATGGCCTCGAGCCATTTTGGAATCCAGGCCCACCATCGCTTCTCCATAGCTCGTAGGTTCATTGTTATCTAGCAACATGACTTCCAAGACAGGATTACGTACCATTCTGAAGTAGTACGCATCCTTGTCATCCCACGAGGTTTGGTAGTGACTTGATCTGAAGTTTCATGATCACTATCATAAGCTTCCACTTCAATTGGTGTAGGTGCCGCAGGAACAACTCCCTGTGCCCTGCCACACACTAGTTGAAGAGACGGTTCAATAACCTCATCAAGTCTCCACCATCCTCCCACTCAATTCTTTCGAGAGAAACTTTTCCCCGGGAAAGGACCCGATTCTAGAAACAATCCCTTATTGCTTTCGGATCTGAGACAGGAGGTACACCCAACTGTTTTGGGTGTCCTATGAAGATGCATTTATCCGCTTTGGGTTCAAGCTTGTCAGCCTGAAACTTTTCACATAAGCGTCGCAGCCCCAAACCTTTTAACAAATGACAGCTTAGGTTTCTCTAAACCATAGTTCATACGGTGTCATCTCATCGGACTTACGTGGTGCCCTATTTAAAGTGAATGTGGTTGTCTCTAATGCCTAACCATAAACTATCATGGTAATTCGATAAGAGACATCATGGTATGCATCATATCCAATAGGGTGCAGTTATGATGTTCGGACACACCATCATACTATGGTATTTCAGGCTGTATTAGTTGTGAAACAATTTCCACAATGTCTTAATTCTGTGCCAAACTCGTAATTCAGATATTCATCTCTATGATCATTTCATAGATATTTTATCCTCTTGTCACGACGATCTCTCACCTTCACCCTGAAATTACTTGAACCTTTCAATAATTCAGACTCGTGATTCATCAAGTAAATATACTCAACATCTACTCAAATCATCTGTGAAGTAAGAACATAATGATATCCACTACACGCCTCAGCACTCATTGGACTGCACACATCAAAATGTATTACTTCCAACAAGTTGCTTTCTAGTTCCATTTTACTGAAAACGAGGCTTTCAGTCATCTTGCCCATGTGGTATGATTTGCATGTCTCAAGTGATTCAAAATCAAGTGAGTCCAAACGGTCCATTTGCATGTAGTTTCTTCATGCATATACACCAATAGACATGGTTCGCATGTCTCAAACTTTTCAAAAACGAGTAAGCCCAAAGATCCATCAACATGGAGCTTCTTCATGCGTTTTATACCGATATGACTTACGTGGCAGTGCCACAAGTAGGTGGTACTATCATTACTATCTTATATTTTTTGGCATGAACATGTGTATCACTACGATCAAGATTCAATAAACCATTCATTTTAGGTGCAAGACCATTGAAGGTATTATTCAAATAAACAGAGTAACCATTATTCTACTTAAATGAATAACCGTATTGCGATAGACATAATCCAATCATGTCTATGCTCAATGCAAACACCAATCTCGATGGTAGAGGGAGCGTGCGATGCTTGATCACATCAAGCTTGGGAAAAACTTCCAACACATATCGCCAGCTCACCTTTAGCTAGTCTCCGTTTACTCCGCAGCCTTTTATTTCGAGTTTACTAACACTTAGCAACCGAACCGGTATCTAATACCATGGTGCTACTAGGAGTATTAGTAAAGTACACATTAACACAATGGAGAGGGACCAGCCCCTTAGTGGGTTGGGCGGCTTCCCCCTAGGGCCCATGCGCCTAGGGTTTGGGGGAACCTTAAAGGGGGGGGGGGTGCCCCCCTTGCCTTGGGGGTGAGGGAGTTCTGGATTAGGGGGTGTTCGGGTAGCCGGACTATACCTTCAGCTGGACTCCAGGACTATGAAGATACAAGATTGAAGACTTCGTCCCGTGTCCGGATGGGACTTTCCTTGGCGTGGAAGGCAAGCTTGGCGATGCGGATATTCAAGATCTCCTACCATTGTAACCGACTCTATGTAACCCTAACCCTATCCGGTGTCTATATAAACCAGAGGGTTGTAGTCCATAGGCAATCAACTCCATATACAACAATCATACCATAGGCTAGCTTCTAGGGTTTAGCCTCCTTGATCTCGTGGTAGATCTACTCTTGTACTACCCATATCATCAATATTAATCAAGCAGGACGTAGGGTTTTACCTCCATCAAGAGGGCCCGAACCTGGGTAAAACATCGTGTTCCCTGCCTCCTGTTACCATCCGGCCTAGACGCACAGTTCGGGACCCACTACCCGAGATCCGCCGGTTTTGACACCGACATTGGTGCTTTCATTGAGAGTTCCTCTGTGCCGTCACAATCAGGAAGGATGCCTCCTCCCGTCTTTAAAGACGGCGCCGTTGCTAAGGGAGCCTTGGTTGTCGGCCAAACCCTCCGGCTAAGTGGTTTCCTCATGACCGCCTGTTCGGCTGTTGCACCGACGGTGACCTCTCGGGTCATCAAAAGCAACCTACACGTCAGCTCGGAGCTCGTCGAGCAGCTAGATCCAATGGAGCTCTCTTCCGTAAACGAGCTCTTGGATCGCATCGCCGCCCTGGGGGTCACTACGGATTACGACCAGGTTGGGCTTAAACCCGATCTAAGAGAAATTAACTCTCCCCAAATCACCCACCACGTTGCCGTCGTAGAGACGCAGTGCGGCGACCCTTCATCTATTTTAAGGACTAGCTACGTCCGAATTCCCGACCCCTCCAAGCCGGATACCCGCGGAGGGGGAGATGTAACTCAAGACCTAAGCTTAGGATCGGGCAACGGGCCAGATTCACTGGACAACATCCAAGAATCCAAACTTCAGAGTTCGGAAACTCTTCGGCCTCCGAATCTTGGATTGGGTGAGGTTTCAGATTCAACGACACCCGCCCACCCAAATCAGGCAGAGGCCCGAGGAAACAGTACATCATTACTGGGCCAGATTCCTCCTGGTCATGAACAAGATAAAGGATTGCCGCGAGGAAGACGCAATCTCAATTTTCTGCAGTAATTGCACGGACAAGGGAATCCTTAACGCCGTAAGTCGTCGTGATATCACACGCTTCGCTGACTTGGCGTCCATAGTACAAAAATACTATGCGATGGAAAGCGCCTGGAAAACCAAAATAAATTTTTGGGATAATCCGGTCTTGAATAGTAATCCCGTCCGAACTAAGAGGGTGCATCATCACAGGACACCCGGGATAAACACCAAAAAGCCAAAACCCTCTACAGGGCATGGAACTGTACTGGAAAGATGGCTTGATGGACCCTGTAGAATTCACAGTACAGAGGACGCCACACCAACTCACAGCCTTAGAGCATGTTGGATACTTCGGCAGGTGGCCAAAATCGGCGAGGACCTCTTAATTCCGGAGGCCGCAGAAAGCCAACCCAAGGACACCAGTACCGTTCTCACAGTCTTCGAGACTTTCGCATCAAACAATGTGCCAAAAAGAACACTCCGCAGCCTCGTCGAAGTCTATCAAGTTGCAACAATAAATCCATGGAGCGACACTGCCATTACCTTCAACGCAAGTGATGAACCTAGATTCCGAACAGCCCGAGCACCAGCCGCATTGGTCCTCAGTCCCATAGTGGACGGCTTTCGCCTCACCAAGGTGCTCATGGATGGAGGCAGCGAACTGAACCTCATTTATGAGGAAACGCTTCAAAAAATGGAAATAGACTGGAACCGCGTCGAGCGAAGCAGCACAACCTTTAGAGGAATAATCCCCAGTCGGGAAGCACACTGCACAGGAAAAATCACACTAGATGTGGTGTTCGGCACGCCGGATAATTACAGGTACAAAGAAGTCACGTTTCAGGTGGCCCCGTTTAAGAGCGGATATCATGCTTTACTAGGGCGGGAAGCATTCACAATCTTCCAAGCAATACCCCATTACGGGTACATGAAGCTTAAGATGCCCGGGCCGAATGGAATTATCACTCTAGCTAGTGATCCGGACATAGCACTCCGCGCCGAAAACAAGACGGCCGCATTAGCCCTTGAGGCGCTATCCGAAGCCTTAGCGGCAGAGGAACTGACTGCGCTGCGCTCCACGGTTAACAGGGACGATGTGATACTCGATAAGAGATCCAAATCCACATCCTTCAAGCCAGCTGACGAAATAGTCAAATTCCAGGTCCATCCAACGGACCCCAATAAAATAGCTTCCATCGGGGCACGACTGAACCCTGATGCAGACGCCGCACTGCGAGAGTTCCTACAAGAGAACTGGGACATCTTCGCCTGGCACCCTTCAGACATGCCAGGGATCCCACGCAGGCTGGCCGAACACAGCTTAAATATCCTAAAAGGATTTAAACCTGTCAAACAAGCCCTTCGGCGTTTTTCTGAACCCAAGAGACAGGATATGGGAGAGGAGCTAGCCAAGCTATTAGAGGTCGGATTCATCAGAGACATAAAACATCCGGACTGGCTAGCAAACCTGGTGATGGTACCAAAGAAGGACAAATCCTAGCGCCTGTGTGTCGATTTTAAAGACCTTAACAAGGCTTGCCCAAAGGATCCCTTCCCCCTCCCCTGTATCGATCAAATTATCGATGCCACCGCAGGACACGATTTGTTATGTTTCCTCGACGCATACTCCGGTTACCATCAAATCAAGATGGCAGAATCAGACCAAGCTGCAACAGCATTCATCACACCATATGGCCCATTCTGCTTCAACACAATGCCCTTTGGGCTGAAAAACGCCGGCGCAACATATCAGCGCATGATCCAGACATGTCTGGCAAACCAGATCGGCAAAATAGTGGAGGCGTATGTGGATGATGTGGTCGTCAAATCAAGACATGTCGAATCCCTAGTAAACGACTTGAGGCTTACAGTCGATAAACTCTGAAAATATGACATCAAGCTCAACCCAGAAAAATGCGTCTTCGGCGTTCCAGCCGGAAAGCTCTTGGGCTTCATTGTATCCGGTAGAGGAATTGACGCAAACCCAGCCAAGATCCGAGCTTTGTCACAATTGGATGTCCCAAAGGACCTTAAAAAAAATACAAAAATTAACCGGATGTGTGGCGGCTTTAAGCCGCTTCATCTCCCGCTTGGGGGAAAAGGCACTACCCCTTTATCGCCTCCTTCGGTGCACCGAACACTTCGAGTGGACGGAAGCCTCCATGGCCGAACTTGATGAAATAAAAGCCATATTGGCAACAAACCCAGTCCTGGCCGCGCCAATCACCGGCGAACCAATGTTATTGTACATTGCAGCAACACACCAAGTTGTCAACGCAGTGCTCGTTGTCGAGCGGGAAACGGACGGACACAAATTCCCCCTTCAAAGGCCGGTCTACTACGTGTCCACTGTCCTCACTCCATGCAAATCACGGTACCCGCATTATCAAAAGATTGCATACGCGGTATTCATGGCATCCCGGAAGCTACGACACTACTTTCAAGAGTGTTCCATAACAGTAGCCTCGGAAGTGCCACTAAACGATATTATCAACAACCGCGATGCAACGGGCCGGATTGCAAAATGGGCCATCGAGCTTCTCCCGTTCGATATAACCTATAAGCCACGGCGAGCTATTAAATCGCAAGTTTTGGCCGACTTCGTCGCAGAATGGACGGAGGCCGAGCTCCCTAAAGAGTAAGGCACATATTCAAACTGGATTATGCATTTCGACGGCTCCAAAATGTTGGCCGGACTGGGGGCCGGCGTCGTCCTGACGTCCCCCACAGGAGACACAGTCCAATATGTGCTCCAGATCATGTACACGGATTCCAACAATGCAGCCGAATATGAGGCCCTCCTACATGGCCTCCGGATAGCAGTATCCATGGGTATCCAGCGCCTAGAGGTACGTGGGGATTCAAACCTCGCGATATCCCAAATAAATGGAGACTTCGACGCCAAGGACCCAAAAATGGCAGCTTACCGCGACGCCGTCCTAAAAATGTCAACTCGGTTCGAAGGGCTGGAGTTTCACCATATAGCCCGAGAAAACAATCAAGCGGCGGACGTCCTAGCACGCATCGGAGCAAAACGCGATGCAGTCCCCCCCAACGTCTTTTTGGAAAGATTGTTCAAGCCATCCATAGCATGGGAGGAGGAACCCGCAAATAACAGCCCGAACCCAGCCGCACCACTCGACGCCGAACAATCTGACACAATTGGAGGCTCTGCCAACGAAATTACACCTTCAGCCCACGTAATAATGGCAGTTATCGCCCCGTGGACAGAACCATTCCTAGCCTACCTTACTAGGCAGGAACTCCCGGAGGACCAAAATGAGGCCCGCTGCATAGTGCGGCGATCTAAGGCCTACAGAGTCCATGAGGGAGAACTTTATAAGAAAAGCACTACCGGAGTCCTTCAAAGGTGCATCTCCGAAGAGGAAGGGCGGAACCTCCTGGCTGAAATTCATGCCGGACTCGGTGGTCACCACACCGCTACTCGGTCCCTTGTTAGCAAGGCTTTCCGTACAGGATTTTACTGGCCGACGGCTCAAGCAGACGCTCAGGACCTAGTCCAACGATGCCCTGGTTGCCAACTTTTTGCCAACCAAAGCCATATGCCACCCACCGCACTCCAAACTATACCCATCACCTGGCCTTTTGCGGTCTGGGGGCTTGACATGGTCGGACCCCTTAAAGGTGGAACCCATAGGAAAAAATACTTACTGGTCATGGTGGATAAGTTCACCAAATGGATAGAAGCCAAGCCTGTTAAAACAGCCGAATCCGGACCTGTGATAGACTTCATATCCGGGGTTGTACACCGTTATGGCGTCCCCCACAACATCATAACCGACAACGGTACAAACTTTACCGCCGACGAGGTAAAACTCTGGTGCAAAAACATGGGCATCAAGCTCGATTATGCTTCCGTCTATCACCCACAAACCAACGGCCAGGTCGAACGTGCAAATGCTCTTATCATGAGCGGCATTAAACCCAGACTGGTGCGGTCCCTCAAGGAATCTAACACGCACTGGGTAGAGGAGCTCAACTCTGTTCTATGGGGGCTGCGGACCACGCCAAATCGCACCACCGGATACACACCAATTTTTATGGTGTACAGCGCAGAAGCAGTTCTGCCCTGCGACATAATTCATGACTCACCTAGAGTGCGCATGTATGAAGAAAGAGAAGCCGAGCTCGATCGGCAGGACAACTTGGACGCCTTGGAGGAGGAGCGCGCTGTGGCAAAAGCCCGTTCCGCATTTTATCAACAGCAGGCCCGAAGATATCAAAGCAGAGAAGTACGGGCCAAAACTTACAATGTTGGCGAACTAGTTCTACGCCTGCCGGATAAGAAAAAGGACAAACTCAAGACTAAGTGGGAAGGTCCATTCATAATCGACCAAGTCCTGACTGGTGGGGCGTACTGCCTGCGAGATGCGTCGAACAACCGACTCAAGCCGAACCCGTGGAACGCCACCCGTCTCCGAAGATTCTATGCCTAGCGCCGGACTCTATGTTCGTCTCCTTCCTCTGTCCATCCCTTTTTGTATTTTTCTGTCTTACACTTCTCTCCTTCCCATTTTTTCTTTTTTCTTCTTTCATAGCCCTTAAAGGCTCATCTAGTGACGCGCCACTCGCGCTCATTAAACCTGGGGGCTTCTTTAATAGAAGCTTAGTTATACGGGCTTCACGCCCAACACATGCGTCAAACTTCCGCATGTACCTTTTTTCTTCACCATTATATGCATCGATATGACTTAAGTTTTGGCCAAGCTGGGTTGCCTGACTCCTGTGCTTACCCCTACGTTCCCGATTGTTCGGCTAGGCGGTAAAGGGAGCACCTCTGCGATTGTTACTGTCGGGTCAGCCGGATGTGTACCTCAGACTGGGTGAAGCCGAAAGCTAGCGTTCTTAAGGGAATATTCGGTCGGTGAAATAAATATGATCTTTTTACTCATTTTATGCGCCCCCAGATGCTTTTTTCCTGCGTCTCTTTAAGTAGTCCGGACATGCACCTTAGGGCATGCCTCCTAGCGAAAGGAACCCTTAACAGAACTATTCTCTCTGGAAGATGTTTCTTACTAACCATGTAATATAACATAACTAGTTGGGCACTTGTCTGATAAAGCACTGATGACCCCTACGCCTGGTGTCCACGCATACCCCGGTTCTTATATAACCGCTAGGGTATTCGGACACACTCCGGACCGTCAGGTCCCGAGGTTGAAGCGAAAAGGTCGGCAACGACAAACGATCTACAATCCGGCTAGAAGGCATTACACATGTCAATTCAAAATTACACAGTCATTCTGACTGATTGTATTCCTCTTCTATACCATCTAACAGGCTGTCTAATTTATAGTCCTGCTAGGAATACTTCGCGGCCAACTCTACTTGGCCGTATACTAAGCTTACAGGGATCTCCTTCCCGTCAGGCCCCACGGGTCCGACCTCGGCCATGTGGTTTGGGTAAGACTTCGTAAAACGGGTCTTCACCATGGCCCAGGCCTCCCTAGCGCCTTGTCAGCAGGCCGATATCTTCCACAACCAGAAGCGCCGCCGAGCTCCCTTCAGCTTCTCCGCAAGCTCTCCAAGGCCCTCGGGCACAGAGTGGGCAGGCCATAAGGCTTGGGCAATACCCCGCATCGCCTGCCGAATTCGCTCGTGCAGTTGCAAGTGTTCGGGAAGAAGGTCACTCGTAGAACCGGGCATCTCCTCTGCAGGACGACCTGTGAGCATACCTACAGACATTACTCTGTTAGTCAACTTCCTCGCCGAACTCTTTTTTCAAAGTTCGTTCAAGCACTTACTAAAAATGCCGCGTCAAAGCCGCTGATTCTCCTTCGTGGAGTCCGACAGCTAGCCACGAACATCTTTAAGTTCGACGTCCAGCTTGGTGTTGGCATCCTGAAGATCATTCTTCTCTCGCCTCACCTTTGTCAACGTACTCTCACCGGCCTTTAGCCGGCGTAAGAGTTGTTGCTTGTCCGGATCGAGTCCGGTGCCATCTGCAATATGATTTGTCAGATTTGCACCCACACCGCACAATACTAATCTTTCGAAGTGTATCTTACCTGAGGGGGTCTCTTTGGGCTCCCCTGCTGTGGCTAGTGCGGCCTCCAGTTGGGCCTTGCACTTTTCCAGCTCCTAGGACAGTACGGTATTCTTCTCTGTAAGAACCTGCATATTAAATGATCCTTAAATCAGTTGCTCTAACTGCTTCAAGTCTCGAGGGCTACTGGCATAT
>NC_041382.1:60115230-60115630 GCF_002162155.2 Triticum dicoccoides | reverse complement strand
CGAAGTGTATCTTACCTGAGGGGGTCTCTTTGGGCTCCCCTGCTGCGGCTAGTGCGGCCTCTAGTTGGGCCTTTCACTTTTCCAGCTCCTGGGACAGTACGGTATTCTTCTCTGTAAGAAGCTACATATTACATGATCCTTAAATCAGTTGCTCTAACTGCTTCAAGTCTCGGGGGCTACTGGCATATATATATATATATATATATATATATATATATATATATATATATATATATATATATATATATATATATATAACCAAAATTTTCTTACCCGTATGTCTTTTACATACTGCTCCGTGGCTCTGGCTAAACCATTTTGAGCGGCATGGAGGTACGCATCTCCCGAATTAAAGGCATCTAAAGCCTCTTGGGAGAAACAAGCATCGCGTAGAATTGTC
>NC_041382.1:60040670-60115034 GCF_002162155.2 Triticum dicoccoides | reverse complement strand
GTATCTTACCTGAGGGGGTCTCTTTGGGCTCCCCTGCTGTGGCTAGTGCGGCCTCCAGTTGGGCCTTGCACTTTTCCAGCTCCTAGGACAGTACGGTATTCTTCTCTGTAAGAACCTGCATATTAAATGATCCTTAAATCAGTTGCTCTAACTGCTTCAAGTCTCGAGGGCTACTGGCATATATATATATATATATATATATATATATATATATATATATATATATATATATATATATAACCAAAATTTTCTTACCCGTATGTCTTTTACATACTGCTCCGTGGCTCTGGCTAAACCATTTTGAGCGGCACGAAGGTACGCATCTCCTGAATTAAAGGCATCTAAAGCCTCTTGGGAGAAACAAGCGTCGCGTAGAATTGTCCGGCGACGCCTGTGGTTCATGGCACTCTCCACTTCAGAATTTGTGGCAGACAACCTGTCTGCATCCTCTGTCAGAGGAGCGTCCGGTGCGCGCCTTGTGCTCGCCTCCGCTTCCTGGCCAGACGTTGGAGCCTGGCTGGTGGAGGCGCGATTGGCAACCTCTCCGGATGTAGTCCGGCGAGGTCTCTTCATTCTGAAGATAGCACGAACGTTAATATGCCCTGACAGAATAACTCCAGGGAAACAGAGAGTGCACTATACCTTTGCGCCGACATCTCAGTCCGGACTACATTCCTTTTTGCCCCACGGGGCCCTGTGGCCCCTCATTGGCTAGCCGCCGCAGGTTCGGCCTCCTGCCTCGGAAATCTCCCCTGCAAAACACGGTTGTCGTCAGAAACACCGGGCTACGTGAGGGTGGAATCTCTTTCAAGGGAATAAGACCCCGGTTTCTGTCACCTGGGAGGCCGGGATTAACCCTGGGTAATCCGCCGTAATGGCTACCAAGGTATTGTCCTTGCTTAGATAGTAGAACACCCCATCGATAAGCTCCACCGATATGTCCGGATCCTCTTCGGAGTCCGGATTGAGGGACCATTCGAGGTCCTCGGGCTGTGGAGGGCGGCTGTTTATATCCTTTACCTCCTATCGCAGTTCCTGCATTAAAGTCGTTAGACTACCTATCTAACCATGGGAGTATAAAACAAACGTGCAAGCGCAATTGTTCACTTACCCAACTTGGAGGATCATACATACTGAATCCGGCCCGCGGGTTGACGTGGAGGAATTCCTCCTTTTCTCCCTTGTACAAAGAGGATAAGATCTTTACTAAGGCGGCGGCTGAGGCCGGCCCCTTACGTCCGTAACGTGTGGCGTCATCCTCCCCGTTCAAATCCCACATGGGGTGGCCTCTATATTGAAGCGGCTGCACCCCCCGCATAATGCATGCAGCCATGACTCGAATCATGGTTAGTCCGGAATGAGCCAACAGTCTTATCCGGCCCATCAGGTAAAGGACGTCTCTGTCGCTTTCTCTCTGAGAGCTCTGTGGACGCCAGCTCAAGCGTTTCTTCAATGGAGCACTATTAAACTCAGGGAGACCGACCCGGATAGGGTCCGGTAGCGGGACGTCATCTATGTAAAACCATTCCGAAGGCCACTCCTCGGACGCCTTCTTTGGGGTTCCGGATAGGTATCCGGTCCCGACGATGCGCCATACTTCGGCTCCGCCCACTTGGTATATAGACCCCTCTTGAGAACGGGGCATCAGGCAGAATAACCTCTTCCACAGCGCGAAATGAGCCTCAACGCCTAAAAATAGTTCACAAAGGGCGACGAAACCCGCAATATGCAATACGGAGGCGGGCGTGAGATTGTGCAGCTGGAGGCCGTAGAACTCCAGAAGCCCGCGGAGAAATTGATGAATTGGAAATCCCAGTCCCCTTATTAGATAGGGGACGAGGCACACCCGCTCTCCTTTAGAAGGATTGGGGGTGCTCTCCGCTTGTTTTCTGCCATTGTAGGTGGCGAGACCGGCTCGGACCGGGACCATGTATGCCTGAGGGAGAAATCCCTTGGCCTGAAGCGACACTAACTCGCTATGCGGGATGGTGCAACTCTCCCAGTCCCCGGGTTTGGGACCGGAAGGGCGAGGGGAGGAGCTGCGACGGCTGGTCATGTTGGAATGGACCTTTGCTGGAAGCGCTCTGATGATAACTCGCGGAAAGGAGAAGATGTGGTTTGGACCTAAATCCCCATCCCGCTAAATAGGCGGCTCGTTTATACGGCTAGGGGTGTGGATGTAAAAATGCCCCGGCTTTTCGCATTCGTTTGACACGTGGAAGACGGCCATTATTGGGCGTGGAAGCCGAGGAGCACTACATTACAAAAATCGGACATTATTCCTACAGGTACACAAGATTTGGAGAAGAACCCGCCTTGCAATGCCGAACAATCTGCGCGCCAGACTCGTCGTCATTGAAGCCTGGTTCGGGGGCTACTGAGGGAGTCCTGGATTAGGGGGTGTTCGGGTAGCCGGACTATACCTTCAGCGGGACTCCAGGACTATGAAGATACAAGATTGAAGACTTCGTCCCGTGTCCGGATGGGACTTTCCTTGGCGTGGAAGGCAAGCTTGGCGATGCGGATATTCAAGATCTCCAACATTGTAACCGACTCTATGTAACCCTAACCCTATCCGGTGTCTATATAAACCGGAGGGTTGTAGTCCGTAGGCAATCAACTCCATATACAACAATCATACCATAGGCTAGCTTCTAGGGTTTAGCCTCCTTGATCTCGTGGTAGATCTACTCTTGTACTACCCATATCATCAATATTAATCAAGCAGGGCGTAGGGTTTTACCTCCATCAAGAGGGCCCGAACCTGGGTAAAACATCGTATTCCCTGCCTCCTGTTACCATCCGGCCTAGACGCACAGTTCGGGACCCACTACCCGAGATCCGCCGGTTTTGACAGCGACAGGGGGCAAGGCAACCCCCCTTGGCCGCCGCCCCCTCCTCAGATTGGATCTGAGGGGGCCACCCCCTCTCCCTTGCCCCTATATATATGTGGGGGGTGGGAGGGCAGCCGCACCCACGTTCTGGCGCAGCCCTCCCCCTCTCCCAAGTCCTCCTCTTCTCCCGCGGTGCTTGGCGAAGCCCTGCAGGATTGCCACGCTCCTCCTTCACCACCACGCCATCGTGCTGCTGCTGGATGGAGTCTTCCCCAACCTCTCCTTCTCCCCTTGCTGGATCAAGGCGTAGGAGACGTCACCGGGCTGTACATGTGTTGAACACGGAGGCGCCGTGGTTCGGCGCTTAGATCGGAATCAACCGCGATCTGAATCGCTACGAGTACGACTCCTTCATCCGCGTTCTTGTAACGCTTCCGCTTAGCGATCTACAAGGGTATGTAGATGCACTCTCCTTCCCCTTGTTGCTAGATTACTCCATAGATTGATATTGGTGATGCGTAGAAAATTTTAAATTTCTGCTCCGATCCCCAACAAGAATTTCTTTCATATACTTGGCATAAGGATTCATTTTGAGCATATCACTTAATTGCATTCGCAAAAATATGGGTCTAATCATTTCAGCAAAGCGCTCAAAATCCTCGTCATCCTTTTTCTTGGATGGTTTGGGAGGAAAAGGCATGGGTTTCTGAACCCATGGTTCTCTTTCTTTACCATGTTTCCTAGCAACAAAATCTTTCTTATCATTCTTTGATTGTGGGTTATCAAGATCAACATCAGGTTCAATTTCTATATCATTATCATTGCTAGGTTGAGCATCATCATGAACATTATCACTAATATTATCATTAACATTATCACTAGTTTCAGGTTCATTACCAGATTGTGTTTCAGCATCAGAAATGGAAATATCATTTGGATTCTCAGTTGTATCAATAACAGGTTCACTAGAGGCATGCAAAGTCCTATCATTTTTCTTTTTCTTCCTTTTAGAAGGACTAGGTGCATCTATATTATTTCTCTGAGAATCTTGCTCAATTCTCTTAGGGTGACCTTCAGGATACAAAGGTTCCTGAGTCATTTTACCACCTCTAGTCATAACTCTAACATCATTATCATTGTTCTTACTATTCAGTTCTTGAGCAAATCATTTTGAGCTTTCAGTACTTGTTCTACTTGAGTGGTAACCATAGAAGCATGTTTACTAATAAGTATAAGTTCACCTTTAACATTAGCCATATAATCACCCAAGTGTTCAAGCATACCAGCACTGCGTTTTAATTCTCTACCAAAATAAGCATTGAAGTCTTCTCGCTTAACCATAAATTTATCAAACTCATCTAAGCATGGGCTAGCAAACTTAGTAAATGGGACTTCAACTTTATCATATCTATAGAGAGAATTTACCTTTACTACCTGTGTCGGGTTATCAAGACCATGTGTTTCTTTAGTAGGCGGTAAATTAAGACCATGTATTTCTTCAATAGGTGGTAAATTCTTAACATCTTCAGCTTTTATACCCTTTTCTTTCATAGATTTATTTGCCTCTTGCATATCTTCAGGACTGAGAAATAGAACACCTCTTTTCTTCGGAGTTGGTTTAGGAATAGGCTCAGGAATTGGCTCAGGAAGTGTCCAATTATTTTCATTTGTCAACATATTATTCAATAGAATTTCAGCTTCATCCGGTGTTCTTTCCCTAAAAACAGAACCAGCACAATTATCCAGGTAATCTCTGGAAGCATCGGTTAGTCCGTTATAAAAGATATCAAGTATTTCATTTTCCTTAAGAGGATGATCAGGCAAAGCATTAAGTAGCTTGAGAAGCCTCCCCCAAGCTTGTGGGAGACTCTCTTCTTCAATTTGCACAAAATTATATATATCCCTCAAAGCAGCTTGTTTCTTATGAGCAGGGAAATATTTAACACAGAAGTAATAAATCATATCCTGGGGACTACGCACACAACCAGGATCAAGAGAATTAAACCATATCTTAGCATCACCCTTTAATGAGAATGGAAATATTTTAAGGATATAAAAGTAACGAGTTCTCTCATCCTTAGTGAATAGGGTGGCTATATCATTTAATTTAGTAAGATGTGCCACAACAGTTTCAGATTCATAGCCATGAAAAGGATCAGATTCAACCAAAATAATTATATCAGGATCAATAGAGAATTCATAATCCTTATCAGTAACACACATTAGCAAAAGCAAGGTCAGGTTTCATTCTAGCATTAAGAGATTGTTGCTTCCATTTAGCTAATAACCTCTTGAGCTCGTATCTATCTTTGCAAGCTAAAATAGCGAGCAGTTTCTTTTTCAAAAGCAGGTTTAGGTGTCGCAAGCTTACTCAACACAGAAGGTGAATCAAGTGCAGAGCTAGATGGCAGTTCCTTACCTCCCCTCGTAGTTGAGGGATAAATCTTGGTTTTTGGATCTCTCAAGTTCTTAATAATGATAAGCAGGTATAAATCCCAAGTGACTCAAAGAATAGAGCTATGCTCCCCGACAACGGCGCCAGAAAATAGTCTTGATAACCCACAAGTATAGGGGATCGCAACAGTTTTCGAGGGTAGAGTAATCAACCCAAATTTATTGATTTGACACAAGGGGAGCCAAAGAATATTCTCAAGTATTAGCAGCTGAGTTGTCAATTCAACTACACCTGGAAACTTAATATCTGCAGCAAAGTGTTTAGTAGCAAAGTAATATGATAGTAGTGGTAACGGTAGCAAAAGGTAATGATAGCAAAAGTAATGTTTTTGGTATTTTGTAGTGATGATAGCAATAGAAATGGAAAAGTAAATAAGCGAAGAACAATATATGTAAAGCTCGTAGGCAATAGATCGGTGATAGAGAATTATGCCGGATGCGGTTCATCATGTAATAGTCATAACCTAGGGTGACACAGAACTAGCTCCAATTCATCAATGTAATGTAGGCATGTATTCCGAATATAGTCATACGTGCTTATGGAAAAGAACTTGCATTACATCTTTTGTTCTACCCTCCCGTGGCAGCGGGGTCCTAGCGGAAACTAAGGGATATTAAGGCCTCCTTTTAATAGAGTACCGGACCAAACCATTAACACATAGTGAATACATGAACTCCTCAAACTACGGTCATCACCGGTAAGTATCCCGATTATTGTCACTTCGGGGTTAACGATGATAACACATAATAGGTGACTATAGACTTGCAAGATAGGATCAAGAACTCTCATATATTGATGAAAACATAATAGGTTCAGATCTGAAATCATGACAATCGGGCCCTAGTGACAAGCATTAAGCATAGCAAAGTCATAGCAACATCAATCTCAGAACATAGTGGATACTAGGGATTAAACCCTAACAAAACTAACTCGATTACATGATAAATCTCATCCAACCCATCACCGTCCAGCAAGTCTACGATGGAATTACTCATGCACGGCGGTGAGCATCATGAAATTGGTGATGGAGGAAGGTTGATGATGACGATGGCGACGGATTCCCCTCTCCGGAGCCCCGAACGGACTCCAGATCAGCCCTCCCGAGAGGTTTTAGGGCTTGGCGGTAGCTCCGTATCGTAAAACATGATGAATCCTTCTCTCTAATTCTTTTCTCCCCAAAAGCAAATATATAGAGTTGGAGTTGAGGTCGGAGGAGCTCCAGGGGGCCCACGAGGTAGGGGTCGCGCCCCCACCCTCGTGGCTAGGGTGTGGGCCCCCTGGTCTTCATCTTTTGCAAGGATTTTTTATTATTTCCAAATAGACGTTCCGTGAAGTTTCAGGTCATTATGAGAACTTTTGTTTCTGCACATAAATAACAGCATGGCAATTCTGCTGAAAACAGCGTCAGTTCGGGTTAGTTCCATTCAAATCATGCAAGTTAGAGTCCAAAACAAGTGCAAAAGTGTTTGGAAAAGTAGATACGACGGAGACGTATCAATCCCCAAGCTTGGGCCTTTTCATATCATAAGCATAATCGCTCTCATCATTAATAGTATGGATAGCACCAATAGTATAACAATTACCATCATCACAATGAGTCATAGGAGCAACATTATTTGGGAGGGATACATTTTTACCTTTGCTTCTCCGTCTTTTTTTTTCTTCTTCACATCATGTGTGGGTTTTATCCTCTTTTTGGAGCTCCTTATTAATGAGATTGGTTGAATAGGAGGCTCCTCCTCGTTACCTGATTCATCATAAGAAATAATAGGAGAATATTGGGATGTCTCTTCCCTTTCATTAGTATTCTCTTCATCTTCTATTTGTTTTCTTGTCTTTATGTAATAGGCAATATAAGGATTTTCAATGCAATTCACCGCACAATACATAAAAATTTCTTCTAGTTATACGTTTCATTTCTTCATACCCAAAAATAAGACTAAGCTCTTTATGATGCTCAAGGGTAATCAAGTTATCACAATTTTTGGACACAATTTGATCATGAAACAAATAGCATTGGAGCTTTAAATGACCATGTTCATTGCAAAGTTCACACGGATGGCGATAAATATTGAATCTTTCAGCACAATCATCTAGCCTTTCTTGCAACCATTTAGTTTCCAAATACTTATGCCTCTTGCAAAATCTATCTTCCCTATTTGGTGTGTACTTGCAAACTCTATGCACTCCACAAAAATTGACATGCTTATAAGAGACATTTTCTTTATGACTAGTGCAATCATCATTAGTACTATGGATATTCAAGGAGTTCATACGAACAACATTGCAATCATGCTCATCATTCTAAGATTTAGTGCCAAACATTTTATAGACTTCTTCTTCTAGCACTTGAGCACAATTTTCCTTTCCATCATTCTCACGAAAAATATTAAAAAGATGAAGCGTATGAGGCAAACTCAATTCCATTTTTTGTAGTTTTATTTTATAAACTAAACTAGTGATAAAACAAGAAACAAAAAGATTCGATTGCAAGATCTAAAGATATACCTTCAAGCGCTAACCTCCCCGGCAATGGCGCTAGAAAATAGCTTGATGTCTACTACACAACCTTCTTCTTGTAGACGTTGTTGGGCCTCCAAGTGCAGAGGTTCGTAGGACAGTAGCAAATTTCCCTGAAGTGGATGACCTAAGGTTTATCAATCCATGGGAGGCGTAGGATGAAGATGGTCTCTCTCAAGCAACCCTGCAATCAAATAACAAAGAGTCTCTTGTGTCCCCAACACACCCAATACAATGGTAAATTGTATAGGTGCAGTAGTTCGGCTAAGAGATGGTGATACAAGTGTAATATGGATGATAGATAAAAGTTTTTGTAATATGAAAATATAAAAACAGCAAGGTAACTGATGATAAAAGTGAGCGTAAACGGTATTGCAATGCTAGGAAACAAGGCCTAGGGTTCATACTCTCACTAGTCCAAGTTCTCTCAACAATAATAACATAATTGGATCATATAACCATCCCTCAACATGCAACAAAGAGTCACTCCAAAGTCACTAATAGCAGAGAACAAACGAAGAGATTATGGTAGGGTACGAAACCACCTCAAAGTTATTCTTTCTGATCAATCCGTTGGGCTATTCCTATAAGTGTCACAAACAGCCCTAGAGTTTGTAGTAAAATAACACCTTAAGACGCAAGTCAACCAAAACCCTAATGTCACCTAGATACTCCAGTGTCACCTCAAGTATCCGTGGGTATGATTATACGATATGCATCACACAATCTTAGATTCATCTATTCAACCAACACAAAGAACTTCAAAGAGTGCCCCAAAGTTTCTACCAGATAGTCATGACGAAAACGTGTGCCAACCCCTATGCATAAGTTCACGAGGTCACAAAACTCGCAAGTTGATCACCAAAACATACATCAAGTGGATCACATGATATCCCATTGTCACCACAGATAAGCACGTGCAGGACATACATCAAGTGTTCTCAAATCCTTAAAGCCTCATACTAGTTCTCTTCAAGGCCTCCAAACTTAATTTATCTAATGTGGACAAAATGAAAATAGACATACCACCAAACTAATGGAGACTAAATAGGAATGAGTTGCACAAAAAATCCATGTGGTAGTAAATTTTAGAAATTTGCAACTATAAACTCCAAAATGCAAAAAAGAAGTAAAAAATGTGCAAGTACATGCTTCAAAATATACAAACAACCCAATTGCATATTTCTGAAGTCAAAATTGCATTTAAAAAAAAACAATTTTAGGTTTTAGAATCCACAAATAAAAAATTACACATCGAAACTTGTATAGTTATAGCCTTTTCGACATAGATGTTTTGTTTTGTTTCTTACTAGTGACGTAGGTAAGATGTTTTGGGATGTTGGGTCACCAGATTACTTATCTGCTGCCCACCCTGAGGGGTCGATTATGTGGTGAGTGTTGTGAGTGTTTTAATAAGATTTTGTTTGGGGAAAAAATCCTATACGACCAGGTCGTATGTGCCTAAACTGGAGACCCACTTCTGCATCTGACACCTGTCATACCGAATCTCAAAGCAAGAACCGTCATTTTCATCTTGCAGCCCACTCCGATTCCCACGTTCAGAAAAACATGTCCACCTCTTTACATCTCGCCGGTGATGGCGCAGCTCCGGATCAAGTAGCAGCCTCTCCGCCCACAACTAGCTGCCTAGGTCCTCCACACCAACGGGGACTAACAGGGCGGTGCTTGATGTCTACTACACAACCTTCTTCTTGTAGACATTATTGGGCCTCCAAGTGCAGAGGTTTGTAGGACAGTACCAAATTTCCCTCAAGTGGATGACCTAATGTTTATCAATTCGTGGGAGGCGTAGGATGAAGATGGTCTCTCTCAAGAAACCCTGCAATCAAATAACAAAGAGTCTCTTGTGTCCCCAACACACCCAATACAATGGTAAATTGTATAGGTGCACTAGTTCGGCGAAGAGATGGTGATACAAGTGCAATATGGATGATAGGTAAAGGTTTTTGTAATCTGAAAATATAAAAACAGCAAGGTAACTAATGATAAAACTGAGCGTAAACGGTATTGCAATGCTAGGAAACAAGGCCTAGGGTTCATACTTTCACTAGTGAAAGTCCTCTCAACAATAATAACATAATTGGATCATATAACCATCCCTCAACATGCAACAAAGAGTCACTCCAAAAGTCCAAAGTCACTAATAGCGGAGAACAAACGAAGATATTATGGTAGGGTACGAAACCACCTCAAAGTTATTGTTTCCGATCAATCCGTTGGGCTATTCCTATAAGTGTCACAAACAGCCCTAGAGTTCCTAGTAAAATAACACCTTAAGATGCAAATCAACCAAAACCCTGCTACCTCTTGAGCACCGCGTTGGTTTTCCCTTGAAGAAGAAAGGGTGATGCAGTAAAGTAGCGTAAGTATTTCCCTCAGTTTTTGAGAACCAAGGTATCAATCCAGTAGGAGATCACGCTCAAGTCCCACGCACCTACACAAACAAATAAGAACCTCGCAACCAACGCGATAAAGGGGTTGTCAATCCCTTCACGGTCACTTACGAGACTGAGATCTGATAGATATGATAAGATAATATTTTTGGTATTTTTATGATTAAGAGAAATAAAGATGCAAAGTAAAATAAATGGCAATATAAATAACGAAGTATTGGAAGATCAATATGATAGAAGATAGACCCGGGGACCATAGGTTTCACTAGTGGCTTCTCTCAAGAGCATAAGTATTACGGTGGGTAAATGAATTAATGTCGAGCAATTGATAGAATTGAGCATAGTTATGAGAATATCTAGGTATGATCATGTATATAGGCATCACGTCCGAGACAAGTAGACCAAAATGATTCTGCATCTACTACTATTACTCCACACATCGACCGCTATCCAGCATGCATCTAGAGTATTAAGTTCATAAGAACAGAGTAATGCTTTAAGGAAGATGACATGATGTAGAGGGATAAACTCATGCAATATGATATAAACCCCATCTTTTTATCCTCGATGGCAACAATACAATACGTGTCGGTTCCCTTTCTGTCACTGGAATCGAGCACCGCAAGATTGAACCCAAAGCTAAGCACTTCTCCCATTGCAAGAAAGATCAATCTACTAGGCCAAACCAAACTGACAATTCGAAGAGACTTGCAAAGATAAACCAATCATACATAAAAAAATTATAGATACGTTGGAGACGTATCAGCATCCCCAAGCTTAATTCCTGCTCGTCCTCGAGTAGGTAAATGATAAAAGAAGAATTTTTGATGTGGAATGCTTCCTAACATATTTCTCAATGTAATTTTTATTTATTGTGGCATGAATGTTCAGATCCATAAGATTCAAGACAAAAGTTTAATATTGACATAAAAATAATAATACTTCAAGCATACTAACTAAGCAATTATGTCTTCTCAAAATAACATGGCCAAAGAAAGTTATCCCTACAAAATCATATAGTCTGGCTATGCTCTATCTTCACCACACAAAATATTTAAATCATGCACAACCCCGATGACAAGCCAAGCAATTGTTTCATACTTTTTATGTTCTCAAACTTTTTCAATCTTCATGCAATATATGAGCGTGAGCCATGGATATAGCACTATATGGTGGAATAGAATGGTGGTTGTGGAGAAGACAAAAAAGGAGAAGATAGTCTCACATCAACTAGGCGTATCAACGGGCTATGGAGATGCCCATCAATAGATATCGATGTGAGTGAGTAGGGATTGCCATGCAACGGATGCACTAGAGCTATAAGTATATGAAAGCTCAACAAAAGAAACTAAGTGGGTGTGCATCCAACTTGCTTGCTCATGAAGACCTAGGGCAATTTGAGGAAGCCCATCATTGGAATATACAAGCCAAGCTCTATAATGAAAAATTCCCACTAGTATATGAAAGTGATATCATAGGAGACTCTCTATCATGAAGATCATGGTGCTAATTTGAAGCACAAGTGTGGAAAAAGGATAGTAACATTGTCCCTTCTCTCTTTTTCTCTTATTTTTTATTTTTTTTCTTTGGGCCTTCTTTCTTTTTTTGGCCTCTTTTCTTTTTTTCTTTTTTTTCGTCCGGAGTCTCATCCCAACTTGTGGGGGAATCATAGTCTCCATCATCCTTTCCTCACTGGGACAATGCTCTAATAATGATGATCATCACACTTTATTTACTTACAAGACAAAAATTACAACTCGATACTTAGAACAAAATATGACTCTATGTGAATGCCTCTGGCGGTGTACTGGGATGTGCAATGATGCATGAGTGACATGTATGAAAATTATGAACGGTGGCTTTGCCACAAATACGATGTCAACTACATGATCATGCAAGCAATATGACAATGATGAAGTGTGTCATAATAACGGAACGATGGAAAGTTGCATGGCAATATATCTCGGAATGGATATGGAAACTCCATAATAGGTAGGTATGGTGACTGTTTTCAGGAAGGTATATGGTGGGTTTATGGTACCGGCGGAAGTTGCACGATACTAGAGGGGCTAGCAATGGTGGAAGGGTGAGAGTGCGTATAATCCATGGAATCAACATTAGTCATAAAGAACTCACATACTTATTGCAAAAATCTACAAGTTATCAAAGCAAAGTATTACGCTCATGCCCCTAAGGGGACAGATTGGTAGGAAAAGACCATCTCTCGTCTCCGACCGCCACTCATAAGGAAGACAATCAATAAATAAATCATGCTCCGACTTCATCATGATAACCCACAAGTATAGGCGATCGCAACAGTTTTCGAGGGTAGAGTATTCAACCCAAATTTATTGATTCGTCACGAGGGGAGCCAAAGAACATTCTCAAGTACTAGCAGTTGAGTTGTCAATTCAACCACACCTGGAAACATAATATCTGTAGCAAAGTGTTTAGTAGCAAAGTAATATGATAGTAGTGATAATGGTAGCAAAAGGTAACAACAGTAAAAGTAATATTATTGGTATTTTGTAGTGATGATAGCAATAGCAACGGGAAAGTAAATAAGCGAAGAACAATATGTGGAAAGCTCGTAGGCAATGGATCAGTGATGGAGAATTATGCCGGATGCGGTTCATCATGTAACAGTCATAACCTAGGGTAACACAGAACTAGCTCCAGTTCATTGATATAATGTAGGCATGTATTCCGAATATAGTCATACGTGCTTATGGAAAAGAACTTGCATGACATCTTTTGTCCTACCCTCCCGTGGCAGCGGGGTCCTTACGGAAACTAAGGGATATTAAGGCCTCCTTTTAATAGAGAACCGGAACAAAGCATTAACACATAGTGAATACATGAACTCCTCAAACGACGGTCATCACCGGTAAGTATCCCGATTATTGTCACTTTAGGGTTAACGTATCATAACACATAATAGGTGACTATAGACTTGCAAGATAGGATCAAGAACACTCATATATTGATGAAAACATAATAGGTTCAGCTCTGAAATCATGGCACTCGGGCCCTAGTGACAAGAATTAAGCATAGCAAAGTCATAGCAACATCAATCTCAGAACATAATGGACACTGGGGATCAAACCCTAACAAAACTAACTCGATTACATGATAGATCCCATCCAACCCATCACCGTCCAGCAAGCCTACGATGGAATTACTCACGCACGGCGGTGAGCATCATGAAATTGGTGATGGAGGATGGTTGATGATGACGATGGCGACAGATTCCCCTCTCCGGAGCCCCGAACTGACTCCAGATCAGCCCTCCCGAGAGGTTTTTGGACTTGGCGGTGGCTTCGTATCGTAAAACGCGATGATTTCTTCTCTCTGATTTTTTTCTCCCCGAAACTCAATATATGGAGGTGGAGTTGGAGTCGGAGAGGCAACAGGGGGGCCACGAGGTAGGGGGGAGCGCCCTAGGGGGGCAGGCATGCCCCCCACCCTCGTGGCAAGGTGGTGCCCCCCCCGGCCTTCATCTTTGGCAGGTATTTTTCTTATTTTCTGAAAAGTGTCTCCGTGAAGTTTCAGGTCATTCCGAGAACATTTGCTCCTGCACATAAATAACACCTTGGTAATTCTGCTGAAAACAGCGTCAGTCTGGGTTAGTTCCATTCAAATCATGCAAGTTAGAGTCGAAAACAAGGGCAAAAGTGTTTGGAAAAGTAGATACGTCGGAGACGTATCAACTCCCCCAAGCTTAAACCTTTGCTTGTCCTCAAGCAATTCAGTTGACAAACTGAAAGTGAAAAATAAAAACTTTTACAAACTCTATTTGCTCTTCTTGTTGTAAATATGTAAAGCCAGCATTCAAGTTTTCAGCAAAGATTATAACTAACCACATTTGCAATAACGCATAGGTCTCAAGTTTACTCATATCAATAGCATAATCAACTAGCGAGCCATAATAATAAAACTCAGATGACAACACTTTCTCAAAACAATCATAATATGATATAACAGGATGGTATCTCGCTAGCCCTTTCTAAGACCGCAAAACATAAATGCAGAGCACCTTTAAAGACCAAGGACTGACTAGACATTGTAATTCATGGTAAAAGAGATCTAGTCAAGTCATACTCAATGTAAACTAACAGTAATGAATGCAAATGACAGCGGTGCTCTCCAACTGGTGCTTTTTAATAAGAGGATGATGACTCAGCATAAAAGTAAATAGATAGGCCCTTCGCAGAGGGGACCAGGGATTTGTAGAGGTGCCAGAGCTCAGTTTTGAAACAGAGGTGAATAATATTTTGAGCGGTATACTTTCATTGTCAACATAACAACCAATAGATGGTGATATCTTCCATGCTACACACATTGTAGGCGGTTCCCAAACAGAATGGTAAAGTTTATACTCCCCCTTCCACCACAAGCATCAATCCATGGCTTGCTCGAAACAACGAGTGCCTCCAACTAACAAGAGTCCCAGGGGGAGTTTTGTTTGCAATTATTTTGATTTAGTTTGCATAAAGCATGGGACTGGGCATCCAGGTGACCAACCATTTATCTCGTGAGTGAGGAGCGGAGTCCACTCCTCTTGAGAATAACCCGCCTAACATGGAAGATACAGACATCCCTAGTTGATACATGAGCTATTCGAGCATACAAAACAGGATATTTATTTGAAGGTTTAGAGTTTGGCACATACAAATTTACTTGGAACGGCAGGTATATACCGTATATAGGTAGGTATAGTGGACTCATGTGGAATAACTTTGGGGTTTAAGGGATTGGATGCACAAGTAGTATTCCCGCTTAGTACAAGTGAAGGCTAGCAAAAGACCGGGAAGCGACCAGCTAGAGAGCGACAACAGTCATGAACATGCATTAAAATTAATCAACACCGAATGCAAGCATGAGTAGGATATCATCCACCATGAACATAAATATCGTGAAGGCTATGTTCATTTTGTTTCAACTACATGCGTGAACATGTGCCAAGTCAAGTCACTTAAATCATTCAGAGGAGGATACCACCTATAATACCACATCATAACCATTTTAATAGCATGCTGGCACGCAAGGTAAACCATTATAACTCATAGCTAATCAAGCATGGAACAAGAAGCTATGGTCTCTAATTGTCATTGCAAACATGTTTATTCATAATAGGATGAATCAGGAACGATGAACTAGTCATATTTACAAAAACAAAAGAGGTCGAGTTCATACCAGCTTTTCTCATCTCAGCCAGTTCATCATATAACATCATAATTTCCCTTCACTTGCACGATCGAACGATGTGAATAATAATAATAGTGCACGTGCATTGGACTAAGCTGGAATCTGCAGGCATTCAATAAACAGGAGAAGACAAGGCAATGTGGGCTGTTTTGTCAGATCAACAATAATGCATATAAGAGCCACTTCAACAGTTTAATTATGGTCTTTTCCTATCGACCCCAAAGAAAAGAAAAGAAATAAAACTATTTACACGGGAAAGCTCCCAACAAGCAAAAGAAGAACATGAAATCTTTTTGGGCTTTCTTTTTAATTACTACTACAAGCATGGAAAGTAAACTAATTAAAAGCTAGAACTAATTTTTGTGGTTTTTCTTAAGGTTTATTGAACACACAAGAAGAAAGCATAAAAAGGAAAAATAAACTAGCATGGATGATACAATGAAAAAGTATGAGCACCGACATCTAGCAATGAGTGTGTGAGCATAAATGTAATGTCGGTGAGAAATACGTACTCCCCCAAGCTTAGGCTTTGGGACTAAGTTGGTCTATGGCCACGGCTGGCCTGGCGGATATCCATAATAATAGTTGGGGTCATACTGTGATGCAGAAGAGGAAGACTCTGATTGCCACTGGCTCACAATCATCTCCGGATCCCAGTGATAATTAGACTATCGTGAAGGATCAAATTGTGGTTCCGGCTCTGGCTCCTCGGCTGATGCAGGGTTCCGGTGGGCGTGAATAGCCGTCAATGGAACAAGGTACGTGCCCATAGTCAAATCAAACAAAGAAGGAGCAGGCAAGGTAATAGTCTCAGGATGATGTTTGTTAAAGAACAATTGATATTTAAGTTCTCCTTCCCTATTCTTAACAATAAAATCATGTGCCACCATACTTTTATAATCTAAATAAACACGAGGCAGCACCTTTTCTTCCTTCTCATAATGCCTAATAGGTATGTTAAAATGTGCAGCTAGGCGTGTAGCATAGATGCCTCCAAAGATGGGGCCCTTGGTACGGTTCAGACTTAACCGTTTGGCAATAATGCAGCCCATACTAAAAGAGTTATCACCGTATAAACCATGGTGCAAAATAATAATATCAGGGATACTTAGGTTTCCACAGTTTCCACGACCAATTAAGCAACGACTAGCAAATAATGCAAAATAACGTAAAACAGGAAAGTGTATGCTAGTGATTCGTGCATCGGAAACCTTCCTTGTTTCCTCTACAGTGATAGTGTCAATAAATCCCTCCACATCATCAGGATGTGGTTCTTCTGTCTTGCCCTCAAAAGGGACTAAACAAATCCGACAGAAATCATAGAGTGACATCTCCTTATGCTCATCATATAAATAAAACTCCACCGTAGGTGGTGAACTCCTAGAATGGAAATGAAAGTTTTGCACAAAGGTATTTGTGAGCAAGAGGTACTGATCGCATTGGTCGTGTAGGAAAGCGGTAAGGCCTGCAGTCTAAGCCAATTCATGAAAATCTTCATAAATCCCGGCTGCACTCAAGAAATCCTCGGAAGGCCATTCACACGCCCGAACCTCCGTGGTGTGAGGCAGATTATACTTAGGCTTCAGTGCCTTTTCCTTCGAGCTTTGGCTCGATGAGCCCCTCAAAAGTCTCCTCATCATTTTCTGAAAAATTCTGAAAATTTTTAGTAACTTCAAAATAAAAGTAAACCAAACTCAATAATATTGATAGTAACTACTCCTACAAGCGCCTAGGGCCTATATCATGCATCAAAACTACTTTTGACCATATAAATTTGACATGCAAGCTCAAGAACATGGTCACCTAAGCAACACAATTTTGCAATGAATAAAGCACTAGAACAAAAACGAATTGGACCAATGGAGGAGTCACATACCAAGGAACAATCTCCCCAAGCAGTTTTGTGAGAGGTGCTTTGAGCAAGGAGATCGAAAATGGCAGCAAAACGAGCTTGGACTTGGGTTTGAGCTAGTTATTCGTGTTTGGGGGAGAAAGATGAAGTGTATGGGTGAAAGGATAAGTGGAGGAGGGCCACCGTGGGCCCACAAGGCAGGGGGGCGCGCCCTAGAGGGGTGGGCGTGCCCTCCACCCTCATGGGCAGGTGGTTGGCCCCCCTGGTGTGTTCTCAGTTCCATAAATCCTCAAATATTCTAGAAAAAATCATATTTAATTTTCAGGGCATTTGGAGAGCTTTTATTTTCGAGGTATTTTTATATTGCACGGATAATCAGATAACAGACAGAAAAATATTTATTTTTATTTTATTTAGTATAAATAACAGAAAGTAAAAGTGGGGTACAGAAGGTTGTGCCTTCTAGTTTCATCCATCTCATGGTCATCAAAAGGAATCCACTAACAAGGTTGATCAAGTCTTGTTAATCGAACTCATTCCGAATAACATGGAACCGGAGAAATTTCGAATAACACTATGTTACCTCAACGGGGATATGCACATCCCCAATAATAAGAATATCATATTTCTTCTTGACAGTAGGAAGAGGAAATTCAAAACCTCCAAATATAATCGATGGAATTTTTCCATAGAGTTGATACTATGAACTTGAGGTTATTTCCTCGGAAAGTGTACCGTATGCTCATTACCATTTACATGAAAAGTGACATTGCCTTTAGTGCAATCAATAACAGCCCCTGCAGAATTCAAAAAGGGTCTTCCAAGAATAATAGACATACTATCATCCTCGGGAATATCAAGAATAACAAAGTCCGTTAAAGTCTGCAACTACAACAGGCACATCCTCACAAATACCAACAGGTATAGTAGTTGATTTATCAGCCATTTGCAAAGATATTTCAGTAAGTGTCAACTTATTCAAATCAAGTCTACGATATAAAGAGAGAGACATAAAACTAACATCGGCTCCAAGATCACATAAAGCTGTTTTAACATAGTTTCTTTTAATAGAGCATGGTATAGTGGGTACTCCTGGATCTCCAAGTTTCTTTGGTATTCCACCATTAAAAGTGTAATTAGCAAGCATGGTGGAAATTTCAGCTTCCGGTATCTTTCTTTTATTTGTAATAATATCTTTCATGTACTTAGCATAAGGATTTGTTTTGAGCATATCAGTTAATCGCATAGGCAAAAAGATAGGTCTAATCATTTCAGCAAAGCGCTCAAAATCCTCATCATCCTTTTTCTTGGATGGTTTGGGAGGAAAAGGCATGGGTTTCTGAACCCAAGGCTCTCTTTCTTTACCATGTTTCCTAGCAACAAAGTCTTTCTTATCATAACGTTGATTCTTTGATTGTGGGTTATCAAGATCAACAGCAGGTTCAATTTCTATATCATTATCATTACTAGGTTGAGCATCATTATGAACATTATTATTAACATTATTACTAGTTTCAGGTTCATTACCAGATTGAGTTTCAGCATCAGAAATAGAAATATCATTTGGCTTCTCAGGTGTTTCAACAATAGGATCACTAGAAGCTTGCAAAGTCCTATCATTTTTCTTTTTCTTCTTTTTAGAAGAACTAGGTGCATCTATATTATTTCTCTGAGAATCTTGCTCAATTCTCTTAGGGTGGCCTTCAGGATACAAAGGTTCCTAAGTCATTCTACCAGTTCTAGTAGCCACTCTAACAGCATTATCATTATCTTTACAATTCAATTCATTGAGCAAATCATTTTGAGCTTTAAGTACTTGTTGTATTTGAGTGGTAACCATAGAAGCATGTTTACTAATAAGTTTAAGTTCACCTTTAACATTAGCCATATAATCACCCAAGTGTTCAAGCATATTTGAATTGTATTTCAATTGTCTACCAAAATAGGCATTAAAATCTTCTTGCTTAGCCATAAATTTATCAAACTCATCTAAGCATGGGCTAGCAATTTTAGTAAATGGGATTACAGCTTTATCATATCTATAGAGAGAATTTACCTTTACTACTTGTGTCGGGTTATCAAGACCATGAGTTTCTTCAATAGGTAAAGGATTTAGATTATATGTTTCTTCAACAGGCGGTAAATTAAGACCATGTATTTCTTCAATAGGAGGTAAATTCTTAACATCTTCAGCTTTAATACCCTTTTCTTTCATAGATTTCTTTGCCTCTTGCATATCTTTCGGACTAAGAAATAGAATACCCCTCTTCTTTGGAGTTGGTTTAGGAATAGGCTCAAGAATTGGCTGCAGAGGTGTCCAATTATTTTCATTTGCCAACATATTATTCAATAGAATTTCAGCTTCATCCGGTGTTCTTTCACTGAAAACAGAACCAGCACAACTATCCAGATAATCTCTAGAGGCATCGGTTAGTCCATTATAAAAGATATCAAGTATTTCATTTTTCTTAAGAGGATGATCAGGCAAAGCATTAAGTAGCTTGAGAAGCCTCCCCCAAGCTTGTGGGAGACTCTCTTCTTCAATTTGCACAAAATTATATATATCCCTCAAAGCAGCTTGTTTCTTATGAGCAGGGAAATATTTAGCAGAGAAGTAATAAATCATATCCTGGGGACTACGCACACAACGAGGATCAAGAGAATTAAACCATATCTTAGCATCACCCTTTAATGAGAATGGAAATATTTTAAGGATATAAAAGTAACGAGTTCTCTCATCCTTAGTGAATAGGGTGGCTATATCATTCAGTTTTGTAAGATGTGCCACAACAGTTTCAGATTCATAACCATGAAAAGGATCAGATTCAACCAAAGTAATTATATCAGGATCAACAGAGAATTCATAATCCTTATCAGTAACAAAGATAGGTGAAGTAGCAAAAGTAGGTTCAGGTTTCATTCTAGCATTTAGAGATTGCTTACTCCATTTAGCTAATAACCTTTTGAGTTCATTTCTATTTTTGCAAGCTAAAATAGCTAAAGAAGCTTCTTGATCAAAAACATAACCCTTAGGAATAACAAGTAATTCTTCATCATTACTTTCATCAATATCATCAGATTCAATATTTTCAATTTCTCTAGCCCTAGCAAGTTGTTCATCAAGAAAATCACTAAGTGGCACAGTAGTATCAGGCATAGAGGTAGTTTCATCATAAGTATCATGCATAGCAGAAGTGGCATCATCAATAACATGCGACATATCAGAACGAATAGCATAAACAGGTGTAGGTGTAACAAACTTACTCATAATAGAAGGTGAATCAAGTGCAGAGCTAGATGGAAGTTCCTTACCTCCCCTCGTAGTTGAGGGATAGATCTTGGTTTTTGGATCTCTCAAGTTCTTCATAATGATAAGCAAATATATATCCCAAGTGACTCAAAGAATAGAGCTATGCTCCCCGGCAACGGCGCCAGAAAATAGTCTTGATAACCCACAAGTATAGGGGATCGCAACAGTTTTCGAGGGTAGAGTATTCAACCCAAATTTATTGATTCGACACAAGGGGAGCCAAAGAATATTCTCAAGTATTAGCAGATGAGTTGTCAATTCAACCACACCTGGAAACCTAATATCTGTAGCAAAGTGTTTAGTAGCAAAGTAATATGATAGTAGTGATAACAGTAGCAAAAGGTAACAACAGTAAAAGTAATGTTTTTGGTATTTTGTAGTGATGATAGCAATAGCAACGGGAAAGTAAATAAGCGAAGAATAATATGTGGAGAGCTCGTAGGCAATGGATCGGTGATGGAGAATTATGCCGGATGCGGTTCATCATGTAACAGTCATAACCTAGGGTGACACAGAACTAGCTCCAGTTCATTGATATAATGTAGGCATGTATTCCGAATATAGTCATACGTGCTTATGGAAAAGAACTTGCATGACATCTTTTTTCCTACCCTCCAGTGGCAGCAGGGTCCTTACGGAAACTAAGGGATATTAAGGCCTCCTTTTAATAGAGAACCGAAACAAAGCATTAACACATAGTGAATACATGAACTCCTCAAACTACGGTCATCACCAGTAAGTATCCCGATTATTGTCACTTCGCGGTTAACGGGTCATAACACATAATAGGTGACTATAGACTTGCAAGATAGGATCAAGAACAGTCATATATTGATGAGAACATAATAGGTTCAGCTCTGAAATCATGGCACTCGGGCCCTAGTGACAAGCATTAAGCATAGCAAAGTCATAGCAACATCAATCTCAGAACATAATGGACACTAGCGATCAAACCCTAACAAAACTAACTCAATTACATGATAGATCCCATCCAACCCATCACCGTCCAGCAAGCCTATGATGTAATTACTCACGCACGATGGTGAGCGTCATGAAATTGGTGATGGAGGATGGTTGATGATGACGATGATGACGGATTCCCTCTCCGGAGCCCCGAACGGACTCCAGATTAGCCCTCCGGAGAGGTTTTAGGGCTTGGCTGCGGCTCCGTATCGTAAAAAGCGATGATTTCTTCTCTGATTTTTTTCTCCCCGAAACTCAATATATGGAGGTGGAGTTGGAGTTGGAGAGGCAACAGGGGGCCCACAAGGTAGGGGGGCGCGCCCCCCACCCTCGTGGCAAGGTGGTGGCCCCCTGGCCTTCATCTTTGGTAGGTATTTTTCTTATTTTCTGAAAAGTGTCTCCGTGAAGTTTCAGGTCATTCTGAGAATGTTTGCTCCTACACATAAATAACACCATGGTAATTCTGCTGAAAACAGCGTTAGTCCGGGTTAATTCCATTCAAATCATGCAAGTTAGAGTCCAAAACAAGGGCAAAAGTGTTTGGAAAAGTAGATACGTCGGAGACGTATCACATCACATAACGGTTCACCATACGTGCATGCTACGGGAATCACAAAATATAACACAAGTATTTCTCAAATTCACAACTACTCAACTAGCATGACTCTAATATCACCATCTCCATATCACAAAACAATTATCAAGTATCAAACTTCTCTTAGTATTCAATGCACTTGTATGAATTTTTTTATTATTGCCATGTTGTTCTAAAGGACTCTCAAAATAATATAAGTGAAGCATTAGAGATCAATTATTTCTATAAAATAAAACCACCACCATGCTCTAAAAGATATAAGTGAATAACTAGATCAAAAGCTATATAGCTCAAAAGATATAAGTGAAGCACTAGAGTAATAATTATATAGCTCAAAAGATATAAGTGAAGCACATAGAGTATTCTAATAAATTCCCAATCATGTGAGTCTCTCTCAAAATGTGTGTACAGCAAGGATGATTGTGGTAAACTAAAAATCAAAGACTCAAATCATACAAGACGCTCCAAGCAAAACACATATCATGTGGTGAATAAAAATATAGCTCCAAGTAAAGTTACCGATAGACGAAGACGAAAGAGGGGATGCCTTCCGGGGCATCCCCAAGCTTAGGTTTTTTGGTGTCCTTGAATTTTACCTTGGGTTGCCATGGGCATCCCCAAGCTTATGCTCTTTCCACTCCTTGTTCCATAATCCATCAAATCTTTACCCAAAACTTGAAAACTTCACAACACAAAACTCAAAAAAGAAAATCTGGTGAGCTCCGTTAGCGAAATAAAACAAAACACCACTTCAAGGTACTGTAATGAACTCATTATTTATTTATATTGGTGTTAAACCTACTGTATTCCAATTTCTCTATGGTTTATAAACTCTTTTACTAGCCAAAGATTCATCAAAATAAGCAAACAACACACGAAAAACAGAATCTGTCAAAAACAGAACAGTCTGTAGTAATCTGTAGGTTTCGACTACTTCTGGAACCCCAAAAATTCTAAAATAAATTTCTGGACGTGAGGAATTTATCTATTAAGCATCGGAAAAAATAATTAACTAAATAGCACTCTCCAATAAAAAATGGCACCAATTCTCGTGAGCACTAAAGTTTCTGTTTTTTACAGCAAGATCAAAAAGACTTTCCCCAAGTCTTCCCAACGGTTCTACTTGGCACAAACACTAAGTAAACACAAAAACACAACCAAAACAGAGGCTAGATAAATTATTTATTACTAAACAGGAGCAAAAATCAAGGAATAAAAATAAAATTGGGTTTCCTCCCAACAAGTGCTATTGTTTAACGCCCTAGCTAGGCATAAAAGAAAGGATAGATCTAGGTATTGCCATCTTTGGTAGGCAATCCATAAGTGGCTCTCATAATAGATTGATATGGTAATTTAACTTTATTTCTAGGGAAGTGTTCCATGTCTTTCCTTAATTTAAATTTGAATTTAATATTCCCTTCCTTCATATCAATAATTGCACCAATCGTTCTAAGGAAAGGTCTACCGAGAATAATAGGACATGAAGGATTGCAATCTATATCAAGAAAAATGAAATCTACGAGAACATACTTCATATTTGCAACAATAAGAACATCATTAATCTTTCCCCTAGGTTTCTTAATAGTGGAATCCACAAGGTGCAAGTTTTTAGAGAACAATCATCAAATTCACGGAAACCTAGCAAATCACACAAAGTTTTTGAAATCGTGGAAACACTAGCACCCAAACCACACAAAGCATAACACTCATGATCTTTAATTTTAACTTTTATTGTAGGTTCCCACTCATCATAAAGTTTTCTAGGGATAGAAACTTCCAACTCAAGTTTTTCTTCATAAGATTGCATGAAAGCATCAACGATATGTTTAGTAAAAGCTTTATTTTGACTATAAGCATGAGGAGAATTTAGCACGGATTGCAACAAGGAAATACAATCTATCAAAGAGCAATTATCATAATTAAATTCCTTGAAATCCAAGATAGTGGGTTCATTGCAATTTAAAGTTTTAATCTCTTCAATCCCACTTTTAACAATTTTTGCATCAAGATCTAAAGACTCCGAATTTTTAGAACGCCTTCTAGGTAAATGTGGCTCATCTTAAGTCCCATCATTATCAAGATTCATATTGCAAAACAAATATTTAACAGGGGACACATCAATAACTTTTAGATCTTCATCTTTATTATCATGAAACTAGAAGAACACGCTTTCACAAAGCAATCTTTCTTAGCACGCATCCTAGCGGTTCTTTCTTTGCACTCATCAATTAAAATTATCATGGATTTGAGAGACTCATTGATATCATGCTTAGGTGGAATAGATCTAAGTTTCAAAGAATAAACATCGAGAGAAATTCTATCGATGTTCCTAGCCAACTCATCAATCTTAAGCAATTTTTCTTCAATCAAAGCATTGAAACTCTTTTGTGAACTAATAAATTCTTTAATATTAGATTCAAAATCAGGGGGCATCTTATTATAACTTCCATAAGAATTGTTGTAGGAATTACCATAATTATTAGAGAAATTACTAGGAAATGGCCTAGAATTAAAATTACCTCTATACGCGTTATTACCAAAATTGTTCCTACCAACAAAATTCACATCCATAGATTCATTATTATTCTCAATCAAAGTAGACAAAGGCATATCATTAGGATCAGTAGGAGCATTCTTATTAGCAAACAATTTCATAAGTTTATCCATCTTTCCACTCAAAACATTAATTTCTTCTATCGCATGCACTTTTTTACTAGTAGATCTTTCAGTGTGCCATTGAGAATAATTAACCATAATATTATCTAGGAGTTTGGTAGCTTGTCCTAAGGTGATTTCCATAAAAGTGCCTCCCGCGGCCGAATCTAAAAGATTTCTAGAATCAAACCATGTGTAGGGAAATTACGTATCATTAATTTCATCCTCTCCCAAGATTGTGCAACATGTTCATGATCAAGTTGCTTAAAATTCATAATATCGTTTCTAAGAGAGATGATCTTAGCGGGAGGAAAATACTTAGAGATAAAAGCATCTTTGCATTTATTCCATAAATCAATACTGTTTTTAGGCAAAGACGAAAACCAAGCTTTAGCACGATCTCTAAGCAAAAACGGAAATAGCTTTAGTTTAACAATATCATTATCCACATCTTTCTTCTTTTGCATATCACACAAATCAACAAAGTTGTTTAAATGGGTAGCGACATCTTCACTAGGAAGGCGAGAAAACGGATCTTTCATGACAAGATTCAACAAAGTAGCATTAATTTCACAAGATTTAGCATCGGTAAGAGGAGAAATCTGAGTGCTAATAAAATCATTGTTGTTGGTATTGGCAAAGTCACACAATTTAGTATTATCTTGAACCATCGTGACAAGCAAGCAGTCCAACACACAAGCAAACAAGAAACGGGCAAAAAGGCAAATAGAAAAGGAGAAGGGGAACGAAAAGAGAGGGAGAGAGGAAAAGAGGGCAAATAAAATGGCAAGGGTGAAGTGGGGCAGGGGAAAACGGGAGGAAAATGGCAAATAATGTAATGCGAGGGATAAGAGTTTGTGATGGGTACTTGGTATGTCTTGACTTGTGCTTGACTTGACTTGGCGCGAATCTCCCCAGCAACGGCGCCAGAAATCCTTCTTGCTACCTCTTGAGCACTGCGTTGGTTTTCTCTTGAAGAGGGAAAGGGTGATGCAGTAAAGTAGCATAAGTATTTCCCTCGGGTTTTGAGAACCAAGGTATCAATCCAGTAGGAGATCACGCTCAAGTCCCACGCACCTACACAAACAAATAAGAACCTCACAACCAACGCAATAAAGGGGTTGTCAATCCCTTCACGGTCACTTACGAGACTGAGATCTGATAGATATGATAAGATAATATTTTTGGTATTTTTATGATAAAGAGAAATAAAGATGCAAAGTAAAATAAATGGCAATAGAAATAACTAAGTATTGGAAGATTAACATGATAGAAGATAGACCCGGGGGCCATAGGTTTCACTAGTGGCTTCTCTCAAGAGCATAAGTATTACGGTGGGTAAATGAATTACTGTCGAGCAATTGATAGAATTGAGCATAGTTAAGAGAATATCTAGGTATGATCATGTATATAGGCATCACGTCCGAGACAAGTAGACCAAAACGTTTCTGGATCTACTACTATTACTCCACACATCGACCGCTATCCAGCATGCATCTAGAGTATTAAGTTCATAAGAACAGAGTAATGCTTTAAGGAAGATGACATGATGTAGAGGGATAAACTCATGCAATATGATATAAACCCCATCTTTTTATCCTCGATGTTAACAATACAATACGTGTCGGTTGAAGGAAATATGCCCTAGAGGCAATAATAAAGTTATTATTTATTTCCTTATATCATGATAAAAGTTTATTATTCATGCTAGAATTGTATTAACCGGAAACATAATACATGTGTGAATACATAGACAAACAGAGTGTCACTAGTATGCCTCTACTTGACTAGCTCGTTAATCAAAGATGGTTACGTTTCCTAACCATGGACAAAGAGTTGTTATTTGATTAACGGGATCACATCATTAGTTGAATGATCTGATTGACATGACCCATTCCATTAGCTTAGCACCCGATCGTTTAGTATGTTGCTATTGCTTTCTTCATGACTTATACATGTTCCTATGACTATGAGATTATGCAACTCCCGTTTGCCGGAGGAACACTTTGTGTGCTACCAAACGTCACAACGTAACTGGGTGATTATAAAGGTGCTATACAGGTGTCTCCAAAGGTACATGTTGGGTTGGCGTATTTTGAGATTAGGATTTGTCACTCCGATTGTCGTAGAGGTATCTCTGGGCCCTCTCGGTAATGCACATCATTGAAGCCTTGCAAGCATTGCAACTAATGAGTTAGTTGCGGGATGATGTATTACGGAACGAGTAAAGAGACTTGCCGGTAATGAGATTGAACTAGGTATGGGATACCGACGATCGAATCTCGGGCAAGTAGCATACCGATGACAAAGGGAACAACGTATGTTGTTATGCGGTCTGACCGATAAAGATCTTCGTAGAATATGTAGGAGCCAATATGAGCATCCAGGTTCCGCTATTGGTTATTGACCGGAGACGTGTCTCGGTCATGTCTACATTGTTCTCGAGCCCGTAGGGTCCGCACGCTTAAGGTTTCGATGACAGTTATATTATGAGTTTATGAGTTTTGATGTACCGAAGTTAGTTCGGAGTCCCGGATGTGATCACGGACATGACGAGGAGTCTCGAAATGGTCGAGACATAAAGATTGATATATTGGACGGCTATATTCGGACACCGGAAGTGTTCCAGGGAAGTTTCGGATAAAACCGGAGCACCGGGGGGTTACCGGAACCCCCCGGGGGGTTAATGGGCCTCATGGGCCTAAAGTGGAGAAGAGGAGGAGCTGCCAGGGCAGGCCGCGGGCTCCCTCTCCCCCTAGTCCGAATTTGACAAGGAGGGAGGGGCGGCGCCCCCCCCCCTTTTCCTTCTCTCCTTCCCCCTCTCCTACTTGGACAAGGAAAGGGAGGGGAGTCCTACTCCCGGTAGGAGTAGGACTCCTCCTGCGCGCCTCCTACTAGGGCCGGCCACACCCCCCTTGGATCCTTTATATACGGAGGCAAGGGGCACCCCTAGATACACAAGTTGATCCACGTGATCATATTCTTAGCCGTGTGCGGTGCCCCCTTCCACCATAGTCCTCGATAATATTGTAGCGGTGCTTAGGCGAAGCCCTGCGACGGTAGTACATCAAGATCGTCACCATGCCGTCGTGCTGACGGAACTCTTCCCCGACACTTTGCTGGATCGGAGTCCAGGGATCGTCATCGAGCTGCACGTGTGCTAGAACTCGGAGGTGCCGTAGTTTCGGTGCTTGATCGGTCGGGCCGTGGAGACGTACGACTACATCAACCAAGTTAACGCTTCCGTTGTCGATCTACAAGGGTACGTAGATCACACTCTCCCCCTCTCGTTGCTATGCATCACCATGATCTTGCGTGTGCGTAAGAAAATATTTGAAATTACTACGTTCCCCAACAGTGGCATCCGAGCCTAGGTTTTATATGTTGATGTTATATGCACGAGTAGAACACAAGTGAGTTGTGGGCGATATAAGTCATACTGCTTACCATCATGTCATAATTTGGTTCGGCGGTATTGTTGGACGAAGCGGCCCGGACCGACATTACGCGTACGCTTACGCGAGACCGGTTCTCCCGACGTGCTTTGCACATAGGTGGCTTGCGGGTGACAGTTTCTCCAACTTTAGTTGAACCGAGTCTGGCTACGCCCGGTCCTTGCGAAGGTTAAAACATCACCAACTTGACAAACTATCGTTGTGGTTTTGATGCATAGGTAAGATTGGTTCTTGCTTAAGCCCGTAGCAGCCACGTAAAACTTGCAACAACAAAGTAGAGGACGTCTAACTTGTTTTTGCAGGGCATGTTGTGATGTGATATGGTCAAGACATGATGCTAAATTTTATTGTATGAGATGATCATGTTTTGTAACCGAGTTATCGGCAACTGGCAGGAGCCATATGGTTGTCGCTTTATTGTATGCAATGCAATCGCGCTGTAATGCTTTACTTTATCACTAAGCGGTAGCGATAGTCGTGGAAGCATAAGATTGGCGAGACGACAACGATTCTACGATGGAGATCAAGGTGTCGCGCCAGTGACGATGGTGATCACGACGGTGCTTCGGAGATGGAGATCACAAGCACAAGATGATGATGGCCATATCATATAACTTATATTGATTGCATGTGATGTTTATCTTTTATGCATCTTATCTTGCTTTGATTGACGGTAGCATTATAAGATGATCTCTCACTAAATTATCAAGAAGTGTTCTCCCTGAGTATGCACCGTTGCGAAAGTTCTTCGTGCTGAGACACCACGTGATGATCGGGTGTGATAGGCTCTACGTTCAAATACAACGGGTGCAAAACAGTTGCACATGCGGAATACTCATGTTATACTTGACGAGCCAAGCATATACAGATATGGCCTCGGAACACGGAGACCGAAAGGTCGAGCGTGAATCATATAGTAGATGTGATCAACATAGTGATGTTCACTAATGAAACTACTCCATCTCACGTGATGATCGGACATGGTTTAGTTGATTTGGATCACGTAATCACTTAGAGGATTAGAGGGATGTCTATCTAAGTGGGAGTTCTTTAAGTAATATGATTAATTGAACCTAAATTTATCATGAACTTAGTACCTGATAGTATCTTGCTTGTTTATGTATGATTGTAGATAAATGGACCATGCTGTTGTTCCGTTGAATTTTAATGCGTTCCTTGAGAAAGCAAAGTTGAAAGATTATGGTAGCAATTACACGGACTGGGTCCGTAACTTGAGGATTATCCTCATTGCTGCACAGAAGAATTACGTCCTAGAAGTACCGCTGGATGCCAGGCCTGCTGCTAGAGCAACACCAGATGTTGTGAACGTCTGGCAGAGCAAAGATGATGACTACTCGATAGTTCAGTGTGCCATGCTTTACGGCTTAGAACCGGGACTTCAACGACATTTTGAACGTCATGGAGCATATGAGATGTTCCAGGAGTTGAAGTTAATATTTCAAGCAAATGCCCGGATTGAGAGATATGAAGTCTCCAACAAGTTCTATAGCTGCAAGATGGAGGAGAACAGTTCTGTCAGTGAGCATATAGTCAAAATGTCTGGGTATAATAATCACTTGATTCAAAGGGGAGTTAATCTTCCAGATGATTGTGTCATTGACAGAATTCTCCAATCACTGCCACCAAGCTACAAGAGCTTCGTGATGAACTATAATATGCAAGGGATGAATAAGACTATTCCCGAGCTCTTCGCAATGCTGAAAGCTGCGGAGGTAGAAATCAAAAAGGAGCATCAAGTGTTGATGGTCAACAAGACCACTAGTTTCAAGAAAAAGGGCAAAGGGAAGAAGAAGGGGGACTTCAAGAAGAACAGCAAGCAAGTTGCTGCTCAAGAGAAGAAACCCAAGTCTGGACCTAAGCCTGAAACTGAGTGCTTCTACTGCAAGCAGACTGGTCACTGGAAGCGGAACTGCCCCAAGTATTTGGCGGATAAGAAGGATGGCAAGGTGAACAAAGGTATATGTGATATACATGTTATTGATGTGTACCTTACTAATGCTCGCAGTAGCACCTGGGTATTTGATACTGGTTCTGTTGCTAATATTTGCAACTCGAAACAGGGACTACGAATTAAGCGAAGATTGGCTAAGGACGATGTGACGATGCGCGTGGGAAACGGTTCCAAAGTCGATGTGATCGCGGTCGGCACGCTACCTCTACATCTACCTTCGGAATTAATATTAGACCTAAATAATTGTTATTTGGTGCCAGCGTTAAGCATGAACATTATATTTGGATCTTGTTTGATGCGAGACGGTTATTCATTTAAATCAGAGAATAATGGTTGTTCTATTTATATGAGTAATATCTTTTATGGTCATGCACCCTTGAAGAGTGGTCTATTCTTATTGAATCTCGATAGTAGTAACACACATATTCATAATGTTGAAGCCAAAAGATGCAGAGTTGATAATGATAGTGCAACTTATTTGTGGCACTGTCGTTTAGGTCATATCGGTGTAAAGCGCATGAAGAAACTCCATACTGATGGACTTTTGGAACCACTTGATTATGAATCACTTGGTACTTGCGAACTGTGCCTCATGGGCAAGATGACTAAAACGCCGTTCTCCGGTACTATGGAGAGAGCAACAGATTTGTTGGCAATCATACATACAAATGTATATGGTCCGATGAATATTGAGGCTCGTGGCGGATATCGTTATTTTCTCACCTTCACAGATGACTTAAGCAGATATGGGTATATCTACTTAATGAAACATAAGTCTGAAATGTTTGAAAAGTTCAAAGAATTTCAGAGTGAAGTTGAAAATCATCGTAACAAGAAAATGAAGTTTCTACGATCTGATCGTGGAGGAGAATATTTGAGTTACGAGTTTGGTGTACATTTGAAACAATGCGGAATAGTTTCGCAACTCACGCCACCCGGAACACCACAGCGTAATGGTGCGTCCGAACGTCGTAATCGTACTTTACTAGATATGGTGCGATCTATGATGTCTCTTACTGATTTACCGCTATCGTTTTGGGGTTATTCTTTGGAGACGGCCGCATTCACGTTAAATAGGGCACCATCAAAATCCGTTGAGACGACGCCTTATGAACTATGGTTTGGCAAGAAACCAAAGTTGTCGTTTCTGAAAGTTTGGGGCTGCGATGCTTATGTGAAAAAGCTTCAACCTGATAAGCTCGAACCCAAATCGGAGAAATGTGTCTTCATAGGATATCCAAAGGAGACTATTGGATACACCTTCTATCACAGATCCGAAGGCAAGACTTTTGTTGCTAAGTTCGGAAACTTTCTAGAGAAGGAGTTTCTCTCAAAAGAAGTGAGTGGGAGGAAAGTAGAACTTGACGAGGTAACTGTACCTGCTCCCTTATTGGAAAGTAGCGCATCACAGAAAACTATTTCTGTGACACCTACACTAATTAGTGAGGAAGCTAATGATAATGATCATGAAACTTCATAACAAGATACTACTGAACCTCGTAGATCAACCAGAGTGAGATCCGCGCCAGAGTGGTACGGTAATCCAGTTCTGGAAGTCATGCTACTAGATCATGATGAACCTACGAACTATGAAGAAGCGATGGTGAGCCCAGATTCCGCAAAATGGCTTGAAGCTATGAAATCTGAGATGGGATCCATGTATGAGAACAAAGTGTGGACTTTGGTTGACTTGCCCAATGATCGGCAAGCAATTGAGAATAAATGGATCTTCAAGAAGAAGACTGACGCCGACGGTAATATTACTGTCTACAAAGCTCGACTTGTCGCAAAAGGGTTTCGGCAAGTTCAAGGGGTTGACTACGATGAGACCTTCTCACCCGTAGCGATGCTTAAGTCTGTCCGAATCATGTTAGCAATTGCCGCATTTTATGATTATGAAATTTGGCAGATGGATGTCAAAACTACATTCCTGAATGGATTTCTGGAAGAAGAGTTGTATATGATGCAACCGGAAGGTTTTGTCGATCCAAAGGGAGCTAACAAAGTGTGCAAGCTCCAGCGACCCATTTATGGACTGGTGCAAGCCTCTCAGAGTTGGAATAAACGCTTTGATAGTGTGATCAAAGCATTTGGTTTTATACAGACTTTTGGAGAAGCCTGTATTTACAAGAAAGTGAGTGGGAGCTCTGTAGCATTTCTGATATTATATGTGGATGACATATTACTGATCGGAAATGATATAGAATTTCTGGATAGCATAAAGGGATACTTGAATAAGAGTTTTTCAATGAAAGACCTCGGTGAAGCTGCTTACATATTAGGCATAAAGATCTATAGAGATAGATCAAGACGTTTAATTGGACTTTCACAAAGCACATACCTTGACAAGATTTTCAAGAAGTTCAAAATGGATCAAGCAAAGAAAGGGTTCTTGCCTGTGTTACAAGGTGTGAAGTTGAGTCAGACTCAATGCCCGACCACTGCAGAAGATAGAGAGAAAATGAAAGATGTTCCCTATGCTTCAGCCATAGGCTCTATCATGTATGCAATGCTGTGTACCAGACCTGATGTGTGCCTTGCTATAAGTCTAGCAGGGAGGTACCAAAGTAATCCAGGAGTGGATCACTGGACAGCGGTCAAGAACATCCTGAAGTACCTGAAAAGGACTAAGGATATGTTTCTCGTATATGGAGGTGACAAAGAGCTCATCGTAAACGATTACGTTGATGCAAGCTTTGACACTGATCCGGACGATTCTAAATCCCAAACCGGATACGTGTTTACATTAAACGGTGGAGCTGTCAGTTGGTGCAGTTCTAAACAAAGCGTCGTGGCGGGATCTACGTGTGAAGTGGAATACATAGCTGCTTCGGAAGCAGCAAATGAAGGAGTCTGGATGAAGGAGTTCCTATCCGATCTAGGTGTCATACCTAGTGCATCGGGTCCAATGAAAATCTTTTGTGACAATACTGGTGCAATTGCCTTGGCGAAGGAATCCAGATTTCACAAGAGAACCAAGCACATCAAGAGACGCTTCAATTCCATCCGGGATCTAGTCCAGGTGGAAGACATAGAGATTTGCAAGATACATATGGATCTGAATGTTGCGGACCCGTTGACTAAGCCTCTTCCACGAGCAAAACATGATCAGCACCAAGGCTCCATGGGTGTTAGAATCATTACTGTGTAATCTAGATTATTGACTCTAGTGCAAGTGGGAGACTGAAGGAAATATGCCCTATCGGCAATAATAAAGGTATTATTTATTTCCTTATATCATGATAAAAGTTTATTATTCATGCTAGAATTGTATTGACCGGAAACATAATACATGTGTGAATACATAGACAAACAGAGTGTCACTAGTATGCCTCTACTTGACTAGCTCGTTAATCAAAGATGGTTACGTTTCCTAACCATGGACAAAGAGTTGTTATTTGACTAACGGGATCACATCATTAGTTGAATGATCTGATTGACATGACCCATTCCATTAGCTTAGCACCCGATCGTTTAGTATGTTGCTATTGCTTTCTTCATGACTTATACATGTTCCTATGACTATGAGATTATGCAACTCCCGTTTGCCGGAGGAACACTTTGTGTGCTACCAAACGTCACAACGTAACTGGGTGATTATAAAGGTGCTCTACAGGTGTCTCCAAAGGTACATGTTGGGTTGGCGTATTTTGAGATTAGGATTTGTCACTCCGATTGTCGGAGAGGTATTTCTGGGCCCTCTCGGTAATGCACATCACTGAAGCCTTGCAAGCATTGCAACTAATGAGTTAGTTGCGGGATGATGTATTACGGAACGAGTAAAGAGACTTGCTGGTAACGAGATTGAACTAGGTATGGGATACCGACGATCGAATCTCGGGCAAGTAACATACCGATGACAAAGGGAACAACGTATGTTGTTATGCGGTCTGACCGGTAAAGATCTTCGTAGAATATGTAGGATCCAATATGAGCATCCAGGTTCTGCTATTGGTTATTGACCGGAGACGTGTCTCGGTCATGTCTACATTGTTCTCGAACCCGTAGGGTCCGCACGCTTAAGGTTTCGATGACAGTTATATTATGAGTTTATGAGTTTTGATGTACCGAAGTTAGTTCGGAGTCCTGGATGTGATCACGGACATGACGAGGAGTCTCGAAATGGTCGAGACATAAAGATTGATATATTGGACGGCTATATTCGGACACCGGAAGTGTTCCGGGGAAGTTTCGGATAAAACCGGAGCACCGGGGGGTTACCGGAACCCCCCGGGGGGTTAATGGGCCTCATGGGCCTAAAGTGGAGAAGAGGAGGAGCTGCCAGGGAAGGCCGCGCGCCCCCTCTCCCCCTAGTCCGAATTGGACAAGGAGGGAGGGGCGGCGCCCCCCCCCCCTTTTCCTTCTCTCCTTCCCCCTCTCCTACTTGGACAAGGAAAGGGAGGGGAGTCCTACTCCCGGTAGGAGTAGGACTCCTCCTGCGCGCCTCCTACTAGGGCCAGCTGCACCCCCCCTTGGATCCTTTATATACGGAGGCAAGGGGCACCCCTAGACACACAAGTTGATCCACGTGATCATATTCTTAGCCGTGTGCGGTGCCCCCTTCCACCATAGTCCTCGATAATATTGTAGTGGTGCTTAGGCGAAGCCCTGCGACGGTAGTACATCAAGATCGTCACCACGCCATCGTGCTGACGGAACTCTTCCCCGACACTTTGCTGGATCGGAGTCCGGGGATCGTCATTGAGCTGAACATGTGCTAGAACTCGGAGGTGCCGTAGTTTCGGTGCTTGATCGGTCGGGCCGTGGAGACGTACGACTACATCAACCAAGTTAACGTTTCCGTTGTCGATCTACAAGGGTACGTAGATCACACTCTCCCCCTCTCGTTGCTATGCATCACCATGATCTTGCGTGTGTGTAGGAAAATATTTGAAATTACTACGTTCCCCAACATCGGTTCCCTTTCTGTCACTGGGATCGAGCACCGCAAGATTGAACCCAAAGCTAAGCACTTCTCCCATTGCAAGAAAGATCAATCTAGTAGGCCAAACCAAACTGATAATTCGAAGAGACTTGCAAAGATAAACCAATCATACATAAAAGAATTCAGAGGAGAATCAAATATTGTTCATAGATAATCTGGATCATAAACCCACAATTCATCGGATCTCGACAAACACACCGCAAAAGAAGATTGCATCGAATAGATCTCCAAGAAGATCGAGGAGAACTTTGTATTGAGATCCAAAGAGAGAGAAGAAGCCATCTAGCTAATAACTATGGACCCGTAGGTCTGAAATAAACTACTCACACATCACCGGAGAGGCCATGGAGTTGATGTAGAGGCCCTCCGTGATCAATGCCCCCTCCGGTGGAGCTCCCGAAAAGGCCCCAAGATGGGATCTCTCGGGTAAAGAAGGTTGCGGCGGTGGAATTAGGTTTTCGTGCTGCTCCTCGATGTTTGGGGGGTACGTGGATATATATAGGAGGAAGAAGTACGTCGGTGGAGCAACGAAGGGCCCACGAGGGTGGAGGGCACGCCCAGGGGGGTAGGCGCGCCCCCCTGCCTCGTGCCTTCCTCCGTTGTTTCTTGATGCACACTCCAAGTCTCCTGGATCACGTTCGTTGAGAAAATCACGTTCCCGAAGGTTTCATTCCATTTGGACTCCGTTTGATATTCCTTTTCTTCGAAACCCTAAAATAGGCACAAAAAACAGCAATTTGAGCTAGGCCTCTGGTTAGTAAGTTAGTCCCAAAAATGATATAAAAGTGTAAAATAAAGCCCATTAACATCCAAAATAAATAATATAATAGCATGGAGCAATCAAAAATTATAGATATGTTGGAGACGTATCAAACCCTAATGTCACCTAGATACTCCAATGTCACCTCAAGTATCCGTGGGTATGATTATACGATATATGCATCACACAATCTTAGATTCATCTATTCAACAAACACAAAGAACTTCAAAGAGTGCCCCAAAGTTTCTATCGGAGAGTCAACCCCTATGCATAAGTTCACGAGGTCACGGAACTCGCAAGTTGATCACCAAAACATACATCAAGTGGATCACATGATATCCCGTTATCACCATAGATAAGCACGTGCAAGACATACATCAAGTGTTCTCAAATCCTTAAAGACTCAATCCGATAAAATAACTTCAAAGGGAAAACTGAATTCATCACAAGAGAGTAGAGGGGGAGAAACATCATAAGATCCAACTATAATAGCAAAGCTCGCGATACATCAAGATCGTGCCAACTCAAGAACACGAGAGAGAGAGAGAGAGACAGAGATCAAACACATAGCTGCTGGTACATACCCTCAGCCCCGAGGGTGAACTACTCCATCCTCGTCATGAAGAGCGCCGGGATGATGAAGATGGCCACCGGAGAGGGATTCCCCCCTCCGGCAGGGTGCCGGAATGGGTCTAGATTGGTTTTCGATGGCTACAGAGGCTTTTGGCGGCGGAACTCCCGATCTAGGTTTCTTTCTGGGAGTTTTGGGTTATATAAGAGGTGTTGGAGTCGGGGACAAGTCAGGGGAGTTCCCGAGGCGGCCACGAGGCAGGGGGCGCCCAGGGGGGTAGGGCGCACCCCCACCCTCGTGGTGGCCTTGGGACTCTTCTGGCCCACCTCCGATACTCTGTGGGCTTCTTCTGGTCCAAAATTGATCTCCGTGAAGTTTCAAGTCAATTAGACTCCTTTTGATTTTCCTTTTCTGTGATACTTAAAAACAAGGAAAAAACAGAAACTAGCACTGGGCTCTAGGTTAATAGGTTAGTCCCAGAAATCATATAAAATATCATATAAATGCATATAAAACATCCAAGATTGATAATATAAAAGCATGGAAGAATAAAAAATTATAGATATGTTGGAGACGTATCAGTGCCCGAGCTGGGTTGCCGACGAACATGCTGGGCATGGACGAGCGTCTCCGTCACACAGCGAGGATGGCTTCGAGGAGCGCATCGGCGGCGAACGTCGCCGGCGAGCTTGGCGTCGACCAGCGTCGGCGTTACCGGCGAGGATGGCTTCCAGGAGCGCATAGGCGGCGAGCGTTGCCGGCAACGATGGCGTCGAGGAGTGCATCGGCGGCGAGCGTTGCTGGCGACGATGGCGTCGAGGAGCGCATCGGCCGCGAGCGTCGCCGGCAATGATGGCGTCGAGGAGTGCATCGGCGGCGAGCGTTGCCGGCGACGATGGCATCAAGGAGCGCATCGGCCGCGAGCGTCGCTGTGCAGTCCGACATATCATGCCGGTGGCTGCAGAGTTTGGGCTACAGAAATTGAGATTTGGCAAAGGAAAACGATGAGAAGAAGGGTTGCTGCTTTGAGATTCAGTTTCGCCACTTGTCGCACGTAGAAGTGGGTCTCCAGGTCGTATATGATCTTCTTCCTTTGTTTGGGGGGATTTAGAATCCCTTGCAGTGAATTAAATTAGGAGCTCTGCTCCTCAATTAAAAAATTCTTTTCAAGGCCTCCAGACTTAATTTATGCAATGTGGACAAATTTTAAATACGACAACGAAACTAATGGAGACTAAATAGGAATAAGGTACAAATTGTCTATGTAGTAGTAAGGTTTAGAAATTTGCAAGTATAAATTCCAAATTGCAAAAAATAAGTAAGAAATGTGCAACTATATGCTCTATAATATACAGACAACCCAATTGCATATTTTAAACTCAAAAGTGCATTTCAAAAAAAAATTGTAGGTTTTAAAATGCACAAATATAAAATTACACGCTAAAACTTTTATAACTTAATTCTTTTTCGGCTGAGATGTTTTGTTTTGTTTCTTGCTAGTGATGTTGGAGAGATGTTCTGTTTTGGGCACCGGGTCACGAGTTCTGCCCGCCCTGAGGTGTTAAGGGCATGGTGAGTATTGTGGGTGTTAAACAGCTTCTGTTAGAGGGGTAGGTGTTGTAAATATGCCCTAGAGGCAATAATAAATTAGTTATTATTATATTTCCTTGTTCATGATAATCGTTTATTATCCATGCTAGAATTGTATTGATAGGAAACTCAAATACATGTGTGGATACATAGACAACACCATGTCCCTAGTAAGCCTCTAGTTGACTAGCTCGTTGATCAATAGATGGTTACGGTTTCCTGACCATGGACATTGGATGTCGTTGATAACGGGATCACATCATTAGGAGAATGATGTGATGGACAAGACCCAATCCTAAGCATAGCACTAGATCGTGTAGTTCGTATGCTAAAGCTTTTCTAATGTCAAGTATCATTTCCTTAGACCATGAGATTGTGCAACTCCCGGATACCATAGGAATGCTTTGGGTGTGACAAACGTCACAACATAACTAGGTGGCTATAAAGGTACATTACAGGTATCTCCGAAAGTGTCTGTTGGGTTGGAACGAATCGAGACTGGGATTTGTCACTCCGTGTGACGGAGAGGTATCTCTGGGCCCACTCGGTAGGACATCATCATAATGTGCACAATGTGATCAAGGAGTTGATCATGGGATGATGTGTTACGGAACGAGTAAAGAGACTTGCCGGTAACGAGATTGAACAAGGTATCGGGATACCGACGATCGAATCTCGGGCAAGTATCGTACCGCTAGACAAAGGGAATTGTATACGGGATTGATTAAGTCCTTGAAATCGTGGTTCATCCGATGAGATCATCATGGAACATGTGGGAGCCAACATGGGTATCCAGATCCCGCTGTTGGTTATTGACCGGAGAGTCATCTCGGTCATGTCTGCATGTCTCCCAAACCCGTAGGGTCTACACACTTAAGGTTCGGTGACGCTAGGGTTATAGAGATATTAGTATGCGGTAACCCGAAAGTTGTTAGGAGTCTCGGATGAGATCCCGGACGTCACGAGGAGTTCCGGAATGGTCCGGAGGTAAAGAATTATATATAGGAAGTGCTATTTCGGCCATCGGGACAAGTTTCGGGGTCACCGGTATTGTACCGGGACCACCGAAAGGGTCCCGGGGGTCCACCGGGTGGGGCCACCTGCCCCGGGGGGCCACATGGGCTGTAGGGGGTGCGCCTTGGCCTACATGGGCCAAGGGCACCAGCCCCAAGAGGCCCATGCGCCAAGAGAAGGGGAAAAGGGGAGAGTCCTAAAGGGGGAAGGCACCTCCGAGGTGCCTTGGGGAGGATGGACTCCTCCCCCCCTTGGTCGCACCCTTCCTTGGAGGAAGGGGCAAGGCTGCACCCTCCCCCTCTCCCTTGGCCCTATATATAGTGGGGGGAAGGGAGGGCAACCATACCTAAGGCCTGGCGCCTCCCTCTCCCTCCCGTGACACATCTCCCTCCTCCCGAAGCGCTTAGCGAAGCCCTGTTGGAATCCCGCTACTTCCACCACCACGCGGTCGTGCTGTTGGATCTCCATCAACCTCTCCTTCCCCCTTGCTGGATCAAGAAGGAGGAGACGTCGCTGCTCCGTACGTGTGTTGAACGCGGAGGTGCCGTCCGTTCGGCGCTAGGATCATCGGTGATTTGGATCACGACGAGTACGACTCCATCAACCCCGTTCTCTTGAACGCTTCCGCGCGCGATCTACAAGGGTATGTAGATCCACTCCTCCCTCATTGCTAGATCTCTCCATAGATAGATCTTGGTGACACGTAGGAAAATTTTGAATTTCTGCTACATTCCCCAACAGTGGCATCATGAGCAAGGTCTATGCGTAGTTTCTATGCACGAGTAGAACACAAAATAGTTGTGGGCGTTGATTTTGTTCAATATGCTTGCCGTTACTAGTCTTATCTTGATTCGGCGGCATCGTGGGATGAAGCGGCCCGGACCGACCTTACACGTACTCTTACGTGAGACTGGTTCCACCGACAAACATGCACTAGTTGCATAAGGTGGCTGGCGGGTGTCTGTCTCTCCCGCTTTAGTCGGATCGGATTCGATGAAAAGGGTCCTTATGAAGGGTAAATAGCAATTGGCATATCACGTTGTGGTCTTTGCGTAGGTAAGAAACGTTCTTGCTAGAAACCCATAGCAGCCACGTAAAACATGCAAACAACAATTAGAGGATGTCTAACTTGTTTTTGCAGGGTATGCTATGTGATGTGATATGGCCAAAGGATGTGACGAATGATATATGTGATGTATGAGATTGATCATGTTCTTGTAATAGGAATCACGACTTGCATGTCGATGAGTATGACAACCGGCAGGAGCCATAGGAGTTGTCTTAATTTATTTATGACCTGCGTGTCAACATAAACGTCATGTAATTACTTTACTTTATTGCTAACCGTTAGCTGTAGTAGTAGAAGTAATAGATGACGTGACAACTTCAAGAAGACATGATGATAGAGATCATGATGATGGAGATCATGGTGTCATGCCGGTGACAAGATGATCATGGAGCCCCAAGATGGAGATCAAAGGAGCTATATGATATTGGCCATATCATGTCACTATTATTTGATTGCATGTGATGTTTATCATGTTTATACATCTTATTTGCTTAGAACGACGGTAGTAAATAAGATGATCCCTCATTACAATTTCAAGAATGTGTTCTCCCCTAACTATGCACCGTTGCTAAAGTTCGTCGTTTCGAAGCACCACGTGATGATCGGGTGTGATAGATCCTTACGTTCACATACAACGGGTGTAAGACAGTTTTACACATGCAAAACACTTAGGGTTAACTTGACGAGCCTATCATGTGCATAGACATGGCCTCGGAACACAGAAGACTGAAAGGTCGAGCATGAGTCATATAGAAGATACGATCAACATGAAGATGTTCACCGATGTTGACTAGTCCGTCTCACGTGATGATCGGACACGGCCTAGTTGACTCGGATCATGTAATCACTTAGATGACTAGAGGGATGTCTATCTGAGTGGGAGTTCATAAGATGAACTTAATTATCCTGAACATAGTCAAAAAGATTTTGCAAATTATGTCGTAGCTCGCGCTTTAGTTCTACTGTTTAGATATGTTCCTAGAGAAAAAAAAATTAGTTGAAAGTTGATAGTAGCAATTATGCGGACTAGGTCCGTAAACTGAGGATTGTCCTCATTGCTTCATAGAAGGCTTATGTCCTTAATGCACCGCTCAGTGTGCTGAACCTCGAACGTCGTCTGTGGATGTTGTGAACATCTGACATACACGTTTTGATGACTACATGATAGTTCAGTGTGTAATGCTAAATGGTTTAGAATTGAGGCACCAAAGACGTTTTGAAACGTCGCGAAACATATGAGATGTTTCAAGGGCTGAAATTGGGATTTCAGGCCCGTGCCCACGTCAAGAGGTATAAGACCTTCGATGATTTTCTTAGCCTGCAAACTAAGGGAGAAAAGCTCAATCGTTGAGCTTGTGCTCAGATTGTCTGAGTACAACAATCGCTTGAATCGAGTGGGAGTTGATCTTCCAGATGAAATAGTGATGGTTCTCTGAAGTCATTACCACCAAGCGGCTAGAGCTTCGTGATGAACTATAATATATCAGGGACATATATGATGATCCTTGAGATATTCGCAATGTTTGACACCACAAAAGTAGAAATCAAGAAGGAGCATCAATTGTTGATGGTTGGTGAAACCACTAGTTTCAAGAAGGGCAAGGGCAAGAAGGGATACTTCATGAAACGGCAATTCAGCTGCTGCTCTAGTGAAGAAACCCAAGGTTGAACCCAAACCCGAGACTAAGTGCTTCTGTAATAAAGGGAACAGCCACTGGAGCAGAATTACCCTAGATACTTGGTAGATGAGATGGCTGGCAAGGTCGATAGAAGTATATTGGATATACATTATGTTAATGTGTACGTTACAAGTACTCCTAGTAGCGCCAGGGTATTAGATACCGGTTCGGTTGCTAAGTGTTAGTAACTCGAAATAAAAGCTACGGAATAAACGGAGACTAGCTAAAGGTGAGCTGACGATATGTGTTGGAAGTGTTTCCAATGTTGATATGATCAAATATCGTACGCTCCCTCTACCATCGAGATTGGTGTTTGCGTTGAGCATAGACATGATTGGATTATGTCTATCGCAATACGGTTATTCATTTTAAGGAGAATAATGGTTACTCTGTTTATTTGAATAATACCTTCAATGGTCTTACACCTAAAATGAATGGTTTATTGAATCTCGATCGTAGTGATACACATGTTCATGCCAAAAGATAGTAATGATAGTACCACCTACTTGTGGCACTGCCACGTAAGTCATATCGGTATAAAACGCATGAAGAAGCTCCATGTTGATGGATCTTTGGGCTCACTCGTTTTTGAAAAGTTTGAGACATGCGAGCCATGTCTATTGGTGTGTATGCATGAAGAAACTCCATGCAAATGGACCGTTTGGACTCACTTGATTTTGAATCACTTGAGACATGCAAATCATACCACATGGGCAAGATGACTGAAAGCCTCGTTTTCAGTAAAATGGAACTAGAAAGCAACTTGTTGGAAGTAATACATTTTGATGTGTGCAGTCCAATGAGTGCTGAGGCGTGTAGTGGATATCGTTATGTTCTTACTTCACAGGTGATTTGAGTAGATGTTGAGTACATTTACTTGATGAATCACGAGTCTGAATTATTGAAAGGTTCAAGTAATTTCAGGGTGAAGTTGAAAGATCGTCGTGACAAGAGGATAAAAGATCTATGATATGATCATAGAGATGAATATCTGAATTACGAGTTTGGCACAGAATTAAGACATTGTGGAAATTGTTTCACAACTAATACAGCCTGGAACACCATAGTGTGATAGTGTGTCCGAACATCATAAATGCACCCTATTGGATATGATGCATACCATGATGTCTCTTATCGAATTACCACAATAATTTATGGGTTAGGCATTAGAGACAACCACATTCATTTTAAATAGGGCACCACATAATTCCGATGAGATGACACCGTATGAACTATGGTTTAGAGAAACCTAAGCTGTCATTTCTTAAAAGTTCGGGGCTGTGATGCTTATGTGAAAAAGTTTCAGGCTGATAAGCTCGAACCCAAAGCGGATAAATGCATCTTCATAGGACACCCAAAACAGTTGGGTATACCTCCTGTCTCAGATCCGAAAGCAATAAGGGATTGTTTCTAGAATCGGGTCCTTTCACAAGGAAAAGTTTCTCTCGAAAGAATTGAGTGGGAGGATGGTGGAGACTTGATGAGGTTATTGAACCGTCTCTTCAACTAGTGTGTGGCAGGGCACAGGAAGTTGTTTCTGTGGCACCTACACCAATTGAAGTGGAAGCTTATGATAAGTGATCATGAAACTTCAGATCAAGTCACTACAAAACCTCGTGGGATGACAAGGATGTGTACTACTTCAGAGTGGTACGTAATCCTGTCATGGAAGTCATGTTGCTAGACAATAATGAACCTACGAGCTATGGAGAAGCGATGGTGGGCCTGGATTCCGATAAATGGCTCGAGGCCATAAAATCCGAGAGAGGATCCATGTATGAAAACAAAGTGTAGACTTTGGCAGAATGGCTCGATGGTCGTAAGGCTGTTGAGTACAGATGGATTTTAAAAGGAAGACGGACAATGATGGTAAGTATCACCATTAAGAAAGCTCGACTTGTCGTTAAGATGTTTTCCGACAAGTTCAAGGAGTTGACTACGATGAGACTTTCTCACTCGTAGCGATGCTAAGAGTCTGTTGGAATTATATTAGCGATTACTGCATTATTTATGAAATCTTGCAGATAGGATGTCAAAACATTGTTTCCTCGACGATTTTCTTGAGGAAAGGTTGTATGTGATACAACCGGAAGGTTTTGTCAATCCTGAAAGATGCTAATAAGTATGCAAAGCTCCAGCAATCCTTCTAAGGACTGGAGTAAGCATCTCGGAGTTGGAATGTATGCTTTGATGATGATCAAAGATTTTGGGTGTATACAAAGTTTATGAGAAACTTGTATTTCCAAAGAAGTGAGTGGGAGCACTATAGAATTTCTGATGAGTATATGTTGTTGACATATTGTTGATCAGAAATGACGTAGAATTTCTGGAAAGCAGATAGGGTTATTTGGAAAGTGTTTTTCAATGGAAAGCCTGGATTAAGCTACTTGAACATTGAGCATCAAGATCTATAAGGATAGATCAAAACGCTTAATAGTACTTTCAAATGAGCACATACCTTGACATGATCTTGAAGGTGTTCAAGATGGATCAGTCAAAGAAGGAGTTCTTGCCTGAGTTGTAAGGTATGAAGTTAAGACTTAAAGCTCGACCATGGCAGAATAGAGAGAAAGGACGAAGGTCGTCCCCTATGCTTAAGACGTAGGCTCTACAGTATGCTATGCTGTGTACCGCACCTGAAGTGTGCCTTGCCATGAGTCAGTCAAGGGGTACAAGAGTGATCCAAGAATGGATCACAGGACAACGGTCAAAGTTATCCTTAGTAACTAGTGGACTAAGGAATTTTCTCGATTATGGAGGTGGTAAAAGAGTTCGTCGTAAAGGGTTACGCCGATGCAAACTTTGACACTAATCCAGATTATTCTGAGTAGTAAACTGGATTCGTATAGTAGAACAGTTATTTGGAATAGCTCCAAATAGAACGTGGTAGCTGCATCTAGGAGATGACATAGAAATTTGCGAAGTACATACGGATCTGAATGTTGCAGACCCGTTGACTAAAACCTCTCTCACAAGCAACATGATCAAACCCAGAACACATTGAGTGTTAATCACATAGTGATGTGAACTAGAATATTGACTCTAGTTAACTCTTTGGATGTTGGTCACATGGCGATGTGACCTGTGAGTGTTAATCACATGGCGATGTGAACTAGATTATTGACTCTAGTACAAGTGGGAGACTGTTGGAAATATGCCCTAGAGGCAATAATAAATTAGTTATTATTATATTTCCTTGTTCATGATAATCGTTTATTATCCATGCTAGAATTGTATTGATAGGAAACTCAAATACATGTGTGGATACATAGACAACACCATGTCCCTAGTAAGCCTCTAGTTGACTAGCTCGTTGATCAATAGATGGTTACGGTTTCCTGACCATGGACATTGGATGTCTTTGATAATGGGATCACATCATTAGGAGAATGATGTGATGGACAAGACCCAATCCTAAGCATAGCACTAGATCGTGTAGTTCGTATGCTAAAGCTTTTCTAATGTCAAGTATCATTTCCTTAGACCATGAGATTGTGCAACTCCCGGATACCGTAGGAATGCTTTGGGTGTGCCAAACGTCACAACGTAACTGGGTGGCTATAAAGGTACATTACAGGTATCTCCGAAAGTGTCTGTTGGGTTGGCACGAATCGAGACTGGGATTTGTCACTCCGTGTGACGGAGAGGTATCTCTGGGCCCACTCGGTAGGACATCATCATAATGTGCACAATGTGATCAATGAGTTGATCAAGGGATGATGTGTTACGGAACGAGTAAAGAGACTTGCCGGTAATGAGATTGAACAAGGTATCGGGATACCGACGATCGAATCTCGGGCAAGTATCGTACCGCTAGACAAAGGGAATTGTATACGGGATTGATTAAGTCCTTGACATCGTGGTTCATCCGATGAGATCATCGTGGAACATGTGGGAGCCAACATGGGTATCCAGATCCCGCTGTTGGTTATTGATCGGAGAGTCATCTCGGTCATGTCTGCATGTCTCCCGAACCCGTAGGGTCTACACACTTAAGGTTCAGTGACGCTAGGGTTATAGAGATATTAGTATGCGGTAACCCGAAAGTTGTTCGGAGTCCCGGATGAGATCCCGGACATCACGAGGAGTTCCGGAATGGTCCGGAGGTAAAGAATTATATATAGGAAGTGCTATTTCGGCCATCGGGACAAGTTTCGGGGTCATCGGTATTGTACCGGGACCACCGAAAGGGTCCCGGGGGTCCACCGGGTGGGGCCACCTGCCCCGGGGGGCCACATGGGCTGTAGGGGGTGCGCCTTGGCCTACATGGGCCAAGGGCACCAGCCCCAAGAGGCCCATGCGCCAAGAGAAGGGAAAAAGGGGAGAGTCCTAAAGGGGGAAGGCACCTCCGAGGTGCCTTGGGGAGGATGGACTCCTCCCCCCCTTGGCCGCACCCTTCCTTGGAGGAAGGGGCAAGGCTGTGCCCTCCCCCTCTCCCTTGGCCCTATATATAGTGGGGGGAAGGGAGGGAAACCATACCTAAGGCCTGGCGCCTCCCTCTCCCTCCCGTGACACATCTCCCTCCTCCCGCAGCGCTTAGCGAAGCCCTGTTGGAATCCCGCTACTTCCACCACCACGCCGTCGTGCTGTTGGATCTCCATCAACCTCTCCTTCCCCCTTGCTGGATCAAGAAGGAGGAGACGTCGCTGCTCTGTACGTGTGTTGAACGCGGAGGTGCCGTCCGTTCGGCGCTAGGATCATCGGTGATTTGGATCACGACGAGTACGACTCCATCAACCCCGTTCTCTTGAACGCTTCCGCGCGCGATCTACAAGGGTATGTAGATCCACTCCTCCCTCGTTGCTAGATCTTTCCATAGATAGATCTTGGTGACACGTAGGAAAATTTTGAATTTCTGCTACGTTCCCCAACAGTAGGACCCCTAGAGAGTGACATTTGGGTGCTAAGTACATATGTCTAATCGTCTAGTGGTTGCACAGTCCACAAGAGTAATAGGCTGAGATCAGCTCAATCTAACTCTTCAGTGATCCTCATTCACTTTAGCATTTTAGGCTTTGGGTTTTTCCTCACTTGGATTCTCTTAGATCCGTGGGAGAAAAATGGGTTGCTCACACAATCACTTTTTCACTTCGCGTGGAGCAGCCAACTGTCTAAGGATAAAGTGGGTGTTCTATTTATAGCCGATGGAGCAAGCCCGAGGGCCGATACGATCATTGGAGGAGCACTCACAATGTCAACACGACACGTGGCTAACCGTTGGATTTCAAAGCAGCTCTCTCTCACATGGTTTGTCTTACCGTGCAAGACGGACAACTTATTGCGAAGCAAATTCTCTAGGGAGTACCGAAGATTAACATTTGTACTTAGAAGCCAAATGCACTCGATGTACCACTCAAAGTCTTCACTCGAAGATTTTAGGCTTGGATTGATCATACGCCAAAAGTCTTTAATCTAGCTTTCACTCTGAGCCCCCCTTGATAGTACGGTTTGGCATGCATATTGACTTGGATAGAAGCAAAATAAACTAGTAAACAAAAGTTCCTTTCGATGTAAAGTGGCGACAGGGGAGGTGGAGGATGCGGATTCAAAGTAAGAGGGAGAAGTAACAAAATGGAAAAAAAAGAGGCCGAGAGAGTGTATTTAGTGGGTCTGCGGTGTCGGAGTCCAACGTGGCTGATGTCCGGACTCCCGCAAACACCTGACCCCCTCCCCCTTCCCCACACACATACTTTGTCTCCATTTTGCGGGAGAAATTGCGTTTCTGGACAGCCGAGCGGACAGATACAACTCGTGTTGGATGGCTTCCGTATAGGTACCTACGCGGGCGGTTTGGTTAAGAACTTTCTTAGTGTTATGGTTGCCTTTAGAGTAGGCCGCAACGAGTTTACCAAAACGCTGTAAACTTCCAGTCGGTTGTACACGCCCTTGAGCGAAAGCAAAACCAAAAAGGAGCACACTCACGCCACCATCACCAGGCACGGAGGAGCATGAGCATCCACCACGTGTGCAACTCAAACCCACCATGGAGACGGGGGAGGCGGGAGACCCGGGTGGATGGCTCGACCGATGGAACCAACTTGCAGGTCATCGCCAAAATCGTCGGTCAAAAAGATCCAGACGCCCGCCATTATATAATGGCCACCCCACTCGCCGCTCTTTCCCCATCTCCTGTTTCCGCCCCCAACAAAACGTGTCCCTCCTCGCCTCCTTCCTCCTTCCTCCTCACCCTCCTCATCCGGCCGCGAAGCCAAGGGAAAGCAAGCAGAGCAACCAGAGATGCAGCGATAGACGCTGTAAAGAGGTACGATCGATCTCACTTTTCGCCTCCCGATCCAACCGAGATCCCGCTCGCTTCACTTTTCGGCTGCTCGATTGCGGTCACGGGGCCTCCCGATCCGTCAGTTCGGCCATTTGTGGGTTGTGGCTCGCGAACTCTGATCCGTGTCCATTTCTTGGATGCTCTGCTCTGCTGCTGCATGGGCGCGTCTTCTTCCCGCTCTAGAGTCCGTGCTCACTTTTGTTGCTTGCTTCGTCGTGTTGCTTGCGCGCAGGTGGCTATATAGACTTTGGTGCTGCGAGCCTTGCTGAGGAGTGCGGGAGGGGTTGCTTGATTGCTTGCTTCGGGGTCGGTGTGCGGGGTCGGTGAGCGGTGGAGATGATGGGGGGAGGGGTGGCCATGATGGATCGGCGCATGGCGTTCGCGGCGGATGGGGAGGCCGAGAAGGGCTTCGGGTTCTTTGGAGCCGGCTGCTTCGTGGGGGCGGGCGACCTCGTGGACCCGGCGCCGGAGCTGCCGGCGCGGGACAGGTTCCCCGACGAGGAGGAGAGCGAGGAGGAGGACGACGACGACGACGTGGACGGCATCGAGGAGCTGGAGCGCCGCATGTGGCGCGACCGCATGAGGCTCAAGCGCCTCAAGGAGCTGCAGCAGCGCCAGAGCCAGAGGCCCGACGGCGGCGCGGCGGCGAGCAAGGGGCGGCCGAGGCGGCCGGCGTCGCAGCAGGACCAGCAGGCGCGGCGCAAGAAGATGTCGCGCGCGCAGGACGGGATCCTCAAGTACATGCTCAAGATGATGGAGGCGTGCAGCGCGCAGGGCTTCGTCTACGGCATCGTCCCCGAGAACGGCAAGCCCGTGGGCGGCGCCTCCGACAACCTCCGCGCCTGGTGGAAGGAGAAGGTCCGCTTCGACCGCAACGCCCCCGCGGCCATCGCCAAGCACCGGTCCGACAACGCCGCGCCGCTCTGCGGCGGGGAAGACGGGGCGGCCGCGGCGGCCGGCCCGCGCTCCCTGCACGAGCTGCAGGACACCACGCTCGGCTCCCTGCTCTCCTCGCTCATGCAGCACTGCGACCCGCCGCAGCGCCGGTTCCCGCTCGAGAAGGGCGTGCCGCCGCCGTGGTGGCCGCAGGGGCCGTCCGAGGCGTGGTGGCCCGAGGCGGGCGTGCCCGACGACCTCGGCCCGCCGCCGTACAAGAAGCCGCACGACCTCAAGAAGGCGTGGAAGGTCGCCGTGCTCACCGCCGTCATCAAGCACATGTCGCCCGACGTCGACAAGGTCCGCCGCCTCGTGCGGCAGTCCAAGTGCCTGCAGGACAAGATGACCGCCAGGGAGATCGTCACGTGGCTCGCCGTGCTCAAGGCGGAGGAGGAGCTCAGCCACAAGCTGCATCCCGGGGCCTGCCTCCCCCCGCGGCCCTCCGCCGGCGCGCTGTCGTTCGACGCCAGCTCCGGCGAGTACGACGTCGACTTCTTCGGCGAGGAGGCCGCGAACCAGATCAAGGCGCGTTCCGAGGCAGCCGCGTTCGTCGACCTCACCATGGACGCTTCCTCGAGCAACGAGTTCATGATCATGCCGCCTGCGCTGATGAAGGAAGAAACCACCGACGCCGACTTCACCCACGCCCAGAAGCGGAGCGCCACCGCGGACGCCGAGCCGGAGCTGATGCTGAACGGAAGCGCCCGCGTCTACACCTGCGAGAACGTGGAGTGCCCGCACGCCGGCCACGCGCTCGGCTTCCTCGACCGCAACGCGCGCACCGCCCACCAGTACGCCTGCAGGTACAACCACCCCGCCGCCGCCGCCGCCCAGAGCAAGCCGCCGTCGGCCTTCTTCCCGGGGGCGCCCTACAGCCCGCAGAGCCAGGCGCTCGGCGGGTTCGACTTCGGCCTGCCCGCGGCCGACCAGAGATGCCTCGCCGGGCTGATGAGCATGTACGAGACCGGCGTGGCCGCGCACAGAGGTGCAGGCGCAGTCAACGACGCCGCCGCTCCCGGCATGCAGATCGGCGGCGGCAGCCTTCTGGCTCCACGGTCGCTTGCTGGCGCGAACAACGTGATGCAGCAGCAGCAGCAGCAGAGCGCGGCGTTCTTCATGGGCGACGACGCGCCGTTCGGCATGGCGGCGCCGGAGCTCAGCAGGTTCGGCCAAGGGTTCGACCTGTCAGCGGCGGACTACGCCGGCGCCATGCAGCAGCCGCAGCCGCAGAAGCACGTTGGGCCCAACTGGTTCTACTGAACAACCAAGGAGGAACCACCCATGATTAGCATGCAGTAGCTCTAGGCCATTAGAATTCATAAGGCTTCCATTCTCGATCAGTCCATGGCGTCTTGCAACTGTAAGGATCCGTCAAATCCAGGCCATGTTGAGAACACTGGAATTTTTTCACAAATCACACCGAAATCAAACTGTCCTTTTCTCTTTCGAAATTCTTCGGATCCGTACGTTCATCCACCTTAAAATCTTTCGAAAATCTTTGGATCCAAACCAAAACACCGACGAACTTTTTCTGTTCTTCTCCTCGCTCGTGAGAGGCGACTTTTGCTGATCTAGAAGACTTCAGCAAAGCGTGCCCTTTCATGGCCACCACGGGGTAGCTTTACACACGCACCCTCTCCCTTTCCGCTCCGCTGTTCATCGATGGCGTGCGGGTTGGTGGCGATCCATCATCCGTCACCTCGCTCGGCGAACATCTCACATGCTCGCCAGGGACGCCATGACAGCGACTTGTCACCCGAGGCAGAGGCCATCGCGAGCCGGGAGACGGGGGCGCCCGCACCGCACACGGCGACACGCGGTCGAAGACGCTGCTGACTTTGACTGACGGGCTCAACACGGCGAAGGATGGTTTCTGTGAAATTCTCGGGGATTTCAGTTGAATCCGGTTAAGTTTTTTGCAGAAATCTGAGAATTTTACTGAGTTCGTACAGGCAAACATAAACGAACAGTGTCAGATTCCGGGACCATCATGTAACTGGAGATGCCTCCGTGGACATTTCATGAGTGGTTTCTAAGCGAACTGGCTAAGCAGGCTTAGGCCACCAAATCTGGGCCCTGCCGGCTCCAAATCATTCTCGAGATCCACCTAATCCGCCCCTTATCTTAAAATAAAGCACCCCTGATTAGCACCTCTGTGCGTCCAGTTGGTTTCTGATGAAACACATGCCATCAGTTGTTTAATTACTGTAGTAGTAGTACCAGACTAAACAAATCAGGAGGCACGCCTGTTTGAAGATTCCCGCGACGTGCAAAAGGGAGGAGCTAACCAACTAACTGGCACCGCGTTGAACTTCTCTCAAGAACAATTCAGTTGGTCAAAGATATTCTGTTTCTGCTCGTCCGCGGTCCTTGTTAATCGGCTAGTGGGAGGAGGAACTTAATTAGGTGGGATCGCCGCTCTTGTGAAAGTAACAAAGCGAAAAATGTTGCTCGAAACATAGAGAGTATTCCACATATATGTTTTGGTTGCCTTTCTGAAACCTTTGACCGTGATATGCAGAATTCAGGCCATATGAAATCCACATCAACTCTGAGATTCGTCTGTTCATCAGCAAGTGTGAGATTTTCTACAGACATGGAGTACTCCGTACTAGCCTTGGAGATTGTTTGCCAAATTTGTGTTTCTTCTTCTCTAGAATAGATACGACGCGGACCTCCATCCAAAACGACGATAATGTGGCTATTATGGGCCCGGAGTCTGTGCTGGTACTACGTCGAGAGAAGCAGTGTATCCATCAGCACTGCGCTGAAGTCCCCGGCGGGACCCCGACAAACAGACTGAATAAATTCGCGGCAACGTGGGCGAGGACGATAGATGCCGCGTCAGAGACCAGCGGCGGGCTGCCGGCCGGCCGGCTCCACGAACGAAAGCGACGCCGCCCCGCCCGGTCGTCGACGCGGCAGGCGCGGAGGTCGCCGCGGTACGGCGGCGCGGTGGCCCATCAAGCTACACTGAACCTGTGAATCACACGTCGCCCGCCCGCCTGCCTGCGATTGGCGAGGAGGCCGGCGATCATCGACCCCATCGGCATAGCTTCACAGTGCACTCATCACCTGACTGACTGACGGACGGACGGATTGATTCTTGTGCTGTTCCTATCTCGAACATGCCGTGGCACTGTCCAAGCGGCGGCCCGCGATGTGATCGTGGGATGCGATGCGCCTGCACAAATGGAGAGGCAGGCTAGGCGACATCTTGGTGGGCTGAGGGTGAGGGCTCTGTTCCTGCTCTGCGTGATAAGATGAGGGCCTGCTTTCGCATCTCGTGGTAGAATGAAAACTGCAGTGACAATTATCGGTGCCAAGGTTAAAGGATAGGCTAGCCAGGCAGGCCATGGAACCCACCACCCTCCTATTGGCGATCTCCCCGCCGAGCGTGATCTGGTGGTTAGTGTACAACTTAGAGCATCTTCAACAGGTTGTATGTTAGTCTTGTTGATGACTATCATACAGCTAATTTAATAGGTTGTATCCAAGCTATCCAATAGATTGTGAGAAAATAAATGTGACTGCTTTCTATTTCACCTTGGGAGCTTGTGCAAAGGTCGTTGTTTAATCTACATACAATTTTGCTCTCTCTCTCCACATTTAATGCATGCCACATCATCACTATATTCTAGGTGGCAAATTTACCAACACATATCTTACAACTGTTGGAGATGCCCTTAATACAACTGAGCGATCGCACAGCTGCTCGACCATTTTCAAACACCGGATCAAAATCATTGAACCGCATGAGCGAAATTTAAGAAATACAAAACATATTTTGCAATTTTCTATACGAAGACTTGAGTTCTCGAATTTGATTTACATGCTCCTCTTCCCCGACACCTTTGTATCTTGTCGTTTTGTTTGCTGTCTTTGGGTGGTGCGGTGTGCCATTGTAGCGTTAGTTGTGATCTTATAAGCCTGGTCGATTGATGACTTTGTTAATTGAGAGTTGGACTTCTCTCGAGTTTTTTTTCCCTTCTAAAAACAATTGATTTACAAGCAATATGTTTCATTTTCCGGAGCCAATAGATCAAGGGTCACACATAAGCTACATAAGTCTGGTCGCATGGTCGCAGGGGCGAATCCAACAGTCTCATGAAAAACATGGGCCAAGATTTGATTGTTTTGTGTAGTAAGTGTGATTCATAGTTCTATTTCAAGGAAAAAAACATTGTACTCTATCATAATTTCTTCGTTTATTCTCCGCTATTAATGACTTTGAAGTGACTCTTTGTTGCATGTTGAGGGATAGTTATGTGATCCAATTATGTTAGTATTGTTGAGGGAACTTACACTACCGAAAGTATGAACCCTAGGCCTTGTTTACCATTATTGCAATACCGTTTACGCTTACTTTTATTACTTGTTACCTTGCTGTTTTTATATTTTCAGATTACAAAAACTATTATCTACTATCCATATTGCATTTGTATCACCATCTCTTCGCTGAACTAGTGCACCTATACAATTTACCATTGTATTGGGTGTGTTGGGGACACGAGAGACTCTTTGTTGTTTGGTTGCAGGGTTGCTTGAGAAAGACCATCTTCATCCTACGCCTCCTACGAATTGATAAATTTTAGGTCATCCACTTGAGGGAAATTTGCTACTGTCCTACAAACCTCTGCACTTGGAGGCCCAACAAAGTCTACAAGAAGAAGATTGTGTAGTAGACATCAACCAGCAGGAAAGCTCCTGGGCTTCATTGTCTCCAGTAGAGGGATTGAAACTAATCCGGCCAAAATCCGAGCTCTGTCACAGTTGGCTATCCCAACGGACCTCAAACAAATCCAGAAACTGACTGATTGGATGTGTGGCGGCTCTCAGCCACTTTATCTCCCACTTAGGAGAAAAGGCTTTACCCTTTTATCGCCTCCTTCGGCGCACCGAACACTTCGAGTGGACGAACGCTGCCACAGCCGGATTGGAAGAAATAAAAGCCATTTTGGCAACCAACCCAATCCTGGCCGCACCAAACATCGGCGAGCCAATGTTGTTGTATATTGCGGCAACTCATCAAGTTGTAAGCGCAGTGCTCGTCGTCGAACGAGAAGCTAACGGACATAAATTCTCTCTTCAAAAGCCGGTATACTATGTATCCACTGTCATCACTCCATGCAAATCACGATACCCACATTATCAAAAGATAGCTTATGCGGTATTCATGGCATCCCGGAAGCTGCGACACTACTTTCAAGAGTTCGATTACAGTAGCCTCGGAAGTGCCACTTAATGATATTATAAACAACCACAACGTTACGGGCCGGATTGCCAAATGGGCCATTGAGCTCGTCCCGTTCGACATAACATACAAACCTCGGCGAGCTATTAAGTCGCAAGTATTGACCGACTTTGTCGCCGAGTGGACGGAGGCCGAACTCCCTAAAGAGTACGGCGCATACTCCAATTGGATCATGCACTTCGACGGTTCTAAAATGTTGGCTGGTCTAGGGGCGAACGTCGTCCTGACGTCCCCAACCGGAGATACCATTCAGTACGTACTGCAAATATTGTATACAGACTCCAACAACGCAGCCAAATACGAAGCTCTGTTGCATGGTCTTCGGATGGCAGTCTCCATGGGCATTCAACGCTTGGAGGTGCGTGGGGATTCAAACCTCGCAATATCCCAAATAAATGGAGACTTTGACGCCAAGGATCTAAAAATGGCGGCCTATCGAAACGCCATCCTAAAAATGTCAGCTCGGTTCGAGGGGTTCGAATTTCACCATGTGGCTCGGGAAAACAATCAGGCGGCGGATATCCTCGCCCGCATCGGCGCAAAACGCGATGCGGTCGCCCCAACATATTTTTGGAGAGGCTGTTCAAGCCATCCATAGTATGGGAAGGGGACACCGGTAACAATAGTCCGGACCCGGCCAAAATACCCGATACCGAACACTCGGACACAATCGGAGGCTCCGCTACCGAAATAACACCTTCAGCCCACGTAATAATGGCTATCATTGCCCCGTGGACAGAACCATTCCTGGCCTACCTAACTAGACAGGAACTTCCGGAGGACCAAAATGAGGCACGCTGCATAGTGCGGCGATCCAAGGCCTACAGGGTCCATGAGGGAGAATTGTACAAGAAAAGCACTACCGGAGTCCTTCAAAGGTGCATCTCCGAAGAGAAAGGGCGGAACCTTTTGGCAGAAATTCATGCCGGACTCAACGGTCACCACGCCGCAGCCCGGGCTCTTGTAAGCAAGGCCTTCCGTACATGATTCTATTGGCCAACGGCCCGGGCAGATGCACATGACTTGCTCCAACATTGCGCCGGTTGCCAGCTCTTTGCAAATCAAAGCCACATGCCACCCACCGCCCTCCAAACAATCCCCATTACGTGGCCCTTCGCGGTCTGGGGGCTTGACATGGTTGGTGTTGGGGAACGTAGTAATTTCAAAAAAATTCCTACGCACATGCAAGATCATGGTGATGCATAGCAACGAGAGGGGAGAGTGTTGTCTACGTACCCTCGTAGACCGTTCGCGGAAGCGTCATATCAACGCGGTTGATGTAGTCGTACGTCTTCACGTCCGACCGATCCAAGTACCGAAAGCACAGCACCTCCGAGTTCTGCACACGTTCGGCTCGGTGACGTCCTTGCCTTCTCGATCCAGCAAGAGGGCCGAAGTAGTAGATGAGTTCCGGCAGCATGACGGCGTGGTGACGGTGTTGGTGAAGAACAATCTCCGCAGGGCTTCGCCTAAGCACTACAAAAACTATGACGGAGGATAAACTAGAGGGGATGGGGTTGCCGGCACATGGCTTGGTGTTTCTTGATGTGTCATTGGTGCTAGCCCTACCCCTCTATTTATATGTTGAACCCTGGGGTCGAAACTTGGAGTAAAAGCCTCCTCAAAGTCGGTTTCACCCGAAAGGCAAGAGTCCTTCTCGGACTCCAGGGCTAGACGCCAGGGTTCCCGGCGTCTACCCCCTAGACGCCAGGGTTCCTAGCGTCTAGCCTCTGGTCTCCGCAAAACTTCCTTTTACACTTTCCAAAAGCCTTGTGGGCTTTCCCCTTTGGCCCAGATAAAGTGTTCTCGTGCCCAAACATTTCGGGAAACATCCGGAACCCCTTCTGGTGAATTCCGGAACCCTTCTGGAGATCAAACACTACTATCCCATATATCAAACTTTATCTTCGGACCATTCCGGATTTCCTCGTCATGTCCGTGATCTCATCCCGGACTCTGAACAACATTCGGTCATCAACATACATAACTCACATAGTACTATATCGTCAACGAACGTTAAGCGTGCGGACCCTACGGGTTCGAGAACTATGTAGACATGACCGAGACACCTCTCTGGTCAATAACCAATAGCGGGACCTGGATGCCCATATTGGCTCCTACATATTCTACGAAGATCTTTATCGGTCAGACCGCATAACAACATACGTTGTTCCCTTTGTCATCGGTATGTTACTTGCCCGAGATTCGATCGTCGGTATCTCAATACCTAGTTCAATCTCATTACCGACAAGTCTCTTTACTCATTCCGTAATACATCATCCCGCAACTAACTCATTAGCTGCAATGCTTGCCAGGCTTATAGTGATGTGCATTACCGAGTGGGCCCAGAGATACCTCTCCGACAATCGGAGTGACAAATCCTAATATCGAAATACACCAACCCACAAATACCTTTGGAGACACCTGTAGAGCACCTTTATAATCACCCAGTTACGTTGTGACCTTTGGTGGCACACAAAGTGTTCCTCCGGTAAACGGGAGTTGCATAATCTCATAGTCATAGGAACATGTATAAGTCATGAAGAAAGCAATAGCAACAAACTAAACGATCAAGTGCTAAGCTAACGGAATGGGTCAAGTCAATCACATCATTCTCCTAATGATGTGATCTCGTTTAATCAAATGAAAACTCATGTCTATGGTTAGGAAACTTAACCATCTTTGATCAATGAGCTAGTCAAGTAGAGGCATACTAGTGACACTCTGTTTGTCTATGTATTCACACATGTATTATGTTTCCGGTTAATACAATTCTAGCATGAATAATAAACATTTATCATGATATAAGGAAATAAATAATAACTTTATTATTGCCTCTAGGGCATATTTCCTTCAGTCTCCCACTTGCTCTAGAGTCAATAATCTAGTTCACATCGCCATGTGATTTAACATCAATTGTTCACATCACCATGTGATTAACACCCATAGTTCACATCGACATGTGACCAACACCCAAAGGGTTTACTAGAGTCAATAATCTAGTTCACATCGCTATGTGATTAACACCCAAAGAGTACTGAGGTGTGATCATGTTTTGCTTGTGAGAGAAGTTTAGTCAACGAGTCTGCCACATTCAGATCTGTAAGTATTTTGCAAATTTCTATGTCAACAATGCTCCGCATGGAGATACTCTAGATAATTACTCCCACTTTCAATATGTATCCAGATTGAGACTTAGAGTCATCTGGATCAGTGTCAAAACTTGCATCGACGTAACCCTTTACGACGAACCTTTTGTCACCTCCATAATCGAGAAACATATCCTTATTCCACTAAGGATAATTTTGACCAATGTCCAGTGATCTACTCCTAGATCACTATTGTACTCCCTTGCCAAACTCAGGGCAGGGTATACAATAGGTATGGTACACAGCATGGCATAGTTTATAGAACCTATGGCTGAGGCATAGGGAATGACTTTCATTCTCTCTCTATCTTCTGCCGTGGTCGGGTTTTGAGTCTTAACTTCACACCTTTATAACACAGGCAAGAACTCCTTCTTTGACTGTTCCATTTTGAACCACTTCAAAATCTTGTCAAGGTATGTACTCATTGAAAAACTTATCAAGCGTCTTGATCTATCTCTATAGATCTTGATGCTCAATATGTAAGCAGCTTCACCGAGGTCTTTCTTTGAAAAACTCCTTTCAAACACTCCTTTATGCTTTGCAGAATAAATCTACATTATCTCCGATCAACAATATGTCATACACATATATTTATCAGAAATGTTGTAGCGCTCCCACTCACTTTCTTGTAAATACAGGCTTCACCGCAAGTCTGTATAAAACTATATGCTTTGATCAACTTATCAAAGCGTATATTCCAACTCCGAGATGCTTGCACCGGTCCATAGATGGATTGCCGGAGCTTGCATATTTTGTTAGTACCTTTAGGATTGACAAAACCTTCTGGTTGCATCATATACAACTCTTCTTTAATAAATCCATTAAGGAATGCAGTTTTGTTTATCCATTTGCCAGATTTCATAAAATGCGGCAATTGCTAACATGATTCGGACAGACTTAAGCATAGATACGAGTGAGAAACTCTCATCGTAGTCAACACCTTGAACTTGTCGAAAACCTTTTTGCGACAATTCTAGCTTTATAGTAGTAACACTACTATCAGCGTCCGTCTTCCTCTTGAAGATCCATTTAATCTCAATGTCTCGCCGATCATTGGGCAAGTCAATCAAAGTCCATATTTTGTTCTCATACATGGATCTCATCTCAGATTTCACGGCCTCAAGCCATTTCGCGGAATCTGGGCTCATCATCGCTTCCTCATAGTTCGTAGGCTCGTCATGGTCAAGTAACATGACCTCCAGAACATGATTATTGTACCACTCTGGTGCGGATCTCACTCTGGTTTACCTATGACGTTTGGTAGTAACTTGATCTAAAGTTACATGATCATCATCATTAGCTTCCTCACTAATCGATGTAGTAGTCACAGGAACAGATTTCTGTGATGAACTACTTTCCAATAAGGGATCAGGTACAGTTACCTCATCAAGTTCTACTTTCCTCCCACTCACTTCTTTCGAGAAAAACTCCTTTTCTAGAAAGGATCCATTCAAAGTAATGAATATATTGCCTTCGGATCTGTGATAGAAGGTGTACCCAACATTTTCTTTTGGGTATCCTATGAAGACGCACTTCTCCGATTTGGGTTAGAGCTTATCAGGTTGAAACTTTTTCACATAAGCATTGCAACCTCAAACTTTAAGAAACGACATCTTAGGTTTCTTGCCAAACCATAGTTCATACGGTGTCGTCTCAACGGATTTAGATGGTGCCCTATTTAACGTGAATGCAGCTGTCTCTAATGCATAACCCCAAAACGATAGTGGTAGATCGGTAAGAGACATCATAGATCGCACCATATCTAATAAAGTACGGTTATGATGTTCAAACACACCATTACACTGTGGTGTTCCAGGTGGCGTGAATAGTGAAACTATTTCACATTGTTTTAACTGAAGGCCAAACTCTTAACTCAAATATTTTACCTCTGCGATCATATCGTAGAAACTTTTTATTTTCTTGTTACGATGATTCTCCACTTCACTCTGAAATTCTTTGAACTTTTCAAATGTTTCAGACTTGTATTTCATTAAGTAGATATACCCATATCCGCTCAAATGGTCTATGAAGGTCAGAAAATAACAATACTTGCCGTGAGCCTTAACACTCATCGGACCGCATACATCAGTATGTATTATTTCCAATAAGTCAGTTGCTCGCTCCATTGTTCCGGAGAATGGAGTCTTAGTCATCTTGCCCATGAGGCATGGTTCGCAAGCATCAACTGATTCATAATCAAGTGATTCCAAAAGCCCATCAGCTTGGATTTTCTTCATGCGCTTTACACCAATATGACCTAAATGGCAGTGCCACAAATAAGTCGCATTATCATTATTAACTTTGCATCTTTTGGCTTCAATATTATGAAAATGTGTATCACCATGATCGAGATCCAACAAACCATTTTCTTTGGGTGTATGACCATAGAAGGTTTTATTCATGTAAACAGAACAACAATTTATTCTCTTACTTAAATGAATAACCGTATTGCAATAAACATGATCAAATCATATTCATGCTCAACGCAAACACCAAATAACACTTATTTAGGTTCAACACTAATCCCAAAATTATAGGGAGTGTGCGATGATGATCATATCAATCTTGGAACCACTTCCAACACACATCGTCACTTCACCCTTAACTAGTCTATGTTCATTCTGCAACTCCCGTTTTGAGTTACTACTCTTAGCAACTGAACCAGTATCAAATACCGAGGGGTTGCTACGAACACTAGTAAAATACACATCAGTAATCTGTATATCAAATATACCTTTGTTCACTTTGCCATCCTTCTTATCCGCCAAATACTTGGGGCAGTTCCGCTTCCAGTGACCAGTCCCTTTGCAGTAGAAGCACTTAGTCTCAGGCTTAGGACCAGACTTAGGCTTCTTCACTTGAGCAGCAACTTGCTTGCCGTTCTTCTTGAAGTTCCCCTTATTCCCTTTGCCCTTTTCTTGAAACTAGTGGTCTTGTCTACCATCAACACTTGATATTTTTCTTGATTTCTACCTTCGTCGATTTCAGCATTACGAAGAGCTTGGGAATCGTTTCCGTTATCCCTTGCATATCATAGTTCATCATGAAGTTCTACTAACTTGGTGATGGTGACTAGAGAATTCTATCAATCACTATTTTATCTGGAAGATTAACTCCCACTTGATTCAAGCGATTGTAGTACCCAGCCAATCTGAGCACATGCTTACTGCTTGAGCTATTCTCCTCCATCTTTTAGCTATAGAACTTGTTGGAGACTTCATATCTCTCAACTTGGGTATTTGCTTGAAATATTAACTTCAACTCCTGGAACATCTCATATGCTCCATGACGTTCAAAACGTCTTTGAAGTCCCGATTCTAAGCCGTTTAAGCATGGTGCACTAAACTATCAAGTAGTCATCATATTGAGCTAGCCAAATGTTCATAACATCTGCATCTGCTCCTGCAATAGGTTTGTCACCTAGCGGTGCATCAATGACATAATTCTTCTGTGCAGCAATGAGGATAAACCTCAGATCATGGATCCAATCCGCATCATTGCTACTAACATCTTTCAACTTAGTTTTCTCTAGGAACATATAAAAAATAAAACAGGGGAGCTAAACGCGAGCTATTGATCTATAACATAGATATGCTAATACTACCAGGACTAAGTTCATGATAAATTTAAGTTCAATTAATCATATTACTTAAGAACTCCCACTTAGATAGACATCCCTCTAATCCGGTAAGTGATCACGTGATCCATATCAACTAAACCATAACCGATCATCACGTGAAATGGAGTAGCTTTCAATGGTGAACATCAATATGTTGATCATATCTACTATATGATTCACGCTCGACCTTTTGGTCTCAGTGTTCCGAGGCCATATCTGCATATGCTAGGCTCGTTAAGTTTAACCTGAGTATTCTGCGTGTGCAAAACTGGCTTGCACCCGTTGTAGATGGACGTAGAGCTTATCACACCCGATCATCACGTGGTGTCTGGGCACGATGAACTTTGGCAACGGTGCATACTCAGGGAGAACACTTTTATCTTGAAATTTAGTGAGAGATCATCTTATAATGCTACCGTCAATCAAAGCAAGATAAGATGCATAAAAGATAAACATCACATGCAATCAATATAAGTGATATGATATGGCCATCATCATCTTGTGCTCGTGATCTCCATCTCTGAAGCACCGTCATGATCACCATCGTCACCGGCGTGACACATTGATCTCCATCGTAGCATCGTTGTTGTCTCGCCAATCTTATGCTTCCACGACTATCGCTACCTCTTAGTGATAAAGTAAAGCATTACAGCGCAATTGCATTGCATACAATAAAGCGACAACCATATGGCTCCTGCCAGTTGCCGATAACTCAGTTACAAAACATGATCATCTCATACAATAAAATTTAGCATCATGTCTTGACCATATCACATCACAACATGCCCTGCAAAAACAAGTTAGACGTCCTCTACTTTGTTGTTGCAAGTTTTACGTGGCTGCTACGGGCTTAAGCAAGAACCGTTCTTACCTACGCATCAAAACCACAACGATAGTTTGTCAAGTTGGTGTTGTTTTAACCTTCGCAAGGACCGGGCATAGCCACACTTGGTTCAACTAAAGTTGGAGAAACTGACACCCGCCAGCCACCTGTGTGCAAAGCACGTCGGTAGAACCAGTCTCGCGTAAGCATACGTGTAATGTCGGTCCGGGCCGCTTCATCCAACAATACCGCCGAACGTAAGTGTGACATGCTGGTAAGCAGTATGACTTATATATCGCCCACAACTCACTTGTGTTCTACTCGTGCATATGGCATCTACACATAAAACCTGGCTCGGATACCACTATTGGGGAACGTAGTAATTTCAAAAAAAATCCTACGCACATGCAAGATCATGGTGATGCATAGCAACGAGAGGGGAGAGTGTTGTCTACATACCCTCGTAGACCGTTCGCGGAAGCGTTATATCAACGCGGTTGATGTAGTCGTACGTCTTCACGTCCGACCGATCCAAGTACCGAAAGCACGACACCTCCGAGTTCTGCACACGTTCGGCTCGGTGACGTCCTCGCCTTCTTGATCCAGCAAGAGGGGTGAAGTAGTAGATGAGTTCCGGCAGCACGACGGCGTGGTGACGGTGTTGGTGAAGAACAATCTCCACAGGGCTTCGCCTAAGCACTACGAAAACTATGACGGAGCATAAACTAGAGGGGACGGGGTTGCCGGCACACGGCTTGGTGTTTCTTGATGTGTCTTTGGTGCTAGCCCTACCCCTCTATTTATATGTTGAGCCCTGGGGTCGAAACTTGGAGTAAAAGCCTCCTCAAAGTCGGTTTCACCCGAAAGGCAAGAGTCCTTCTCAGACTCAAGGGCTAGACGCCAGGGTTCCCAGCGTCTACCCCCTAGACGCCAGGGTTCCTGGCGTCTAGCCTCTGGTCTTTGCAAAACTTCCTTTTGCACTTTCCAAAAGCCTCGCGGGCTTTCCCCTTTGGCCCAGATAAAGTGTTCTCGTGCCCAAACATTTCGGGAAACATCTGGAACCCATTCCGGTGAATTCCGGAACCTTTCCGGAGATCAAACACTACTATCCCATATATCAAACTTTATCTCCGGACCATTCCGGAGTTCCTCGTCATGTCCGTGATCTCATCTCGGACTCCGAACAACATTCGGTCATCAACATGCATAACTCACATAGTACTATATCGTCAACGAACTTTAAGCGTGCGGACCCTACTGGTTTGAGAACTATGTAGACATGACCGAGACACCTCTCTGGTCAATAAGCAATAGCGGGGCCTGGATGCCCATATTGGCTCCTACATATTCTATGAAGATCTTTATCGGTCAGACCGCATAACAACATATGTTGTTCCCTTTGTCATCGGTATGTTACTTGCCCGAGATTCGATCGTCGGTATCTCAATACCTAGTTCAATCTCGTTACCGACAAGTCTCTTTACTCGTTCCGTAATACATCATATCACAACTAACTCATTAGTTGCAATGCTTGCAAGGCTTATAGTGATGTGCATTACTGAGTGGGCCCAGAGATACCTCTCCGACAATCAGAGTGACAAATCCTAATCTCGAAATACGCCAACCCAACAAGTACCTTTGGAGACACCTGTAGAGCACCTTTATAATCACCCAGTTACGTTGTGACGTTTGGTGGCACACAAAGTGTTCCTCCGGTAAACGGGAGTTGCATAATCTCATAGTCATAGGAACATGTATAAGTCATGAAGAAAGCAATAGAAACAAACTAAACGATCAAGTGCTAAGCTAACGGAATGGGTCAAGTCAATCACATCATTCTCCTAATGATGTGATCTCGTTTAATCAAATGACAACTCATCTCTATGGTTAGGAAACTTAACAATCTTTGATCAACGAGCTAGTCAAGTAGAGGCATACTAGTGACACTCTGTTTGTCTATGTATTCACACATGTATTATGTTTCCGGTTAATACAATTCTAGCATGAATAATAAACATTTATCATGATATGAGGAAATAAATAATAACTTTATTATTGCCTCTAGGGCATATTTCCTTCAGTTGGACCCCTTAAAGGGGGAACCCACAAGAAAAAATACTTACTAGTCATGGTGGATATGATGTAGGGTAGAACCCTAGTGGCCCGATCTTTCACGACAGGAGCGGAATCCCGCGAAGAACATGAAGAACACGAGGTGTAAAGAGAGGGAAAACACAAGGGGAACACAAGAGAAACACTAGACCAACAAGAATAAGTCACACATGTGCTAGATCCTCTAATACATAAGACAAGATACACGATCCACGGATAACTAAGGACGATACAAGGGTAGCCGGTCTTCTCCGTGAGGAGGTCTTGAATCCACGGGGGATCTTCCCTTAGAAAGGGGGCTTGAATCCAAGGGATCTTCTCCGAAGAGGTCGTGGTCTCTCGCACAGAGGAGATCTGATATGGATGAGCGTAGCTCTATCTCTCAAATGAGCTAAACCAGCGCTAACCGTAGTATGGAGCTAAGGGACAAGTATATATAGTCCAAGGGGTAAGTTGAGGGATACATGGGGTGAAACCCCTTTCACTGCGCATAGGCAGGGCGGTAGTACCGGTCATGGGGACGGTTGTACCGCCGGACGCTCAGGTACGGGTTCCTGGAGGTGCTTCCGGATGTGCTCAGCGGTTGTACCAGTGCTTGGGGCAATTGTACCGGTCAGGTGGCTGTTACGGGGATAAACCGGTGCTGCACCGGCCTTGCACCGCTCGATCACAGAAGCTTGGCCGGTTGTTGGGCGGTGGTCGAGCGGTTGCACCGCTTGTGGGCCTTCAGCGGTAGTACCGCTTGGTGTGGGCGGTAGTACCGCTCGGGCTGTAGCAGCTGGCTCTCCTTCCCTTGCTCCCGCGCACACTTGGCCTTGGTCCTTAGGCTCTCCATGGTCTCCTTGGATGGACCTGAGTATGCATAAGGTCAGCGCTTGAGGTAGCATCCATGTCTTACATGCGGAAAGGGAAGATTCGGAAAGGAGCGAGTTCACCTTGTGTCCAATGGTGTATGCTTGAGGTCTCAACATGTGGGCACTAGGGGCTTGGGGAGAAGTCGTAGTGTACATGGGGATGATCATAGGATGCTCCGCATCAGGATACATTCACCAAATGGATAGAGGCCAAACCTGTTAAAACAGCCGAATCCAGACTGGTGATAGACTTCATATCCGGGGTCGTACACCATTATGGCGTCCCCCATAGCATCATCACTGACAACGGCACGAACTTCATGGCCGATGAGGTAAAACTCTGGTGCAGCAAAATGGGCATCAAGCTCGATTATGCTTCAGTCTATCACCCACAAACCAACGGCCAAGTTGAGCGAGCAAACGGTCTTATAATGAGCGGCATTAAACCCAGATTAGTGTGTTCCTTAACGGAGTCTAACATGCACTGGGTAGAGGAGCTCGACTCCGTACTCTGGGGGCTGCGAACCACGCCGAATCGTAGTACCGGATATACACCCTTCTTTATGGTGTACGGCGCAGAGCCAGTCTTGCCCTGTGACATAATTCATGACTCACCTCGAGTGCGCATGTACGAAGAAAGAGAAGCCGAGCTCGATCGGCGGGACAGTCTGGACACCCTGGAGGACGAGCGCGACATAGCAAAAGCCCATTCCGCATTTTATCAGCAACAGGCTCGCAGATACCAAAGCAGAGAAGTACGGGCCAAAACTTATAACATTTGAGAACTAGTTCTACGCCTGCCGGATAAGAAAAAGAACAAGCTCGAGCCCAAATGGGAAGGTCCCTTCATTATTGACCAAGTTCTGACCGGTGGAGCGTACCGACTGCGGGATGCATCGACTAATCGACTCGAGCCGAACCCATGGAACACGGCCAGGCTCCAAAGATTCTACGCCTAGCGCCGGACTCTATGTTCGTCCCCTTCCTCTGTCCATTTTTTGCATATACATTATCTGTCTTGTTTTCCTTTCTTTCTTTCTTTTTATTCTTTCTCTAGGCCTTCAAGGGCCAACTTGTGCCTCGCTTGCACATTATGGATGCACTAGCCGCGCTCATCATACCTGGGGGCTTCTTTCACAGAATCTTAATTATTTATCTAGGCCTCATGCCCCGCACATGTATTATACTTCCGCATGTACCTTTTTTCGCCATTATATGCATCGATATGACTTACGTTTTGGCCAAGATGGGTTGCCTGGCTCTTGTATTTATGCCCTACGTTCCCGTTAATTCGGCTAGGGCATAAGGGGAGCACCTCTGTGATTGTTACTGCCGGGTTAGCCGGATGTGTACCTCAGACTGGGTGAAGCCAAACGCTAGCGTTCTTAAGGGAATATTCGGTTGGTGAACAAAAGATGATTTCTATTTATTTTCCATATGTGCCCCCAGATGTGTTTTCCTGTGTTTCCTATCGCAGTCCGGACATGCACTTTAGGGCATGCATACCTAGGGAAAGGAACCCTTAACAGAATTATTCTCCCTGGAAGATGTTTCTTACTACCCATGTAATATAACATAACTAGTTGGGCACTTGTCTGTTCAAGCACTAATGACCCCTACGCCTGGTCTCCACGCATACCCCGGTTCTTATATAACTGAGCGGGTATTCGGATACACTCCGGACTATCGGGTCCTGAGGTTGAAGCCAAAAGGTCCGCCATGACAAATGATCTACAATCCGGCTAGAAGGCATTACACATGTCACTTTAATTACATAGTCATGCAGACTGACTAAATTCCTCTTCTATACCATCCAACAGGCGGTCTAGCCTACAATCCTGTTGGGAATACTTTGCGGCTAATTCTACTTGCCCATAAACTAAGCAAACGGGGATCTCTTTTCCGCCGGGCCCCACAGGTCTGACCTCGGCCATGTGATTTGGGTCAGCCTTGGTATACCGCGTCTTCACCATGGCCCAGGCTTCTCTGGCACCTTGATGGCAGGCCGATATCTTCCATAATCGGAAGCACTGCCGCGCTCCCTTGAGCTTCTCCGTAAGCTCTGCAACGCCTTTTGGTAGGGAGATGGATGGCCACAAGGCCTGAGCAACACCTTGCATCACCTGCCGAACTTGTTCGTGCAGATGTGAGAGCTCGGATAGAAGATCACCCGCAGACCCGGGCATTTCCTCCGCGGGACGACCCGTCAGCATACCTACAGACATAACGTTGTTAGTCGGCTTCTTCGTCGAACTCCTTCAAAAGGATTCGTTCAAGCACTTACTGAAAATGCCGCGTTGAAGCCGCTTATTCTCCTTCTCGGAGTCTGCAAGCTGGGCTCGAACGTCTTTTAGTTCCACGCTCAGCTTGATATTGGCGTCTTGGAGATTGTTTTTCTCCTGCCTAACCTCAGTCAGCACGCGTTTGCCAGCCTCTAGCTGTCGCACGACATGCTGGTCCTCCGGATTTTCTCCGGATTCATCTGCAACATCTATTGTTAGATCTGCAGCCACGCCGCACACTATAAGGAAACCATCATTCTTTAAAGTAAATGTTACCATGAGGCGACTTTTTCGGTTCCTTCAATGCGGCAACAGCGGCCCGCAGTTGGGTCTTGCATTCCTCCAGCTCCTGTGACAGCCTAGTATTCTTCTCTATAAGAACCTGCACAATAAAGATGATCCTTAAATCAGTTCTGCTAACCGTTTCAAGTCTCAGGGGCAACTAATACACATAAATCGTCAGATTTACTTACCCGTACATCCTTTACATACTGATCTGTGGCTGTGGCTAGACCATCTTGAGCAGCACGGAGGTACGCCTCTCCAAAATTGAAGGCATCAAATGCCTCTGGTGAGAAACAAGCGTTGCGGAGTATGGCCCGGCAGCGCCTATGATTCATGGCGCTTTCCACTTCTGAGTTTGTAGCGGATAATCTATCCGCATCCTCTGTAGGGGGATTATCCGGCGCCCGCCCCATATCGGCTTCCGTCTCTATGTCCGGTCCTAGTGCCCGACTGGTGGAAGCGTGATTAGCAACATCGCCGGACATATTCCGGCGAGCATTTTTTTGGTTAAAGAAACACAGGCGTCGTTACATTTCGAGAAAGACGAGAACCACGGAGCGGGGTTTCTATTATACCTTTGCGCCGACGTCTCCGTCCTAACCGCCTTCCTTTTTGGCCTGCCCGGCCTCGCTGCCTCTTGTTGGCGAGTTGTTGCGGGTTTGGCAGGGCGTCCCGAATGCCTTCCCTGTAAAAACGCCATATGCATATGGTAGGTGAAGTGTCTAACAGCGGATCCTAGTTTTTGGAGTTGGGATTTTTTGGTTTTCTTACGTGCGATGCAGGAAGCAGTCCGGGATAGTCGGCTGTAATGGCCACCATGGCATCATCGCAGCTTAACTGATAGAACTGCCGATCTATCAGCTCCACGAATATAACCGGATCTTCTTCGAGTCCGGAGTCGAGGGCCCGGTCAGGGTCCTCGGGTTGTGGAGAAGGGCTGCTGACCTCCTTTATGGCTTTTCGCAGTTCCTACCACAAAGTGGCAGGGTGAATATTTACGACAAAGAATGCGGGAAAAATGGGAGTAAGGAGATATAACTTACCCAGCTTGGAGGATTGTACATGGAGAATCCATCCCGTGGCTTGATGTGGATGAACTCCTCTTCCTCTCCCTTGAACAATTCAGACATAATTTTTGCTAAAGCGGCAGCATTGTCCGGACCCTTACGCCCGCAGCGGGTGGCATCATCCGTCCCGTTAAAACACCACAAGGGGTGCCCACGATATTGAAGTGGTTGCACTCCCCGCATTATGCAAATCGACATAACTTCGATTACTGTCAATCCTGATTGAGCCAGTGCTTTAATCCGGTTCATCAGGTAGAGGACTTCTCCATTGTCTTCCACCTGGGGGCTCCATGGGAGCCAACTTCGGCGTTTCTTCAAAGGGGCATTGCTGAACTCAGGAAGACCCTGCCGAACAGGGTCCGGAAGGGGAACGTCCTCCATATAAAACCATTCCGAAGGCCAGTCTTCGGACGACTTCTTCGGGGTGTCGGACAGGTATCCGGTACCGGCGATGCGCCATATTTCGGCTCCGCCCACTTGATAAAGTGAGCCCCTCTATGTGCGAGGGACGAGGCAAAATAGCCTTTTCCATAGCTCGAAGTGAGCCCCGCAGCCCAGGAACAACTCGCAGAGAGTAACATAGCCGGCGATGTGTAGAATGGAGGCAGGGGTGAAATTGTGTAGTTGGAGGCCGTAGAACTCCAGGAGCCCGCGGAGGAATGGATGAATTGGAAATCCGAGTCCCCTTAATAAATAGGGAACAAGGCAGACCCGCTCCCCCGTAGAGGGACTGGGGAAGCTCTCCGCTTGCTCCCCACCATTGTAGGTGGCAAGCCCGGCTCGAACGGGCACCATGTATGCTGGAGGGAGGAATCCCTTAGTCTGTAGTTCGATTAATCGACTGTGTGGGATGGAACACCTCTCCCAATCACCAGGCTTTGGGCTACGGGGGCGGGAGGAGGAGCTGCGGAGGTCAGCCATGCTGGAATGGACCTTTTCGAAGCATGCTCTGATGGATTCTCGCTGGGGGAGGATGGTGTGGATCGGATATGAGAATCCCCGTCCTTTTAATAGACAATTTATTTATATGGCTAGGGGGGCGAATGTAAAAACGCCCTGGCGCCTCGTATTCATTCAACGCGTGGAAAATAGCCCTTATTGGGCACAAAAGCCAAGAGGTCCAAACATTTATGGGGTCGGACACTGCTTTGCAAACGTTTGAAATATGGAGAAGAACCCGCCCTGCAATGCCGAAGACAACACTGCGCGTCGGACTCATCGTCATTGAAGCCTGGTTTGGGGGCTACTGAGGGAGTCCTGGATTAGGGGGTATCCGGACAGCCGGATTATATCCTTTGGCCGGACTGTTGGACTATGAAGATACAAGATTTAAGACTTCGTCTCGTGTCCGGATGGGACTCTACTTGGCGTGGAAGGCAAGCTAGGCAATACGGATATGTATATCTCCTCCTTTGTAACCGACCTTGTGTAACCCTAGCCCCCTCCGGTGTCTATATAAACCGGAGGGTTTTAGTCCGTAGGACAACATACAATCATACCATAGGCTAGCTTCTAGGGTTTAGCCTCTCCGATCTCGTGGTAGATCAACTCTTGTAATACTCATATCATCAAGAATAAATCAAGCAGGACGTAGGTTTTACCTCCATCAAGAGGGCCCGAACCTGGGTAAAACATCGTGTCCCCTGCCTCCTGTTACCATCCACCTTAGACGCATAGTTCGGGACCCCCTACCCGAGATCCGCCGGTTTTGACACCGGCAGCCGACGACGACCCCTGTTCCTCCTCCGGTCCTCACTCGAGCACACTCCATCGCTGCCCCGAGGTTCTCCGGGCTCGATGCCGCCCCTCCCGGTCTCTCGACAGCCCCACCCCATCTTCCCCAGCTTCGGATTCCGTCCCGTCGCCGCGTTGTTTCCGAGCATATTCGATCCGAGCTTGAGCTTAGTGCAGCTTCGCCCGAACTGCCCGGTCACTAGCTCCAACCCCAGCCCAGGCCCGCTGGATTTCGCGCCCGCCGCGGGCTCTCGCTGATGACCACCGCGACGTCCGTCTCCCCCTCCCTCTCCCTCTCCCCACTACACTCCGAGCGGGCCTTTCCGTTCCCCAGATCCTCGGCGAGGAGCCGAGCCGGGGTCGCCTTCCCCGCTCGGTCGTACGGGCCGTTGCTTCGCCGGAGGACGCCTGCCATGTCTGCCGGCGGCGTCGGCGTGAACGGCTCTCCGGTGGCGCCTGAAGACTACGCAGGTTATTTCTATGCCATTGATTTGATTTCTCCTATTTCTACTTTGCTGCAGCCTCATGATAAGATTTGTGCCTAGTTGAAAGCCTAGTTTATATTTGATCATCTACTTTGTGTCGTTCAGTTTCCCTACTAGCGTCTTCTTATTGCTTTCGAAAATTTCAGTATCGCCTTGTGCCTTGACGACACCGGCATTGCCAACTGCAGCACAGGGATATCGTTCTTGCATGACATGCTTGATGTGAGTATGATTTACTCCTTTTGTCTGCAGTTGTGGGGTGAGGTTTTCTTTATTGACGGCATTTGCTTGTGGTAGCGTAGGTATTTTGTTTTTTGACCTTTGGGTTTGTTTGAGGCAAGAATGTGACGTGTCTCGCATCTAGCTGAAAAAGTATAGTAACTTCTTCGTGCAAAGAAGGGCAAAACGGAACTTCGTAATCATGAAATATATGGCCTTGTGTGACGCTCCCGATTTGACCGTACACTAATCATACATGCAAACGTGTATGATTAAGATCAAGGACTCACGGGAAGATATCACAACACAACTCTACAAATAAAAATAAGTCATACAAGCATCATATTACAAGCCAGGGGCCTCGAGGGCTCGAATACAAGAGCTCGATCATAGATGAGTCAGCGGAAGCAACAATATCTGAGTACAGACATAAGTTAAACAAGTTGGCCTTAAGAAGGCTAGCACAAACTGGGATACAAATCGAAAGAGGTGCAGGCCTCTTGCCTGGGATCCTCCTAAACTACTCCTGGTCGTCGTCAGCGGCCTGCACGTAGTAGTAGGCACCTCCCGAGTAGTAGCAGTCGTCATCGACAGTGGCGTCTGGCTCCTGGACTCCAGCGCCTGGTCGCAGCAATCGGGTATAGAAAGAGGAAAAAGGGGGAGCAAAGCAACCGTGAGTACTCATCCAAAGTACTCGCAAGCAAGGAACTACACTACATATGTATGCATTGGTATCAAATGGAAAAGGGGTAACATATGTGGACTGAACTGCAGAATGCCGGAATAAGAGGGGGATAGCTAGTCCTATCGAAGACTACGCTTCTGGTAACCTCCATCTTGCAGCAGAAGAAGAGAGTAGAAGGTAAGTTCACCAAGTAACATCGCATAGCATAATCCTACCCAGCGATCCTCTCCTCGTCGCCCTGTTAGAGAGCGATCACCAGGTTGTATCTGGCACTTGGAAGGGTGTGTTTTATTAAGTATCCGGTTCTAGTTGTCATAAGGTCAAGGTACAACTCCGAGTCGTCCTTTTACCGAGGGACACGACTATTCGAATAGATAAACTTCCCTGCAGCGGTGCACCACATTTCCCAACACGCTCGATCCCCTTTGTCCGGACACACTTTCCTGGGTCATGCCCGGCCTCGGAAGATCAACACATCGCAGCCCTACCTAGGCACAACAGAGAGGTCAGCATGCCGGTCTAAATCCTATGGCGCAGGGGTCTGGGCCCATCGCCCATTACACACCTGCACATTGCGTACGCGGCCGGCGAGCAAACCTAGCATCCCTTATACAAGAGCAGGCATTCCAGTCCAACCCGACGCGCGCCGCTCAGTTGCTGACGTCACGAAGGCTTCGACTGATACCATGACGTCGAGTGCCCATAACTGTTCCTGCGTAGTTGGTTAGTGCGTATAGGCCAGTGGCCAGACTCAGATCAAATACCCAGATCTCGTTAAGCATGTTATTTTGAAATAACCGCGGACGCCGACCAGGGTCAGGCCCACCTCTCTCCTAGGTGGTCTCAACCTACCCTGTCGCTCCGCCACAAAGATCCACTCAGAGGGCCGTCGGGACAAACGTCATTTCGGACCCAATCCGTGAATCACTCGCGGGTACTCTACGAGCCGACCCGACTTTAGTCACCACAAGTATCATATAATATGTACATAAGTATAAACCCATGATCACCTCCCAAGTGATCATGGCCCGATAGTATAACATGGCAGACGGACAAGAATGTAGGGCCACTGATGATAAACTAGCATCCTATACTAAGCATTTAGGATTGCAGGTAAGGTATCAATAACTGTAGCAACAATGACAGGCTATGCATGATACGTCCATTTTGCATCATGCTTTTATATCGATATTTATTGCATTATGGGTTGTTATTACACATTATGTCACAATACTTATGCCTATTCTCTCTTATTTTACAAGGTTTACATAAAGAGGGAGAATGCCGGCAGCTGGGATTCTGGGCTGGAAAAGGAGCAAATATTAGAGACCTATCCTGCACAGCTCCAAAAGTCCTGAAACTTCACGGAAGGTGTTTTCCAAATATATAAAAAATACTCAGTGGAAGAAACTCACCAGGGGGGGCCACACCCTGCCCACGAGGGTGGGCGCGCCCCCCTATCTCGTGGGCCCCCCGGTGGCCCTCCGGTGGCCATCTTCTGCTATATGGAGTCTTTCGATGGGAAAAAATCATAAGCCATCTTCTCGGACGAAACTCCGCCGCCACGAGGCGGAACCTTGGCAGAACCAATCTAGGGCTCTGGTGGAGCTGTTCTGCCGGCGAAACTTCCCTCCCAGAGGGGGAAATCATCGCCATCGTCATCACCAACGCTCCTCTCATCGGGAGAGGGCAATCTCCATCAACATCTTCATCAGCACCATCTCATCTCAAAACCCTAGTTCATCTCTTGTATCCAATTCTTGTCTCCATGTCCGGGATTGGTGCTAGTAGGTTGCTAGTAGTGTTAATTACTCCTTGTAGTTGATGCTAGTTGGTTTAATTGGTGGAAGATCATATGTTCAGATCCTATATGCATATTAATACCCCTCTGATTATGAACATGTTTATGCTTTGTGAGTAGTTACTTTTGTTCATGAGGACATGGGAGAAGTCTTGCTATTAGTAGTCATGTGAATTTGGTATTCGTTCGATATTTTGATGAGATGTATGTTGTCTCTCCTCTAGTGGTGTTATGTGAACGTCGACTACATGACACTTCACCGTTATTTGGGCCTAGAGGAAGGTATTGGGGAGTAATAAGTAGATGATGGGTTGCTAGAGTGATAGAAGCTTAAACCCTAGATTATGCGTTGCTTCGTAAGGGGCTGATTTGGATCCATATGTTTCATGCTATGGTTAGGTTTACCTTAATAATTTTGTTGTAGTTGAAGATGCTTGCAATAGAGGTTAATCATAAGTGGGATGCTTGTTCAAGTAAGGGCAGCACCCAAGCACCGGTCCACCCACATACCAAATTTCCAAAGTACCGAACGCGAATCATATGAACGTGATGAAAACTAGTTTGACGATATTCCCATGTGTCCTCGGGAGCGCTTTACATCATATAAGAGTTTGTCCAGGCTTGTCCTTTGCTACAAAAGGATTGGGCCACCTTGCTGCACTTTATTTACTTTTGTTACTTATTGCTTGTTACAAATTATCCTATCACAGAACTATCTATTACCACTTATTTCAGTACTTGCAGAGAATACCTTGCTGGAAACCGCTTATCATTTCCTTCTACTCCTTGTTGGGTTCGACACTCTTACTTATAGAAAGGACTACGATAGATCCCCTATACTTGTGGGTCATCAATGCATCAGGATAGGATTAACGGAAAGCGGTATCATGCTACACTACTCTAATGCAAGCAGTATAG
>NC_041382.1:60008807-60040285 GCF_002162155.2 Triticum dicoccoides | reverse complement strand
CTTGTCTGGTTGCTCTGGCAAGGAGGGGTCGTCAACACCGTAGTCGATCGGGGGTACCGACAGCGGTCTCGGGGTCTACTGGAAAGAAGTAACGGAGGGGGAACACAATAAATAACAGAGCAAACAAAGCAACACAAAGCAACACAAAGCATAACATGGCAATGCGCGGTGCTAGGGTGACCTAACATAGTATGAGGTGATACCGGTGAAGGGGGGAACATCCGGGAAAATATCCCCGGTGTTTCGCGTTTTCGGACAGATGAACCGGAGGGGGAAAGTTGCGTGTTCTCTATGCTAGGGATGCATGGTGGATGAACGGGCGGCGTATCCAGATTCGTCTCATTGTTCTGAGCAACTTTCATGTAAAAAATCTTTCCGTCCGAGCTACGGTTTATTTTATATTGATTTTAAAAAATTTAAATTAATTTCAGCATTTATTTAATTATTTTAATTTAACATTATCCAGAACAGTGCATGCTGATGCCAGCTTGACGTCAGCAGTCAACAGAGATGTTGACTGGGTGGCTGATGTGTGGGTCCCGCATGTCATAGGTATAATTACCTAATCAACCTATTAATCAGTTTAATTAGTTAATTAGGTACCTAATGTTTATTTAGTTTAATTAAACAGAATTAATTAAGTTAATTTATTTATTTAATTAATTAATTAACATTTTATTTACTTTTTATTTATTTATTTTTAATTTCTTTTTTTAAAATCGTTTTCGTTCTAGGCAAGGCCCACCTGTCATTAGCACATGGGGGCGGGGCCCAGCCGTCATAGGCCCAGAGGGCCTTAGCGGATCGGGCGGTGCGGTTACGGGCGTGTGGCGCTAGCCACCCGATGGGGCAAACCCGGGCACGAGGACGACGACCGCCGGGACGCGACGGGGTGCCGGAGTTGGTCGTCGGCGCGGCACCGGCGCAGGCGGGCGGCGGCGTAGCGCTTGGAGGAGGAGGCGGGTGCAGGGAGCGGCCCGAGCGGCAGAGTTCCGGCGGGCGCGGTCGCGAGGCAGAGGCGGGGCGCGGCGGGCGGATGCAGCGAGCGGGCGCGGGATGGCGTAGGGGGGAGCGGGGCGTGATACGTCTCCGTCGTATCTACTTTTCCAAACACTTTTGCCCTTGTTTTGGACTCTAACTTGTATGATTTGAATGGAACTAACCCGGACTGACGCTGTTTTCAGCAGAATTGCCATGGTCTTGTTTTATGTGTAGAAAACAAATATTCTCGGAATGACCTGAAACTGCACGGAACATCTTAGATAAAATAATAAAAAATCCTCGCCAAAGATGAAGACCAGGGGGCCCACACCCTGTTGACGAGGGTGGGGGCGCCCCCCCCCTAGGGCGCACCCCCTACCTCGTGGGCTCCCTGGATGCCCTCCAACGCCAACTCCAACTCTATATATTTGCTTTCGGAGAGAAAAAAATCAGAGAGAAGAAATCATCGCGTTTTACGATACGGAGCCGCTGCCAAGCCCTAAAACCTCTCGGGAGGGCTGAACTGGAGTCCGTTCGGGGCTCCAAAGAGGGGGATTCGTCGTCGTCGTCATCATCAACCATCCTCCATCACCAATTTCATGATGCTCACCGCCGTGCATGAGTAATTCCATCGTAGGCTTGCTGGACAGTGATGGGTTGGATGAGATTTATCATGTAATCGAGTTAGTTTTGTTAGGGTTTGATCCCTAGTATCCACAATGTTCTGAGATTGATGTTGCTATGACTTTGCTATGCTTAATGCTTGTCACTAGGGCCCGAGTGCCATGATTTCAGATCTGAACCTATTATGTTTTCATGAATATATGTGAGTTCTTGATCCTATCTTGCAAGTCTATAGTCACCCACTATGTGTGATGATCCGGCAACCCCGAAGTGACAATAATCGGGACCACTCTCGATGATGACCATAGTTTGAGGAGTTCATGTATTCACTATGTGCTAATGCTTTGTTCCGGTTCTCTATTAAAAGGAGGCCTTAATATCCCTTAGTTTCCAATAGGACCCCGCTGCCACGGGAGGGTAGGACAAAAGATGCCATGCAAGTTCTTTTCCATAAGCACGTATGACTATACGGAATACATGCTTACATTACATTGATGAATTGGAGCTAGTTCTATGTCACCCTATGTTATGGATAAACAAAACTGCATTCCTTAATGGATTTACTAAAGAAGAGTTGTATACGATGCAACCAGAAGGTTTTGTCGATCCAAAGGGAGCTAACAAAGTGTGCAAGCTCCAGCGATCCATTTATGGACTGGTGCAAGCCTCTCGGAGTTGGAATAAACGTTTTGATAGTGTGATCAAAGCATTTGGTTTTATACAGACTTTTGGAGAAGCTTGTATTTACAAGAAAGTGAGTGGGAGCACTACATCATTTCTGATAAGTACATGTGTATGACATATTGTTGATCGGAAATAATGTAGAATTATTCTGCAAAGCACAAAGGAGTGTTTGAAAGGAGTTTTTCAAAGAAAGACCTCGGTAAAGCTGCTTACATATTGAGCATCAAGATCTATAGAGATAGATCAAGACGCTTGATAAGGTTTTTCAATAAATACATACCTTGACAAGATTTTGAAGTAGTTCAAAATGGAACAGTCAAAGAAAGAGTTTCTTGCCTATGTTACAAGGTGTGAAATTGAGTAAGACTCAAAGCCCGACCACGGCAGAAGATAGAAAGAGAATGAATGTCATTCCCTATGCCTTGGTCATAGGTTCTATAAAGTATGCCATGTTGTGTACCAGATCTATTGTATACCCTACCACTGAGTTTGGCAAGGGAGTACAATAGTGATCTAGGAGTAGATCACTGGACAGCGGTCAAAATTATCCTTAGTGGAATAAGGATATGTTTCTCGATTATGGAAGTGAAAAAAGGTTCGTCGTAAAGGGTTACACCGATGCAAGTTTTGACACTAATCTAGATGAATCTAAGTCTCAATCTAGATACATATTGAAAGTGGGAGCAATTAGCTAGAGTAGCTCCGTGCAGAGCATTGTTGACATAAAATATTTGCAAAATACTTATGGATCTGAATATAACAGACCCGGTGACTAAAATTATCTCACAAGCAAAACATGATCACACCTTAGTACTCTTTGGGTGTTAATCACATAGCGCTGTGAACTAAATTACTGACTCTAGTAAACCCTTTGGGTGTTGGTCACATATCGATGTGGACTATGGGTGTTAATCACATGGTGATGTGAACTATTGCTATTAAATCACATGGCAATGTGAACTAGATTATTGACTCTAGTGCAAGTGGGAGACTGAAGGAAATATGCCCTAGAGGCAATAATAAAGTTATTATTTATTTCCTTATATCATGATAAATGTTTATTATTCATGCTAGAATTGTATTAACCGGAAACATAATACATGTGTGAATACATAGACAAACAGAGTGTCACTAGTATGCCTCTACTTGACTAGCTCGTTAATCAAAGATGGTTATGTTTCCTAACCATGGACAAAGAGTTGTTGTTTGATTAACGGGATCACATCATTAGTTGAATGATCTGATTGACATGACCCATTTCATTAGCTTAGCACCCGATCGTTTAGTATGTTGCTATTGCTTTCTTCATGACTTATACATGTTCCTATGACTATGAGATTATGCAACCCCCGTTTGCCGAAGGAACACTTTGTGTGCTACCAAACATCACAACGTAACTGGGTGATTATAAAGGAGCTCTACAGGTGTCTCCAAAGGTACATGTTGGGTTGGCGTATTTCGAAATTAGGATTTGTCACTCCGATTGTCGGAGAGGTATCTCTGGGCCCTCTCGGTAATGCACATCACTTAATCCTTGCAAGTGTTGCAACTAATGAGTTAGTTGTGGGATGATGTATTACAGAACGAGTAAAGAGACTTTCCGGTAACGAGATTGAACTAGGTACTGGATACCGACGATCGAATCTCGGGCAAGTAACATACCGATGACAAAGGGAACAACGTACGTTGTTATGCGGTCTGACCGATAAAGATCTTCGTAGAATATGTAGGAGCCAATATGGGCATCCAGGTCCCGCTATTGGTTATTGACCGGAGACGTGTCTCGGTCATGTCTACATTGTTCTCGAACCCGTAGGGTCCGCACGCTTAAAGTTTCGATGACAGTTATATTATGAGTTTATGAGTTTTGATGTTCCGAAGGAGTTCGGAGTCCCGGATGAGATCGGGGACATGACGAGGAGTCTCGAAATGGTCGAGACGTAAAGATCGATATATTGGACGACTATATTCGGACAACGGAAAGGTTCCGAGTGATTCGGGTATTTTTCGGAGTACCGGGTAGTTACGGGAGAAGCAATGGGCCTTGATGGGCTTTAGTGGGAAGAGGAGAAAGGGCCAAGGGGCTGCTGCGCCCCCCTCCCCTCTGGTCCGAATTGGACTAAGGAAAATGGGGCCGGCCACCTCTCCTTCTCCTCCACTTCCTTCTCCCTTCCTCCCCTCTTGGTGGACTCCTACTAGGACTTGGAGTCCTAGTAGGACTCCACATCCTGGCCGCACCAATTGCCTTGGCCGGCCTCCTCCTCCTCCATCCTTTATATACTGAGGCAAGGGGCACCCCAGAGACAGAAGTTGATCTTCGTGATCGTTCCTTAGCCGTGTGTGGTGCCCCCCTCCACCATATTCCACCTTGGTCATATTGTAGCGGTGCTTAGGCGAAGCCCTGCGACAGTAGTACATCAAGATCGTCACCATGCCATCGTGCTGACGGAACTCTTCCCCGACACTTTGCTGGATCGGAGTCCAGGGATCGTCATCGAGCTGAACGTGTGCTAGAAGTCGGAGGTGCCGTAGTTTCGGTGCTTGATCGGTCGGGCCGTGGAGACATATGACTACATCAACCAAGTTAACGCTTCCGTTGTCGATCTACAAGGTATGTAGATCACACTCTCCCCTCTCGTTGCTATGCATCACCATGATCTTGCGTATGCGTAGGAATTTTTTTGAAATTACTACGTTACCCAACAGTGGTATCAGAGCCTAGGTTTTATATGTTGATGTTATATGCACGAATAGAACACAAGTGAGTTGTGGGCGATATAAGTCATACTGCTTACCAGCATGTCATACTTTGGTTCGGCGGTATTGTTGGATGAAGCGGCCCGGACCGACATTACGCGTACGCTTACGCGAGACCGGTTCTCCCGACGTGCTTTGCACATAGGTGGCTTGCGGGTGACAGTTTCTCCAACTTTAGTTGAACCGAGTGTGGCTACGCCCGGTCCTTGCGAAGGTTAAAACAGCACCAACTTGACAAACTATCGTTGTGGTTTTGATGCGTAGGTAAGATTGGTTCTTGCTTAAGCCCGTAGCAGCCACGTAAAACTTGCAACAACAAAGTAGAGGACGTCTAACTTGTTTTCGCAGGGCATGTTGTGATGTGATATGGTCAAGACGTGATGAGATATAAGTTGTTGTATGAGATGATCATGTTTTGTTGAAGTTATCAGCAACTGGCAAAATCCTTATGGTTGTCTCTCTATTGCATGAGATGCAAGCGTCCAATAATCGCTTTACTTTATCGCTATGCGATAGCAATAGTTGCAAGAGCAATTGTTGGCGAGACGACCACGCGACGACACATTGATATAGATCAAGATGATGGAGATCATGGTGTCATGCCGGTGATGATATAGATCATGACAGTACTTTGGAGATGGAGATCAAAGAAGCAAGATGATGATGGCCATATCATGTCACATATTTTGATTGCATATGATGTTTATCTTTGATACATCTTATTTTTGCTTAGTTTGACGGTAGCATTTTAAGATGATCTCTCACTAATTATCAAGAAGTGTTCTCCCTGAGTATGCACCGTTGCGAAAGTTCTTCGTGCTGAGACACCACATGATGATCGGGTGTGATAAGCTCTACGTTCAAATACAACGGGTGCAAAACAGTTGCACACGCAGAATACTCAGGTTATACTTGACGAGCCAAGCATATACAGATATGGCCTCGGAACACGGATACCGAAAGGTCGAGCGTGAATCATATAGTAGATATGATCAACATAGTGATGTTCACCAATTAAACTACTCCATCTCACGTGATGATCGGACATGGTTTAGTTGATTTGGATCACGTGATCACTTAGAGGATTAGAGGGATGTCCATCTAAGTGGGAGTTCTTAAGTAATATGATTAAATTGAACTTAAATTTATCATGAACTTAGTCCTGGTAGTATTTTGCAAATCATGTTGTAGATCAATAGCTCGCGTCGTTGCTTCCCTGTGTTTATTTTGATATGTTCCTAGAGAAAATTGTGTTGAAAGATGATAGTAGCAAAGATGCGGATTGGATCCGTGACCTGAGGTTTATCCTCATTGCTGCACAGAAGAATTATGTCCTTGATGCACCGCTAGGTGACAGACCTATTGCAGGAGCAGATGCAGACATTATGAACGTTTGGCTAGCTCAATATGATGACTACTTGATAGTTTAGTGCACCATGCTTAATGGCTTAGAATCGGGACTTCAAAGACGTTTTGAACGTCATGGACCATATGAGATGTTCCAGGAGTTGAAGTTAATATTTCAAGCAAATACCCGAGTTGAGAAATATGAAGTCTCCAACAAGTTCTATAGCTAAAAGATGGAGGAGAATCGCTCAACTAGTGAGCATGTGCCCAGATTGTCTGAGTACTACAATCGCTTGAATCAAGTGGGAGTTAATCTTCCAGATAAGATAGTGATTAACAGAATTCTCTAGTCACCATCACCAAGTTAGTAGAACTTTGTGATGAACTATGATATGCAAGGGATAACGGAAACGATTCCCAAGCTCTTCGTAATGCGGAAATTGATGAAGGTAGAAATCAAGAAAAACATCAAGTGTTGATGGTAGACAAGACCACTAGTTTCAAGAAAAGGGCATAGGGAAGAAGGGGAACTTCAAAAAGAACATCAAGCAAGTTGCTGCTCAAGTGAAGAAGCCCAAGTCTGATCCTAAGCCTGAGACTAAGTGCTTCTACTGCAAAGGGACTGGTCACTGGAAGCGGAACTACCCCAAGTGATTGGCAGATAAGAAGGATGGCAAAGTGAACATAAGTATATTTGATATACATGTTATTGATGTGTACTTTACTAGTGTTTATAGCAACCCCTCAGTATTTGATACTAGTTCAGTTGCTAAGATTAGTAACTCGAAACGGGAGTTGCAGAATAAACAGAGACTAGTTAAGGGTGAAGTGACGATGTGTGTTGGAAGTGGTTCCAAGATTGATATGATCATCATCGCACACTCCCTATAAATTCGGGATTAGTGTTGAACCTAAATAAGTGTTATTTGGTGTTTACGTTGAGCATGAATATGATTTGATCATGTTTATTGTCATATGGTTATTCATTTAAGTAAGAGAATAAATTGTTGTTCTGTTTACATGAATAAAACCTTATATGGTTATACACCCAATGAAAATAGTTCGTTAGATCTCGATCGTAGTGATACACATAATCATAATATTGAAACCAAAAGATGCAAAGTTAATAATGACAGTGCAACTTATTTGTAGCACTTCCGTTTAGGTCATATTGGTGTAAAGCGCATGAAGAAACTCCATGCTGATGGGCTTTTGGAATCACTTGATTATGAATCAGTTGATGCTTGCGAACCATGCCTCATGGGCAAGATGACTAAGACTCTGTTCTTCGGAATAATGGAGCGAGCAACAGATTTGTTGGAAATCATACATACTGATGTATGTGGTCCGATGAATATTGAGGCTCGCGATAGGTATCATTATTTTCTGATCTTCACAGATGATTTGAGCAGATATGAGTATATCTACTTGATGAAACAAAGGTCTGAAACATTTGAAAAGTTCAAAGAATTTCAGAGTGAAGTGGAGAATCATCGTAACAAAAATGAAAGTTTCTACGATATGATCGCAGAAGTAAAATATTTGAGTTACGAGTTTGGTCTTCAATTAAAACAATGTGGAATAGTTTCACAAACTCATGCCACCTGGAACACCGCAGCATAATGGTGTGTCCGAATGTCATAACCATACTTTATTAGATATGGTGCGATCTATGATGTCTCTTACCGATCTACCACTATCGTTTTGGGGTTATGCATTAGAGACAGCTGCATTCACGTTAAATAGGGCACCATCTAAGTCCGTTGAGACGACACAATCTGAACTGTGGTTTCGCAAGAAACCAAAGTTGTCGTTTCTTAAAGTTTGGGGTTGTGATGCTTATATGAAAAAGTTTCATCCTAATAAGCTCAAACCCAAATCGGAGAAATATGTCTTCATAGGATACCCAAAGGAGACTGTTGGGTACACCTTCTATCACAAATCCGAAGGCAAGACTTTTGTTGCTAAATTCGGAGTTTTTCTAGAGAAGGAGTTTCTCTCGAAAGAAGTGAGTGGGAGGAAAGTAGAACTTGATGAGGTAACTGTACCTGCTCCCTTATTGGAAAGTAGTTCATCACAGAAATCTGTTCCTGTGACTACTACACCAATTAGTGAGGAAGCTAATGATGATGATCATGTAACTTCAGATCAAGTTACTACCAAATCTCGTAGGTAAACCAGAGTGAGATCCGCACCAGAGTGGTACAGTAATCCTGTTCTGGAAGTCATGTTACTAGACCATGACGAACTTGCGAACTATGAGGAAGCGATGATGAGCCCAGATTCCGCAAAATGGTTTGAGTCCATGAAATCTGAGATATGATCCATGTATGAGAACAAAGTATGGACTTTGATGGATTTGTCCGATGATCAGCAAGCCATAGAAAATAAATGGATCTTCAAGAGGAAGACGGACGCTGATAGTAGTGTTACTATCTACAAAGCTAGAATTGTCGCAAAAGGTTTTCAACAAGTTCAAGGTGTTGACTACGATGAGATTTTCTCACTCGTATCTATGCTTAAGTCTGTCCGAATCATGTTAGCAATTGCCGCATTTTATGAAATCTGGCAAATGGATAAACAAAACTGCATTCCTTAATGGATTTACTAAAGAACAGTTGTATACGATGCAACCAGAAGGTTTTGTCGATCCAAAGGGAGCTAACAAAGTGTGCAAGCTCCAGCGATCCATTTATGGACTGGTGCAAGCCTCTCGGAGTTGGAATAAACGTTTTGATAGTGTGATCAAAGCATTTGGTTTTATACAGACTTTTGGAGAAGCGTGTATTTACAAGAAAGTGAGTGGGAGCACTACATCATTTCTGATAAGTATATGTGTATGACATATTGTTGATCGGAAATAATGTAGAATTATTCTGCAAAGCATAAAGGAGTGTTTGAAAGGAGTTTTTCAAAGAAAGACCTCGGTAAAGCTGCTTACATATTGAGCATCAAGATCTATAGAGATAGATCAAGACGCTTGATAAGGTTTTTCAATAAATACATACCTTGACAAGATTTTGAAGTAGTTCAAAATGGAACAGTCAAAGAAAGAGTTTCTTGCCTATGTTACAAGGTGTGAAATTGAGTAAGACTCAGAGCCCGACCACGGTAGAAGATAGAAAGAGAATGAATGTCATTCCCTGTGCCTTGGTCATAGGTTCTATAAAGTATGCCATGTTGTGTACCAGATCTATTGTATACCCTACCACTGAGTTTGGCAAGGGAGTACAATAGTGATCTAGGAGTAGATCACTGGACAGCGGTCAAAATTATCCTTAGTGGAATAAGGATATGTTTCTCGATTATGGAAGTGAAAAAAGGTTCGTCGTAAAGGGTTACGCCGATGCAAGTTTTGACACTAATCTAGATGAATCTAAGTCTCAATCTAGATACATATTGAAAGTGGGAGCAATTAGCTAGAGTAGCTCCGTTCAGAGCATTGTTGACATAAAATATTTGCAAAAATACTTATGGATCTGAATATAACAGACCCGGTGACTAAAATTATCTCACAAGCAAAACATGATCACACCTTAGTACTCTTTGGGTGTTAATCACATAGCGATGTGAACTAGATTACTGACTCTAGTAAACCCTTTGGGTGTTGGTCACATATCGATGTGGACTATGGGTGTTAATCACATGGTGATGTGAACTATTGCTATTAAATCACATGGCGATGTGAACTAGATTATTGACTCTAGTGCAAGTGGGAGACTGAAGGAAATATGCCCTAGAGGCAATAATAAAGTTATTATTTATTTCCTTATATCATGATAAATGTTTATTATTCATGCTAGAATTGTATTAACCGGAAACATAATACATGTGTGAATACATAGACAAACAGAGTGTCACTAGTATGCCTCTACTTGACTAGCTCGTTAATCAAAGATGGTTATGTTTCCTAACCATGGACAAAGAGTTGTTATTTGATTAACGGGATCACATCATTAGTTGAATGATCTGATTGACATGACCCATTTCATTAGCTTAGCACTCGATCGTTTAGTATGTTGCTATTGCTTTCTTCATGACTTATACATGTTCCTATGACTATGAGATTATGCAACTCCCTTTTACCGGAGGAACACTTTGTGTGCTACCAAACGTCACAACGTAACTGGGTGATTATAAAGGAGCTCTACAGGTGTCTCCAAAGGTACATGTTGGGTTGGCGTATTTCGAGATTAGGATTTGTCACTCCGATTGTCGGAGAGGTATCTCTGGGCCCTCTCGGTAATGCACATCACTTAAGCCTTGTAAGCATTGCAACTAATGAGTTAGTTGCGGGATGATGTATTACAGAACGAGTAAAGAGACTTGCCGGTAATGAGATTGAACTAGGTATTGGATACCGACGATCGAATCTCGGGCAAGTAACATACCGATGACAAAGGGAAGAACGTATGTTGTTATGCGGTCTGACCGATAAAGATCTTCGTAGAATATGTAGGAGCCAATATGGGCATCCAGGTCCCGCTATTGGTTATTGACCGGAGACGTGTCTCGGTCATGTCTACATTGTTCTCGAACCCGTAGGGTCCGCACGCTTAAGGTTTCGATGACAGTTATATTTTGAGTTTATGAGTTTTGATGTACCGAAGGAGTTCGGAGTCTCGGATGAGATCGGGGACATGACAAGGAGTCTCGAAATGGTCGAGACGTAAAGATCGATATATTGGACGACTATATTCGGACATCGGAAAGGTTCCGAGTGATTCGGGTATTTTTCAGAGTACCGGGTAGTTACGGGAGAAGCAATGGGCCTTGATGGGCTTTAGTGGGAAGAGGAGAAAGGGCCAAGGGGCTGCTGCGCCCCCCTCCCCTCTGGTCCGAATTGGACTAGGGAAAAGGGGGCCGGCCACCTTTCCTTCTCCTCCACTTCCTTCTCCCTTCCTCCCCTCTTGGTGGACTCCTACTAGGACTTGGAGTCCTACAAGGACTTGGAGTCCTAGTAGGACTCCACACTCTGGCCACACCAATTGCCTTGGCCGGCCTCCTCCTCCTCCATCCTTTATATACTGAGGCAAGGGGCACCCCAGAGACAGAAGTTGATCTTCGTGATCGTTCCTTAGCCGTGTGCGGTGCCCCCCTCCACCATATTCGACCTCGGTCATATTGTAGCGGTGCTTAGGCGAAGCCCTGCGACAGTAGTACATCAAGATCGTCACCACGCCGTCGTGCTGACGGAACTCTTCCCCGACACTTTGCTGGATCGGAGTCCGGGGATCGTCATCGAGCTGAACATGTGCTAGAAGTTAGAGGTGTCGTAGTTTCGGTGCTTGATCGGTCGGGCCGTGGAGACGTACGACTACATCAACCAAGTTAACACTTCCGTTGTCGATCTACAAGGTATGTAGATCACACTCTCCCCTCTCATTGCTATGCATCACCATGATCTTGCGTGTGCGTAGGAAATTTTTTGAAATTACTACGTTACCCAACATGCATCACCATGATCTTGCGCGTGCGTAGGAAATTTTTGAAATTACGACGTTCCCCAACAGTGGAATCCGAGCCTAGGTTTTATGCGTAGATGTCATATGCACGAGTAGAACACAAGTGAGCTGTGGGTGATATAAGTCATACTGCTTACCAGCATGTCACACTTTGGTTCGGCGGTATTGTTGGATGAAGCGGCCCGGACCGACATTACACGTACGCTTACGCGAGACTGGTTTTACCTCCGTGCTATGCACACAGGTGACTAGCGGGTGTCAGTTTCTCCAACTTTAGTTGAACCGAGTGTGGCTATGCCCGGTCCTTGAGAAGGTTAAAACAGCACTAACTTGACAAACTATCGTTGTGGTTTTCGATGCGTCGGTAAGAACGGTTCTTGCTAAGCCCGTAGCAGCCACGTAAAACTTGCAACAACAAAGTAGAGGACGTCTAACTTGTTTTTGCAGGGCATGTTGTGATGTGATATGGTCAAGACGTGATGAGATATAAGTTGTTGTATGAGATGATCATGTTTTGTTGAAGTTATCGGCAACTGGCAAAAGCCTTATGGTTGTCTCTCTATTGCATAAGATGCAAGCGCCAAATAATTGCTTTACTTTATCGCTATGCGATAGCAATAGTTGCAAGAGCAATAGTTGGCGAGACGACCATGTGATGACACATTGATATAGATCAAGATGATGGAGATCATGGTGTCATGCCGGTGACGATGGAGATCATGATGATGCTTTGGAGATGGAGATCAAAGGCACAAGATGATGATGGCCATATCATGTCACATATTTTGATTGCATGTGATGTTTATCTTTTATACATCTTATTTTGCTTAGTTCGACGGTAGCTTCATAAGATGATCTCTCACTAATTATCAAGGTACAAGTGTTCTCCCTGAGTATGCACCGTTGCGAAAGTTCTTCATGCTGAGACACCACGTGATGATTGGGTGTGATAGGCTCTACGTTCAAATACAACGGGTGCAAAACAGTTGCACACGCGGAATACTCGGGCTAAACTTGACGAGCCTAGCATATAACAAATATGGCCTCGGAACACGAAGACCAAAAGGTCGAGCGTGAATCATATAGTAGATATGATCAACATATTGATGTTCACCATTGATACTACTCCATCTCACGTGATGATCGGACATGGTTTAGTTGATTTGGATCACGTGATCACTTAGAGGATTAGAGGGATATCTTTCTAAGTGGGAGTTCTTAAGTAATATGATTAATTCAACTTAAATTTATCATGAACTTAGTCCTGGTAGTATTAGCATATCTATGTTATAGGTCAATAGCTCGCGTTTAGCTCCCCTGTTTTATTTTGATATGTTCCTAGAGAAAAACTAAGTTGAAAGATGTTAGTAGCAATGATGCGGATTGGATCCATGATCTGAGATTTATCCTCATTGATGCACAGAAGAATTATGTCCTTGATGCACCGCTAGGTGACAGACCTATTGCAGGAGCAGATGCGGATGTTATGAACGTTTAGCTAGCTCAGTATGATGACTACTTGATAGTTTAGTGCACCATGCTTAACGGCTTAGAATCGGGACTTCAAAGACGTTTTGAACGTCATGGACCATATGAGATGTTCCAGGAGTTGAAGTTAATATTTCAAGCAAATACCCGAGTTGAGAGATATAAAATCTCCAACAAGTTCTATAGCTAAAAGATGGAGGAGAATAGCTCAAGCAGTGAGCATGTGCTCAGATTCTCTAGGTACTACAATCACTTGAATCAAGTGGGAGTCAATCTTCCAGATAAAATAGTGATTGACAGAATTCTCTAGTCACCATCACCAAGTTAGTAGAACTTTGTGATGAACTATGATATGCAAGGGATAACAGAAACGATTCCCAAGCTCTTTGTAATGCTGAAATCAACAAAGGTAGAAATCAAGAAAAATATCAAGTGTTGATGGTAGACAAGACCACTAGTTTCAAGAAAAGGGCAAAGGGAAGAAGGGGAACTTCAAGAAGAACGGCAAGCAAGTTGCTGCTCAAGTGAAGAAGCCCAAGTCTGGTCCTAAGCCTGAGACTAAGTGCTTCTACTGCAAAGGGACTGGTCACTGGAAGCGGAACTGCCCCAAGTATTTGGCGGATAAGAAGGATGGCAAAGTGAACAAAGGTATATTTGATATACAGATTATTGATGTGTATTTTACTAGTGTTCGTAGCAACCCCTCGGTATTTGATACTGGTTCAGTTGCTAAGAGTAGTAACTCGAAACGGGAGTTGCAGAATGAACAGAAACTAGTTAAGGGTGAAGTGACGATGTGTGTTGGAAGTGGTTCCAAGATTGATATGATCATCATCGCACACTCCCTATACTTTTGGGATTAGTGTTGAACCAAAATAAGTGTTATTTGGTGTTTGCGTTGAGCATGAATATGATTTGATCATGTTTATTGCAATACGGTTATTCATTTAAGTAAGAGAATAAATTGTTGTTCTGTTTACATGAATAAAACCTTATATGGCTACACACCCAATGAAAATGGTTCGTTGGATCTCGACCATAGTGATACACATATTCATAATATTGAAACCAAAAGATGCAAAGTTAATAATGATGGTGCAACTTATTTGTGGCACTGCCGTTTAGGTCATATTGGTGTAAAACGCATGAAGAAAATCCATGTTGATGGGCTTTTGGAATCACTTGATTATGAATCATATGATGCTTGCGAACCATGCCTCATGGGCAAGATGACTAAGACTCCGTTCTCCGGAACAATGGAGCGAGCAACAGATTTGTTGGAAATCATACATACTGATGTATGTGGTCCAATGAATATTGAGGCTCATGGCAGGTAGCATTATTTTCTGATCTTCACAGATGATTTGAGCAGATATGAGTATATCTACTTGATGAAACACAAATCTGAAACATTTGAAAAGTTCAAAGAATTTCAGAGTGAAGTGGAGAATCATCGTAACAAGAAAATAAAAAGTTTCTACGATATGATCGCAGAGGTAAAATATTTGAGTTAAGAGTTTGGCCTTCAGTTAAAACAATGTGAAATAGTTTCACTATTCACGCCACCTGGAACACCACAATGTAATGGTGTGTCTGAACGTCATAACCGTACTTTATTAGATATGGTGCGATCTATGATGTCTCTTACCGATCTACCACTATCGTTTTGGGGTTATGCATTAGAGACAGCTGCATTCACGTTAAATAGGGCACCATCTAAATCCGTTGAGACGACACCGTATGAATTATGGTTTGGCAAGAAACCTAAGCTGTCGTTTCTTAAAGTTTGAGGTTGCAATGCTTATGTGAAAAAGTTTCAACCTGATAAGCTCTAACCTAAATCGGAGAAGTGCGTCTTCATAGGATACCCAAAAGAAAATGTTGGGTACACCTTCTATCACAGATCCGAAGGCAATATATTCATTACTTTGAATGGATCCTTTCTAGAAAAGGAGTTTTTCTCGAAAGAAGTGAGTGGGAGGAAAGTAGAACTTGATGAGGTAACTGTACCTGCTCCCTTATTGGAAAGTAGTTCATCACAGAAATATGTTCCTGTGACTACTACATCGATTAGTGAGGAAGCTAATGATGATGATCATGTCACTTTAGATCAAGTTACTACCGAACCTCGTAGGTAAACCAGAGTGAGATCCGCACCAGAGTGGTACAATAATCATGTTCTGGAGGTCATGTTACTTGACCAGGACGAGCCTATGAACTATGAGGAAGCGATGATGAGCCCAGATTCCGCGAAATGGCTTGAGGCCATGAAATCTGAGATGAGATCCATGTATGAGAACAAAATATGGACTTTGATTGACTTGCCCAATGATCGGCGAGACATTGAGATTAAATGGATCTTCAAGAGGAAGACGGACATTGATAGTAGTGTTACTATCTACAAAGCTAGAATTGTCGCAAAAAGGTTTTCGACAAGTTCAAGGTGTTGACTACGATGAGAGTTTCTCACTCGTATCTATGCTTAAGTCTGTCCGAATCATGTTAGCAATTGCCGCATTTTATGAAATCTGGCAAATGGATAAACAAAACTGCATTCCTTAATGGATTTACTAAAGAAGAGTTGTATATGATGCAACCAGAAGGTTTTGTCAATCCTAAAGGTACTAACAAAATATGCAAGCTCCAGCGATCCATCTATGGACTGGTGCAAGCATCTCGGAGTTGGAATATATGCTTTGATAAGTTGATCAAAGCATATAGTTTTATACAGACTTGCGGTGAAGCCTGTATTTACAAGAAAGTGAGTGGGAGCACTACAACATTTCTGATAAATATATGTGTATGACATATTGTTGATCGGAGATAATGTAGATTTATTCTGCAAAGCATAAAGGAATGTTTGAAAGGAGTTTTTCAAAGAAAGACCTCGGTGAAGCTGCTTACATATTGAGCATCAAGATCTATAGAGATAGATCAAGACGCTTGATAAGTTTTTCAATGAGTACATACCTTGACAAGATTTTGAAGTGGTTCAAAATGGAACAGTCAAAGAAGGAGTTCTTGCCTGTGTTATAAAGGTGTGAAGTTGAGTAAGACTCAAAACCCGACCACGGCAGAAGATAGAGAGAGAATGAAAGTCATTCCCTATGCCTCAGCCATAGGTTCTATAAAGTTTGCCATGCTGTGTACCAGACCTATTGTATACCCTGCCCTGAGTTTGGCAAGGGAGTACAATAGTGATCTAGGAGTAGATCACTGGACATTGGTCAAAATTATCCTTAGTGGAATAAGGATATGTTTCTCGATTATGGAGGTGACAAAAGGTTCGTTGTAAAGGGTTACATCGATGCAAGTTTTGACACTGATCCAGATGACTCTAAGTCTCAATCTGGATACATATTCAAAGTGGGAGTAATTAGCTAGAGTATCTCCATGCAGAGCATTGTTGACATAGAAATTTGCAAAATACTTACAGATCTGAATGTGGCAGACTCGTTGACTAAACTTCTCTCACAAGAAAAACATGATCACACCTCAGTACTCTTTGGGTGTTAATCACATAGCGATGTGAACTAGATTATTGACTCTAGTAAACCCTTTGGGTGTTGGTCACATGTCGATGTGAACTATGGGTGTTAATCACATGGTGATGTGAACAATTGATGTTAAATCACATGGTGATGTGAACTAGATTATTGACTCTAGAGCAAGTGGGAGACTGAAGGAAATATGCCCTAGAGGCAATAATAAAGTTATTATTTATTTTCTTATATCATGATAAATGTTTATTATTCATGCTAGAATTGTATTAACCGGAAACATAATACATGTGTGAATACATAGACAAACAGAGTGTCACTAGTATGCCTCTACTTGACTAGCTCGTTGATCAAAGATGGTTAAGTTTCCTAACCATAGACATGAGTTTTCATTTGATTAAACGAGATCACATCATTAGGAGAATGATGTGATTGACTTGACCCATTCCGTTAGCTTAGCACTTGATCGTTTAGTTTGTTGCTATTGCTTTCTTCATGACTTATACATGTTCCTATGACTATGAGATTATGCAACTCCCGTTTACCGGAGGAACACTTTGTGTGCCACCAAAGGTCACAACGTAACTGGGTGATTATAAAGGTGCTCTACAGGTGTCTCCAAAGGTACTTGTTGGGTTGGCGTATTTTGATATTAGGATTTGTCACTCCGATTGTCGGAGAGGTATCTCTGGGCCCACTCGGTAATGCACATCACTATAAGCCTTGCAAGCATTGCAACTAATGAGTTAGTTGCGGGATGATGTATTACGGAACGAGTAAAGAGACTTGCCGGTAATGAGATTGAACTAGGTATTGAGATACCGACGATCGAATCTCGGGCAAGCAACATACCGATGACAAAGGGAACAACGTATGTTGTTATGCGGTCTGACCGATAAAGATCTTCGTAGAATATGTAGGAGCCAATATGGGCATCCAGGTCTCGCTATTGGTTATTGACCAGAGAGGTGTCTCGGTCATGTCTACATAGTTCTCGAACCCGTAGGGTCCGCATGCTTAACGTTTCGATGACAGTTATATTATGAGTTTATGAGTTTTGATGTACCGAAGGAGTTCGGAGTCCTGGATGACATCGGGGACATGACGAGGAGTCTCGAAATGGTTGAGACGTAAAGATCAATATATTCGACGACTATATTCGGACATCGGAAAGGTTCCGAGTGATTCGGGTATTTTTTGGAGTACCGGAGAGTTACTGGAATTCGCCGGGGAGTATATGGGCCTTATTGGGCTTTAGGGGAAAGAGAGAGGAGAGGTTGGGCGCCCCCCAAGGCCTAGTCCGAATTGGACTAGGGGGAGGGGCTGCGCCCCCTCCTTCCTTCTCTTCTCTCTTCCCTTGCCTTGACTCCTATTCCTACTACTTGGAAAGGGGGGAATCCTACTCCCGGTGGGAGTAGGACTCCTCCAAGGCACGCCATAGGGGCCGGCCCTCTCCCCCCTCCTCCACTCCTTTATATACGTGGCCAGGGGGCACCCCATAGAGACAACAATTGATCCTTGAGATCTATTAGCCGTGTGCAGTGCCCTCCTCCACCATAATCCTCAATAATATTGTAGCGGTGCTTAGGCGAAGCCCTGCGATAGTAGAACATCAAGCTCGTCACCACGCCGTCGTGCTGATGGAACTCTTCCCCGACACTTTGCTGGATCAGAGTCCGGGGATCGTCATCGAGCTGAACGTGTGCTAGAACTCGGAGGTGCCGTAGTTTCGGTGCTTGATCGGTCGGGCCGTGAAGACGTACGACTACATCAACCGCGTTGTGCTAACGCTTCCGCTTTCGGTCTACGAGGGTACGTAGACAACACTCTCCTCTCTCGTTGCTATGCATCACCATGATCTTGCGTGTGCGTAGGAAATTTTTGAAATTACTACGTTCCCCAACATTAATATCCCATAGTTGCCAATAGGACCCCGCTGCCACGGGAGGGTAGGACAAAAGATGTCATGCAAGTTCTTTTCCATAAGCACGTATGACTATATACGGAATACATGCCTACATTACATTGATGAATTGGAGCTAGTTCTGTGTCACCCTATGTTATGACTGTTACATGATGAACCGCATCCGGCATAATTATCCATCACTGATCCGGTGCCTACGAGTTTTCCATATACTGGTTTACGCTTATTTACTTTCCCGCTGCTACTGTTACAATCACTACAAAATACCAAAAACATTACTTTTGCTGTCTTTACTTTTGTTGCTTCTACCACCACTATCATATTACTGTGCTACTAAACACTTTGCTGCAGATACTAAGTTTCTAGGTGTGGTTGAATTGACAACTCAGCTGCTAATACTTGAGAATATTCTTTGGCTCCCCTTGTGTCGAATCAATAAATTTGGGTTGAATACTCTACCCTCGAAAGCTGTTGCGATCCCCTATACTTGTGGGTTATCAAGACAAATTTCTGGCGCTGTTGCCGGGGAGCATAGCTCTATTCTTTGAGTCACTTGGGATATATATCTGCTGGACACTATGAAGAACTTGAGAGATCCAAAAACCAAGATCTACCCCTCAACTACGAGGGGAGGTAAGGAACTGCCATCTAGCTCTGCACTTGATTCACCTTCTGTTATGAGTAAGTTTGTGACACCTACACCTGCTTCTGCTATTCGTTCCGATATGTCGCATGTTATTGATGATGCCACTTCTGCTATGCATGATACTTATGATGAAACTGCTTCTACGCCTGATACTACTGTGCCCCTTGGTGAAGTTCTTGATGAACAAATTGCTAGGGCTAGAGAAAAAGAATTATTATATCTGAATACGATGGTGATAGTGATGATGAAAATATGCTTGTTATTCCTGAGGGCTATCTTTTTGATATGGAATCTTCTGCCGCTATTTTAGCTTGCAAAGATAGATATGATCTCCAGAGGTTATTAGTTAAATGGAACAAAGAATCGCTTAGAGATAAAATGAAACCCGACCCTGCTTTTGCTACTTCACCTATTTGTGTTCCTGATAAGGATTATGAATTCTGTGTTGATCCTGATATAATTACTTTGGTTGAATCTGATCCGTTTTATGGCTATGAATCTGAAACTGTTGTGGCACATCTTACTAAGTTAAATGATATTGTCAGGACCCCGATTCTAAGTCACACCGATCTAGCCTGTAACACCTCATATCACTTTGCGGCCTCACGCACGGTATTCCCACGGGTGTCGCCTTACCATGGCCCGGGACTGTTTGTGCCTTTTGGCTCACGTATATGATAGTGTCGCTAGCATCCATATGACAGAGAACCCGGGTCGACATGACTAGTCGTGAACCCAAAGTGGCACTAACTTACGGGGACTGGCATACATGAATCAACATCGAGCATGTCGGTCAGCAGCGTGTGAATCCGGGCTGTAGCACTGGGCTAACAAGACTCCGGGAACCCGGGCTGTAGCGGGCTAGGCAGGACTCCGGATGTCACCGCGTGACATTTCCCCGAAGGGACAGACACAGGAACGAAGTGAATCACATGCCGGCCAGTCAAGTGTTCCGAAGTTGTAGTGCTGGGCTAGCAGGACTCCGGTGAACCGGGCTATAGTGGACTACTATGGCTCATCGAAGCACAAGACTACATTTCCCCATAAGAGAGGCTACCAAGCATAAACAACCAGGTTGTTAGATCCCACACATACCAAGCATTTCAATCATACACACAATATTCTTGATATGTGTAAATACAACATGGCATCACAACATAACTCTACGACTCAAATATTTATTCATTAGGCTTCGAGGAGCGAGATATTACAAACATGGGTCTCATGACCCAACATTCAGAGCATACAAGTCAAAGCACATGCGGAAGCTTAACATGTCTGAGTATAGACATCTACAAATGAAAAAGGCTGAGAAGCCTGACTATCTACAAGACCCTCCCAAGGTACAAGATCGTAGCTGAGGTAACAAGCTAAACATCGAAGTCCATGTGGTACTACTAGCGAGACTGAAGTCTCTTTGCAAAACATAAATTAAGCAAACGTGAGTACAAATGTACCCAGCAAGACTTACATCAGAACTAACTACATATGCATCGGTATCAACAAAGGGGGTGGTGGAGTTTAACTGCAGCAAGCCAGCTTTGACTCGGAGGCTATCCTGAACTACGACTGCCAGTAACTCTTTTGAGGCGGCGCACACGAGTCCACAGATTCACCATACCAATACACCACTATGGATCCGCTCCCGTCTCCCTGCGAGAACGCCATCCATAGAACTCACGCTTATCTTGCGAGTTTTAGAGTATCCACTTTCACTTGTCTATGAACTATGCAAGGGGTCCAAGTTTCCATATCCGAGGAATCCGGCTATTCGAATAGATAATGATAACCTTGCAGGGGTGTACTTCTTCACACACGCTCTCGCCACTTATCGCCCCGTACACGTCATGTACCTCGGCAACCTTCAAGCGGAAGCCGGGCAAGGGAGTCGGCCACGACCTGACTAACCAACAAGTCTCTAGTCCAGGTTTATCGCCTATTCGGGTTCCATCCGCAAGGAGATCTGGCCGGGGTGTCGCTCACGGCCCCAACGATGTGAGCAGGGTTCCCAAGCCCACCATCCGGGTGCCACTTGGTACACCGTGCCACTGTGCCTAGTCTGTCCCAAGCCCACCTGTACCGGGTGCCACTTGGTAGACTACTAACACTACCTACAAATACCAGAAACTAGTCAACTCCTGAACAGAGATCGTGTTGATTAATAAGCCGAGAGGGGCCGAGTTACCGGAACCCAATGTGTGGTAGTAATTGTTCATGGATCACAAACACGGAACTCAGTTCCTGAGAACGGCTGCAATGAGACAACCCACCATGTACTCCTACATGGCCTCTCACCGCTACCTTTACCAAATCGTGTTCACACACTTAGCTCTCAACGGTAGGACATGTTCACCACATTCCAATTCATCCCCGATGAAGCAGACCTGACTCAACCCTAAGCAGTAGCAGGCATGACAAACAAGCATGAATGAGTAGGCACATCAGGGCTCAAACAACTCCTACTCATGCTAGTGGGTTTCATCTATTTACTGTGGCAATGACAGGTCATGCAGAGGAAAGGGGTTCAGCTACCGCAACATGTAACAGTTGAAACGTTGTTGTCCTAATGCAGTAAAAGAGAGCAGGAGCGAGAGAGTGGGATTGTATCGGAATGAACAAGGGGGTTTTGCTTGCCTGGCACTTCTGAATATAGTATAGCTCTTCATCGGTGTCATCGATCTCATCGCCGGAACAACATCTACCAAAGGGGGACAATTACCGGCAAACAGAGAAGGACACAATCAATGCAATGCAACAATATGATGCATGATCATGTCATGGTAATATGCTTGTGTTTTGGCCTAATGCAACTAGCAAACACAATTAAATGAAGTTGATTTGAACCCAAAGTTCAAATTCAAACTCCACATGTGGTTATTTAAATGTCATTCATTTGATTTGTCCTAAACAGTGGCCTTAAGTTGTTCTAACATGCATGAAAATGGTACAGATGGATAGATTGGATTTTTCTGATAATTTTTCATATATAATTTATTTAATTCTGAGCTACGGTTGATTTTATATGATTTTTTGAAGTTTGTAACAATTTTTGGAATTTTCTGAATAAGTTTAAATGCAGAAAATTCTTTACTGCGTCAGCATGATGTCAGCAGGTCAACAGACCCGGTCAGGTCAAACCTGACGTGTGGGTCCTGCATGTCAGTCTCACAGTGACTAAACCAGTTTAATTAAATGTAAACTAATAAGTTAATCAGGGTCGGGCCCCACATGTCATTGACCCATAGGGTCAATTAGGTTAGTGCTAATTAGTGGTTAGGCCTAATTAAGCTAGAGCCACGTTAGCATCGCCGGATCTACGCCGGCGATGGCCAAACCGACGGCGAGAGCTCGCCGGACTCGCGTTAGGGACGGCAGTTCGTCGCGCTGCTGGCACCAGGGAGGTCCTCTCGCTCGTCCGCATCCAAAGGACCGGACAGGAGGCCGCGGGGTGGCCAGAAACGATGTCGGTGACGAGGTTTAGCGGCGGCCGAGCTTGGGGTCGAGCGGGTGCGGGGTTTCAGCGCGAGCTAGAGCAAACGGCGCGCGCGTTCGCTTCCCGGGGACGCAATGAGCATGTTGGTGGTGCTGGGGAGAACGGGAGAGCGCAGGAGCATCGAGCTCGTCGGCCATGGCGGCGGCCGGAGTTCGGGCGCAAGTGGCGCGGCGGCTACAGCGTGCGGGAGGAAAAACGGAGGGAGGGAGAAGAGTCCGTGGCTCACGACGGTTGCGACGGCCGTCGAAGTGGGCTCGGGGGAGGTCGGAGCTGAGCGAGGCGGCGTGGGGGATCTCTGGCGACGGTAGTCGGGGACGGGCTCGGTGAGGCCATAGGAGCGTGCCCGGCGTCGAGTGGCGGAGCGAGGAGGTCGAGGACGTTGAGGAGGAGCTCATGGACACGTCGTAGGCGCGAGGGAATGGCTCAGGGAGCGGGAGCGGCGAACGGTGGTGACGGTGGCGCTCGGGTGTGGCGCGGGGGGAGAGCAGAGGATGGGGAGGAGCACCGAGAGAGAGGAGGGGAAGCGAGAGGGGTAGAATGCGCTGTTAGGATGAAGGGGAGCTCACCAGCGCGAAGCAGGAGCTAGCACGGCCGGCGTCGTGCTCTGGTTCGCCTCTGCCTTCTGGCAGGGGTAGAAGACAAGGATGCCCTTGTGGGCTGGGCCTCCTGTGCTGGGCCAGGTGGTTGTGCCGGGTGGGCTATAGGTAAGCACTTCTCTCTCTCTTTTAATTTTGTTTTTCTATTTATTTGCTCTGTTTTAATTTAGTAAAAATACTAAATCATTTTATATATTCCTGAAATAAATTGTGGGCACTGTTAAAATTATTTCCAACAACCCTCAACCACTTCCAGAATTATTTGGGCATTTTAATATAGTTATAGCATTTAAATGCCCAAATTCAAATACTTTATGATTTAATTCAAAAATCCAAATTGATCTAGAAAAATGTCACCATTTTTGTCAGAGGTGCTGGACCAATTCAAAAATGATGAACATTTCTAAAGGGCATTTTGGGATCATTGAAAAGATTTAAGTTTGAACCTAGTTGAATTTCATTTGCTGCTAGGGTTTATCATTCCCCCATTTCAAAGTTTCATAAAAATTTAGACATGATGCATGGAGGCTAAAGCAAGACAGGCAAGGCCAGAACTGGGCTGTGACAGATATAGCTGCCCTGTTCACTAATGATGAGAGATCGCGTTACTTCTATATACTCAAAATATTTCCGTTCTCATTAAAGGGTGATGCTAAGATATGGTTTAATTCTCTTGATCCTGGTTGTGTGCGTAGTCCCCAGGATATGATTTATTACTTCTCTTCTAAATATTTCTCTGCTCATAAGAAACAAGCTGCTTTGAGGGAAATATACAACTTCGTGCAAATTAAAGAAGAGAGTCTCCCACAAGCTTGGGGGAGGCTTCTCAAGTTACTTAATGCTTTGCCTAATCATCCTCTTAAGAAACCCGAAATACTTGATATCTTTTATAATGGACTAACCGATGCTTCCAGAGATTACCTGGATAGTTGTGCTGGTTCTCTTTTCAGGGAAAGAACACCGGATGAAGCTGAAATTCTATTGAATAATATGTTGACAAATGAAAATAATTGGGCACCTCCTGAGCCAGCTCCTGCTCCAATTACTGAGCCTATTCTTAAACCAACTCCGAAGAAGAGAGGTGTTCTATTCCTCAGTCCCGAAGATATGCAAGAGGCAAAGAAATCTATGAAAGAGAAAGGTATTAAAGCTGAAGACGTTAAGAATTTACCTCCTATTGAAGAAATACATGGTCTTAATATACCGCCTATTGAAGAAACATATGATCTCAATTCTTTATTTATTGAAGAACCTCCTAATCCCGATATCCCGACACAGGTAGTAAAGGTAAATTATCTCTATAGATATGATAAAGCTGAAGTTCCTCCTACTAAAATTGCTAGTCAGTGCTTGGATGAGTTTGATAACTTTATGTTTAAGCAAGACGACTTCAATGCTTATTTTGGTAGACAATTAAAAGAAAATGCTTATATGATTAGACTCTTGGGTGATTATATGGCTAATATTAAAGGTGAACTTAAACTTCTTAGCAAACATGCTTCTATGGTTACCACTCAAGTAGAACAAGTACTTAAGGCTCAAAAATAAGTGCTTGCTCAAGAACCTTTGTATCCTGAAGGCCACCCTAAGAGAATCGAGCAAGATTCTCAAAGAAATAATATTGATGTTCCTAGTTCTTCTAAAAAGAAGAAGAAGAAAAATGATAGAACTGTGCAAACTTCTAGTGAACCTATTGCTGAACCACCTGATAATCCGAATGATATTTCTATGTCTGATGCTGAAACACAATCTGGTAATGAACATGAACCTAATGAAAATATTAATGATGATGTTCATGATGATGCTCAACCTAGTAATGACAATGATGTAGAAATTAAACCTGCTGTTGATCTTGATAACCCACAATCAAAGAATCAACATTATGATAAAAGAGACTTTGTTGCTAGGAAACATGGTAAAGAAAGGGAACCTTGGGTTCAGAAACCCATGCCTTTTCCTCCAGAACCATCCAAGAAAAAGGATGATGAGGATTTTGAGTGCTTTGCTGAAATGATTAGGCCTATGTTTTTGCGTATGCGATTAACTGATGTGCTCAAAACAAATCCTTATGCTAAATATATGAAGGATATCATTACTAATAAAAGAAAGATACCAGAAGCTGAGATTTCCACCATGCTTGCTAATTATACTTTTAAGGGTGGAATACCAAAGAAACTTGGAGACCCCGGAGTACCTACTATACCTTGCTCCATTAAAAGAAATTATATTAAAACTGCTTTATGTGATCTTGGAGTCGGTGTTAGTGTTATGCCTCTCTCTTTATATCGTAGACTTGACTTGAATAAGCTGACACCTACTAAAATATCTTTGCAAATGGCTGATAAATTAACTGCTATACCTGTCGGTATCTGTGAGGATGTGCCTGTTGTGGTTGCAAACGATACTATTTTAACGGACTTTGTTATACTTGATATTCTCGAGCATGATAGTATGTCTATTATTCTTGGAAGACCTTTTCTTAATACTGCAGGGGCTGTTATTGATTCAACAAAGGCAATGTCACTTTTCATGTTAATGGTAATGAGCATACGGTACACTTTCCGAGGAAACAACCTCAAGTTCATAGTATCAACTCCATTGGAAAAATTCCATCGATTATAATTGGAGGTTTTTAATTTCCTCTTCCTACTGTCAAAAAGAAATATGATATACTTATTATTGGGGATGTGCATATCCCCGTTGAGGTAACTTAGTGTTATTCGAAATTTCTCCGGTTTCATGATTATCGGAATGAGTTTGTTAACAAGACTTGATCAACCTTGTTAGTGGATTCTTTTTGATGAGCATGAGATAGATGAAACTAGAAGCACAAACTTCTGTACCCTCTCTATACTTTTTGTTAATTAGTAGAAATAAAGTAAAAATAATATTTTTCTGTCTGTTTCCTGACTTATCCGTGCAATATAAAAATATCCCGAAAATAAAAGTCCTCAGAATGACATGCCAATTTAATATGATTTTTTCGGGAATATTTGAGGATTTAGTGTGCAAAAATTACCGCAGGAGGAGCTGCCACCTGGCCACGAGGGTGGTGGGCGCCCCCCCCCTTTAGGGCGCGCCCCCTGCCTCATGGGCCCACGGTGGCCCTCCTCCACTTATCCCAGCACCCATCTTCTTCCTCTGTCTCGCACAAACCCGAAAAACCAACTCAAGCATGAGTTCCAGTCACTTTTGCTGTGATTTTCGATCTCCTTGCTCAAAGCATCTCTCGCAAAACTGCTTGGGGAGATTGTTCCTTGGTATGTGACTCCTCCATTGGTCCAATTAGTTTTTGTTCTAGTGCTTTATTCTTTGCAAATTTGTGCTGCATAGGTGACCATGTTCTTGAGCTTGCATGTCAAATTTATATGGTTCCAAGTAGTTCTAATGCTTGATATAGGCTCTAGGCACTTGTAGGAGTAGTTGCTATCAGTTTTATTGAAGTTGGTTCACTTTTGTTTGAAGTTACTAAAAATTTCATAATTTTTCAGAGAAAAACAATATGCTTAGGAAGATGTTCCAAGGTGGTTCCTCTAAGAAGCAAGGACCCAGGATTGCTATGCGCGATGCTGACAAGGATCCACCAAGAGACGCTCCAGTACGGCCTTGCAAATGGCCGTCGGAAAATTTTATGGACCGTGCGGGAATTAAAGAAGAATTCAAAGCATATTTGCTCAATGCCGGTCTTGAAGATTTTGAGGCTAACAAATGCCCCCAGTATCGTGATCTCACAAGTTCATTTGTGAGGAGGTTTGAGTATTCATCTTCGCATAATTCTCTTTCAGTCATGTTTGATCTCTATGACAAATCTTATACCATGGACTTAGAGGATTTCACTTCTGGTTGCAAACTTCCATCATGGGGTAGTGTTAGGGATCCCCTAAATCTGAATTTAGAAACTTTCTTGCTAGTATAACTGTGGGGGAATCTAGAGATATAACACAGGCTACCATAGGAGCATTCACTTTCCTGCTATACATTATTTTGCTCTCTTCATCGGTAGATGCATAAATGCTAAGGATGAAGCATGTCACATGTGTGTCCCTGATCTTAGCATTTTTAGGAGTGCTGTGTTAGGAGACCAATCTTATCATATGGGAGCCATTGTAGCTCGTAGGTTGCGTCATAATAGACATAATGGAGATTTCTTTGGAGGAATTTATGCAACCCGCTTAGCTCATTTTCTTGAGATAGACATTCGTGAGGGTGATACGGAGTTGCATCCTGCATATTTAGATTATAACTCTATGGCTTCGCACTAGTTTGTCGAGAGGCTTGAATCACCTCTTTTATATCGTTTAATTTTTGATAAACGACGTGTTTTCCGTATTACTCTCCCTGCTCCTGCCTTCTTTGATTCACAGACAAAAAGAAGATATGTTATTACCAGAGAGGAGGCAGAAGAGTACGAGAGGAGAGCGGAGGCAGCTCGACTCCACGCGGCAGTCTAACTATCAGTGGGATCCGGAGATGATTGCCAGCCAGTGGCAATCGGAGCCTTCTTCTTCCTCATCATAGTACGACCTCAACAACTATTATTATGGATATCAGCCAGGCCAGCCGTGGCCATAGACCAACTTAGGCCAAAAGCCTAAGCTTGGGGGAGTACGTATTTCTCACTGACATTACATTTATGTTCACACACACTCATTGCTAGATGTCGGTGCTCATACTTTTTCACTGTAATATCCATGCTAGTTTAGTTTCTTTTTCCTGCTTTCTTCTTGTGTGTTTGTTAAACCTTAAGAAAAACCAAAAAAATAGTAGTAGTTTATTTTTCTGTTGTAGTAGTGATAATTAAAAATAAAACCCAAAAATATTTCCCGTTCTTCTTTTGCTTGTTGGGAGCTTTCCCGTGTAAATAGTTTTATTTCTTTTCTTTTCTTTGGGGGTCAGTAGGAGAAGACCATAATTAAATTGTTGAAGTGGCTCTTATATGCATTATTGTTGATTTAACCAAGAGCCCATATTGCCTTGTCTTCTCCTGTTTATTGAATGCTCGCAGAGTCCAGCTTAGTCCAATGCACGTACACTCTTATTATTATTCACACCATTCGGTCGTGCAAGTGAAAGGAAATTATGATGATATATGATGGACTGACTGAGATGAGAAAAGGTGGTATGAACTCGACCTCTTTTGTTTTTGTAAATATGATGAGTCCCTCGTTCTTGATTCAGCTTATTATGAATAAACATGTTTGCAATGACAATTAGAGATCATAGTTGCTTGTGCCATGCTTGATTAGCTATGAGTTATAATGGTTTACCTTGTGTGTGAACATGCTATTGAGATGATTATGATGTGGTATGATGGGGTGGTATCCTCCTTTGAATGATTTAAGTGACTTGACTTGGCACATGTTCACGCATGTAGTTGAAACAAATCAACATAGCCTTCACGATATTTATGTTCATGGTGGATTATATCCTACTCATGCTTGCATCCAATGTTTATTAATTTTAATGCATGTACATGGCTGTTGTCGCTCTCTAGTTGGTCGCTTCCCAGTCTTTTGCTAGCCTTCACCTGTACTAAGCGGGAATACTGCTTGTGCATCCAATCCCTTAAACCCCAAAGTTATTCCAGATGAGTCCACTATACCTTCCTATATGCGGTATCTACCTGCCGTTCCAAGTAAATTTGTATGTGCCAAACTCTAAACCTTCAAATAAACATTATGTTTTGTATGCTCGAATAGCTCATGTATCAACCAAGGATGTCCTTATCTTCCGTGTTAGGCGGGTTATCTCAAGAGGAGTGGACTCCGCTCCTCACTCACGAGAAAATGGCTGGTCATCGGGATGCCCAGTCCCATGTTTTATGCAAACTAAATCAAAATTAATTGCAAATGAAACTCCCCCTAGGACCTGATGTATGTTGGAGGCACTCGTTGTTTCGAGCAAGCCATGGATTGATGCTTGTTGGTGGAGGGGAAGTATAAACTTTACCATTCTGTTTGGGAACCGCCTATAATGTGTTTAGCATGGAAGATATCGCCATCTCTTAGTTGCTACATTGACAATGAAAGTATACCGCTCACAATACAATTTATCTCTATTGCAAAACTGAGCTCTGACACCTCTACAAATCCATGCTTCCCTCTGCGAAGGGCCTATCCATTTACTTTTATGTTGAGTCATCACCCTCTTATTAAAAAGCACTAGCTAGAGAGCACAGCTGTCATTTGCATTCATTACTATTAATTTATATCGGGTGTGACTATGATTGGATCTCTTTGACCATGAATTACAATGTCTAGTCAGTCCTTGATCTTTAAAGGTGCTCTGCATTTATGTTATGCGGTCTCAGAAAGGGCTAGCAAGATACCATCTTATTATATCATATTATGATTGTTTTGAGAAAGTGTTGTCATCCGAGATTTATTATTATGGCTTGCTAGTTGATTATGCTATTGATATGAGTAATTATGAGACCTGAGAATTATTGCAAATGTGGTTAGTTATGATCTATGCTGAAAACTTGAATACTGGCTTGACATAGTTACAACAACAAGAGCAAACAGAGTTTGTAAAAGTTTTTCTTTCTTTCTTTCAGTTTGTCAACTGAATTGCTTGAGGACAAGCAAGGGTTTAACCTTGGGGGAGTTGATACATCTCCGTCGTATCTACTTTTCCAAACACTTTTGCCCTTGTTTTGGACTCTAACTTGTATGATTTGAATGGAACTAACCCGGACTGACATTGTTTTCAGCAGAATTGCCATGGTGTTGTTTTATGTGCAGAAAATAAATATTCTCGGAATGACCTGAAACTCCACGGAACATTTAGAAAAAATAAAAAATCCTCGCCAAAGATGAAGACCAGGGGGCCCACACCCTGTTCACGAGGGTGGGGGCGCACCCCCCCTAGGGCACGCCCCCCTACCTCGTGGGCCCCCTGGATGCCCTCCGACGCCAACTCCAACTCTATATATTTGCTTTTGGAGAGAGAAAAATCAGAGAGAAGAAATCATCATGTTTTACGATACGGAGCCGCCGCCAAGCCCTAAAACCTCTTGGGAGGGCTGATCTGGAGTCCGTTCGGGGCTCCGGAGAGGGGGATTCGTCGCCGTCGTCATCATCAACCATCCCCCATCACCAATTTCATGATGCTCACCGCCGTGGGTGAGTAATTCTATCATAGGCTTGCTGGACGGTGATGAGTTGGATGAGATTTATCATGTAATCGAGTTAGTTTTGTTAGGATTTGATCCCTAGTATCCACTATGTTTTGAGATTGATGTTGCTATGACTTTGCTATGCTTAATGCTTGTCACTAGGGCCCGAGTGCCATGATTTCAGATCTGAATCTATTATGTTTTCATGAATATATGTGAGTTCTTGATCCTATCTTGCAAGTCTATAGTCACCCACTCACTACTAGGGAAAACCTTATACACAGAAATTTAGCAACAGCGCGGGTTAAAAAAGGGCGCTAGTGCTAGATAGCAGTAGCGGTTCAGAATAAACCGCGCTGCAGATACGATTCTAGCAGTAGCGCGTGTGCCCGTAAAAGCGCTACTACTAATATTCCCATTGCTGGAACGATGGGCTACGCATAGCAGTAGCGGCCTTGCAGGAGGCGCGCTACCGCTAGGGCATGAGTAGCAGCGCGTTTCCCTGTAACAATGCTACTGCTAATGGAAATAAAATAAAATGAAAAACAAATAGAAAAGTAAATGAAAATGAAAGAAACAGAAAAAGGAGAAAGAAAAAAATGTAAAGCAAAATAAATGAAAAAGCGAAAAAACAGAGAAAGGCTTAGCTGTAGCGTGTGTTAGTAAGAGGCGCTGTAGCTAACGCAGCTGCAGCGGGTTTCGAGGACCCCCGCTATAGAAACAGAAAAGGAAATAAAAAAGAGAGAAACTTACATATGTATAGCAGTAGCGCGTTTTGGAAAAAGCGCTATAGCTACCTTAGCTATAGCGCGTTCTGCGAAACGCGCTACCGCTAGTTTTGACTTAACCAAAAAAC
>NC_041382.1:59994123-60008646 GCF_002162155.2 Triticum dicoccoides | reverse complement strand
CCGACATCGACGCCCCCGGAGCCACGAGAGCCATGCGCCGTCGACGCCATCGGAGCCGCCCCCAACGCCACGGAGCCGCCCCCAACGCCACGGAGCCGTGCGGCCTCATCAACGCCACTGGAGCCGCCGTCGACGCCACCAGATCCTCCCTCGCCAGAACTGCCTCCCTCACCGTCACCGGAGACGCCCCTGCCTCCCTCGCCACCACTGCCTCCCTCGCCACCACCGGAGCCATCCTTTGTAAGCCCCCACCCCTCCTCTCTCTCTCTCTCATGCATACGTTAGCTAGTTTAATTATGTTAATTATCTAGGTTAGGGCAAAAATTTAGTTAGGGCTTTGACAGAGAAGTAGTTAGGTTAACTAGTTTAATTAGGTGAATTACCTAGGTTAGTGCAAAAATTTAGTTAGGGCTTTGACAGAGAACTAGTCAGGTTAACTAGTTTGATTAGGTTAATTATCCAGGTTATTTAGGCAAGTTTTATTTTAAAGATGATCCCTTCCTAGACTTTTATTGTTGATTATATCTTTTCATTGAAGTGGTCATGTTGTTTGTGCCCAAGTGGCTTTGTTGTTTCAAAGAAGCTGAGTGGCCTATATATATTTTGCGGGAATGTTGATTCATTTCCGTTCCGGCAAATTTTAGGTTCTCGATTTGTCCACTTTTTAGCAAAGGTCATGCTGAAATTTTCCGTGAATTTCGGCATGACTTGTGCTACAAACTAGGACATATCGAGTGCCCGTGTGATTTGCCGCACCAGGAAGGAGTCAACGTTCCTGCAAAACAATAGGCCTTTTTATGTCATTATTCATTTTATTAGGTCTAGAATTAATTGACTAGATTTAATCATAGGAAACATGGCCAGCAACGATGAAGGACAGGGTTCTGGTGATTGCGACGACGCCTACCGGGCGGCAGACGAATTTTTTAGCCTTACCGATGATCAACCGATGTTATTTTGGGCCCACCGGTGGCATCTGGGACTGAGACCGACACGCAGACCGGTGCTGAGACTAAGACCGGCGCTCAGACTCAGACAGGCATCGAGACCGGCGCTGCCTCGGGGAGCGGAGCCGGTGTAGAACCGAAAGCAAAGAGGCAACGGGTTCCTAACAAACTCAAGACTACTAGAGTGGTGGTCACGAAGGTGGACGACGGCAATTTTGAGCCAACGGCGCCCGAGGAAGCGCGTAGATGCTACGGCAAACAAATAGGCTGCATCGTACGGACAACCGCCACCATCAACGATGAGAAACTACAGAAGATAGAAAATATGAGGAGCTCCCTCCTAAAGAAGTTTCACCAGATATTCTTGTTCCCGGGCCGGAATGAGAAGGATTATAAAGATCCAGATGAGGACCCGGCAATGAAGAAGATAAACAAACATGCCATGACCAAGTTTAGCGACGCGTTGGCCGCCTGGAAAAATCGAGTGAAAGCAAGGATCATCGACAAGAAGGAACCCTACTCCGAGATTGTAAAGGATAATCCGACAATCACGGAAGAGCAGTTTCAAATATTCAAGGAGGCTTGCGAGGCCGAAGATGCCAAAAAAAAGTCTAAGTACATGAAGGGGCTTCAAGAGAGGAACATTGGGAGCCACCACCTCGGAAGCCGTGGTTATGGCGGAAAGAGGTCCAAATGGGCCAAGGAGGACGCGGAAGCCACGAGTCTGGGCATCCCAGACCCCTTGGCGGAGTTCACCGTCCCGCAGGAGCGTGACGTCCTCAGGGCCCGGCACCGTTGGGACCCAGTGAAAAAGGTTTACGAGACAACACCGGTCATTACGGAGTTCATGAGACTGCTGGTAATTTTAGTTTCTGATCAATTCGACTGCACACGTTAGTCATATTTGTAAACGATTGTTGTGCCTTTTGCAGAGAGAGCAGCACAGGATTGCGGCTGAAAGCGACTCGTCGTCTGAGGCATTGGCGAGGCCCAAGTGGGACACTCCATTCAACCGGGCGTTGAACATATTGAAACAACAACTGGTGGATACTCGACCGTCGTATGGACGCGTGCACGGTGTCGGAGACGGCGCCACGTGGAAGAAGTACTACCGTGAGACCACGGAGGAGAGAAAGGAAAGACGGAGGTTAACTGAAGAAAACATCGACAAGAGGGTTGAGATTGCGGTTGAGAAGAAATCAACTGAGACAGTCGCAACAGCGGTAGCTGCCGCAAAACAGGTGGCTTTAGATATTTCTACTACCTTGGTTCCGGCCGTTTTCAATTGGACCATGCAAAATCCAAAAAAAGATGCAGCAGACTTTCCCCTTGCTGACTTCTTGGCGGGGAGCAGCTCGACTAGCGTTGCACCAGTACCTGCAGCTGCACCTGCTCCCGCACCGGCTCCCGCACCGGACGTGCTAGGCGGTGCTTCGTCTTTGGCTGAGCTCGACGCCTTCACGGTATCTATCACACCGGCCCCCTTCAATATAAATGTATAATCTCCCGTTTTCGTTGCCTTTCGGATGTCTCACGTCGCAGACTTTTCTTTGCAGGCCGACGAAACCCCGTGCACCATATTGTACACCATCGGCGACCAGAAGGTGGACGTGGGGAAGGCGACGATAATGGAGCCGAAGGAACCATTGTTCCACAGCCGGCCGATCCCCCTGAACGTCTTCAAGGTTTCCGTGGCTAGTGTCAAACCGGGCCACGAGAATTTGCCTCCTCCAGTACTACTGGGGGATGACGACGAGACACCGCGGCGGCTTGGTGATTGTTACAATGATGGGTGGGTCTTGTTGTGGCCAAAGAGTCTGCTTCGTCTGGAGGCGGCCGGGAGCACACCCACGAGCACGCAGCCTCAGCAAGGTATGAACATCAACACCCCACCAACCCAATTATCGTCGGGTGTCGGGTTGGGTGATAGCGGACGGGGTAAGGAGGAGGCTCCATTAGTCGCTGATGACGTCGCCATGGATGAGGATGAGGACGTCGATGGCGCTGCTGAACAGTATGTCTATACTGGCGCCTCCTCAGGGTTTGAGCGTCATGAGTCGGTGCCTAAATTGCCGTCTCAACATATTATGGACGACCTTCCGGTAGTAAAGAAGTTTAGGAAGAGAGCGAGGAAAGGCAAAAAAGTTGTTTCTATGATCCAGCCGCCTCAGCAGCCTTGGCTTCAGGACCATATAGATATCCCCGATGCGGATAAATGGCATATCCCCGGTCAACCAATCCTACCTGCAACAGCGCTACGGGCCAGATTCGGCGATCTAAAGAGACTTCATGACGATGTGCTGCAGGTAGAGAAAGACCTCATCACCTCGAAAGATCCAGGATACCCACCCTACGTGGTTAACGTTTCGCGGCAAATGTCGTACGTCGACAGCTTCCCCGCGGATAAGTTCTTCCTCCGATTCGATTACATATTCGACATGTTTCACGTGAAGAAGCTGGATTTTACGTTTGTCCGCCTTTATGCCTTGCACATGAACTACATCATCGGGGTTGAGCAGATATCTCATATCTGTGTCGCTGACCCGTACTACATGCACGAGGGCTTCTTGGGAGTCTGTGCAAATCACCGTGAATATGCGAAGGATTACATCGTCAATTCATGCTCGCCAATAAGGACAAGGAGGCGATTCTCGTGCCTTATCATCCCGTGTAAGTCATCCGCGCTGCTATCCTTCCTTCGATTTCAATCATTCATTTGCACGGTGGAGGCTAATTAATTTGAGGACTTATTTTGCGCAGCGGCCGGCGCGCCGTCCTCATCATCCTCTACCCCCGATTCTCCCACGCTCTTTACTTGGACTCGTCGAAGAACATTCACAAAAAGGATTACACCCACATCAAGGATGTTCTCGACAGTGCTATGTTTTACTACCAAGCAAGGGGTGGAGAGGTCAGGGACAAGAAGAGAAGGGGCGGCAGGGTCGCCTTCGTCCATAAGACCGACTTCTGCTGCATCCAACAACCGAACGATTCTCTTAATGATGGATTCTATGTCCTACACCACATGCTGGAGTACAGACAGGATCACCAGAACCTTCGCATGTCACCTAGATCCGGCGATGCCCATATTCTGCAATGGGCAAAGGACATAGGAGATATCGAGGATCATCGACTTCGAGCTGAGTTCTATAACATCCAGCGCGAACTTGCCCAAATCATCATGAAGGAGGTCGTCGGAAAAATAGGGATGTTCTACGGAGAAGGACAAATGTCACGGGAAGACGTCCGAACATGGATAGCCTCTCAGCGTCTCGACCTGAAGCCTTTCACTAGGCTCGGGGACTATCTCCCTGACTTGGATGGATGGAACGACATGTTGGAGTGATTGTCGATATATGACAATGTGTCCGTTTAGTCCATACTTTCTGTATGACAAAACTTTGAGTTATGCACGGTGAAACTTTATTTGTGATATAATTAAACCATCCTCCTCCTCGACTAGCGAAAATCACTCTAGTTAGGGCATTTTGGGGTACGATGAACTTTGTTATTTATGCTTATGATATGTTGTTTTTATTTTTGCCAAGTCTGTCTCTTTCTGTTGCTCAACTATATATGTTGCATATCATCGACTCATGTGATGATGCAGGTGCATAGATCATAGATGGTGAAGAAGTGCTATGCCAGGAGTATATATACGACAAGTGGCCGGAGTGTCAGGCCCTTCCGGTTTCCGAGCGACAGGCAGCAGTTAGTTTAGAGGTTCACGCTAATGCGAAAGAGGGATACGAACTCATGTTCTCAAAGTGATAGCTCTTCTCGCGTATATCATTGTTTAGATGGATGACGATGTATTTGCATATCATTCGAGACTTGTATCGCTATTTTCGAGATGATGACGAGAGACCACTTTGTGTTGGATGATGATTATCATGATGACATGATTTGATGAGACTAATTGTATGTATATGCTACGATTACATTTGTATGTGTATGGTATGCTAAAGATTATTGTATAAAGCCTATTCAAATACAAAACAAATATGCAGGAAAAAAACTAATAAATAAACTAGTAGTAGCGAGGGGGGAAATTTAGCAGTAGCGCCGCATTGTCAGTAGCGCGTCCCAGCAAACAGCGCTGCAGATAATATCAGTAGCACCCTTTCCCAAAGAGCGCTACAGCTATTCATGTATAGCAGTAGCGTGGGACAATCGGCGCTACTGCTATACGTTAGTTGTAGCGCCTTATTAGTAGCGCCAATGCCCGCGCTACTGAGAGGCCCAAAACCCTCGCTGCTGGTAGGCTTTTCCCTAGTAGTGACTATGTGTTATGATCCGGCAACCCCGAAGTGACAATAATCGGGACCACTCCCGGTGATGACCATAGTTTGAGGAGTTCATGTATTCACTATGTGCTAATGCTTTGTTCCGGTTCCCTATTAAAAGGAGGCATTAATATCCCTTAGATTCCAATAGGACCCCGCTGCCACGGGAGGGTAGGACAAAAGATGCCATGCAAGTTCTTTTCCATAAGCACGTATGACTATATACGGAATACATGCTTACATTACATTGATGAATTGGAGCTAGTTCTGTGTCACCCTATGTTATGACTGTTACATGATGAACCGCATCCGTCATAATTATCCATCACTGATCCGATGCCTACGAGTTTTCCATATACTGGTTTACGCTTATTTACTTTCCCGCTGTTACTGTTACAATCACTACAAAATACCAAAAACATTACTTTTGCTGTCTTTACTTTTGTTGCTGCTACCACCACTATCATATTACTATGCTACTAAACACTTTGCTGCAGATACTGAGTTTCTAGGTCTGGTTGAATTGACAACTCAGCTGCTAATACTTGAGAATATTCTTTGGCTTCCCTTGTGTCGAATCAATAAATTTGGCTTGAATACTCTACCCTCAAAAGTTGTTGCGATCCCCTATACTTGTGGGTTATTAGGGCGCAGAAGGGTGGCCAGGGGCGTGCCCCGAGCTGTAGCTGGCGACGGGCGTCAGCGGCAGAGGAGGCGGCGTCAAGCGAGGCAGGAGGTAGCAACGGGGCGAGCGCGCGCGGGACGGACGACGAGCGCGGTGACGACGCTGGGCAAGCGACGCAGCGAAGCAGGGTCAGGGCGGGCGGCGTCCGGGCGAGGCGCGTGTGCGCGCGATGGCGCGTCTAGCAGGGGAGGCCAGTGCGGAGCAGGAAGAGGGGAAGGCGAACGGGGCTCACTGCGGGTCATGGGGTTCAAGGCAGCGGGGCTCGGGGAGGAGATGGAGACGACGGGGGACGTCCGGGAGGCAGGCCGGCGAGGAAGGTGTGGTCGAGGCGGCGAACGGCTTCGACGGGCGGGGATGATAACGATTGGGTTCAGCATCGGCGCGGGCGCAGGGCGTCGGGGGCGTCGATTCCCCCGACCGGATCCGTGTAGGAGGGAGGGTTGAGGAGGCGGGCAACGGCGAGGTAGCGCCGGGCGGCGTCGGCGAGGTGGCGACGGGGTCAGCGCGGCGGGGTGGCCTAGCGAGCGGCGATGAGGCGCCTGCCCCGATTCAGATCGAGGGGATGCAGAGGGGGAGTAGGGCAAGCGACGTGGGAGTGGGGGGGAGTGGGTGGACCGACCTAGGTCACCAGGGGAGTGTGGTGGGTTGTAGGCGCGGTTGGGCCGGGGGAGGGAGTAGGGCGGGCCTGGCTGGGCCATGGCCCAGTTGGGCCGAGGGGAGTTCTTTCTATCTTTTTTTTTTGTTATTCTTTTGTGTTTCATTTCTAGTTTTCTTTTATTTTAGTTTTGTAAAATTTATCACTAGCACCTAACTTAGTATTTGTAAATATACTACCGCCACATTCATCCTTAACCCAAAATAATTTAATATTTTATGAAATTCAATAGGCATTTATTTCCCTTTATTTAATTGTTCTAACTACTGTTTAATTACTTTAGAGCCTTTATACTCTTTATCACAGATTGGTTTTCTCCCACAATTACCTATGATTTATCCGACACATTTAGAACATTTTAGTTTTATTTTTGGAAAACTTTTGTTGTTTGCCTTAATTTCAAATTTGAATTTGAATTGGTTTTGAACTAACTTGAGATTAACAACAGTAACTATGGTGACGTGGCATCATTAACGCAGGATTACTGTAGGTAATTATCCGGGCGTCACACCTTGGTTATTCCACATCGGTGTAAAACTGACAACAGTGGCCACTATGACAAGCCATTACATGTCAAATCAATATATGAAAGAAACTAAAATCAAGTGCCAAAGTAGCCAAACCAATTCAAGCAGCATTTCTTTTTTCTTTGAGAAGTACCTCTTTTGCACAGGTTGCTGTATTTTGAGTGGTCCAGTGTTATGTTATATGTATATATTGTGCTTGACAGTAGAAATTTCTTCTACCTCTTGCTGCGTCAGTGTGCTTTTTTTTCTGGTCAAAGTTAGGCATTAACTTCAGTTTACAACTTACAGCAACTGGCTTCTCATGGATTGTTTGACGTATATGTGAAGGCGACGGGTGACACTCACATTGATGATCATCACTCGAATGAAGATATTGCTTTGGCAATTGGAACGGTGATTGTTGCTTTCCTATCCTATTATTAATATTAACTTGACTCTTGTACTTCTACAATAGTTATATGAATTATTGCTTACCAGAAGTTAGGATATCCATTTTGACCTCATTGCTAATTTGCACGCCATGTTTACCTCACAATGGACTGTCCTGAATTTAGTCTTCTGCAACCTGTATATACGAAAGTTTGCTGGGATGACTGTTATTTTATTGTACTTTCAGGCGTTACTTCAAGCACTTGGAGATCGAAAAGGAATCAACCGGTTTGGGCATTCTACAGCACCACTTGATGAGGCAGCAGTTGAGGTTATACTGGTATGCATAGCCCTCTTGTGTTTACATATTATGAATATACAGTTTTTTCAGACTCATCTATCTCACACAAAAATGAAGAGTTGAATGATAATGAAAGAGCTGCAATGATTTTACTTCATATCTTGGCTTACCTATTTTTTGTTCCATAGTGGTGATGCTGTCAATTGTTGTCACAGTGAATATGTAAATCTCTACTAATCAATTGAGTTGCGCCTTGTTGAGCATATATGCTTGTCGGTCATTTCTTTCCCCCTTGTATTCAGGATCTATCTGGTCGACCTCATTTGAGTTGCGGCTTAAGTATTCCTACAGCGCAGGTTGGCACATATGATACACAGGTAATTTGTGAAGTTTCGCAGCTGTTTTCAGTTTTCTGCGACGTTGATTACAAAAGCCTTTGATGTTCTGTTTCTGTATGTCGGACTTGAGAAATAATATCATTGTCACATCTGGCATATTCAGTTCAAGTTTATCCCTCCAATTTTTTTACATTCAACTCTTCCTCTCTCCAGTGAATAAATTTTGACAAATCTTAACAAGACATATTTGTCGTTTTTTAGCTTGTGTGATGAGATCTTGGTACATGTACATTCCTCGTACCAACTTAGGTGAATAATAATTTATTTGTTTTTGTGGCAGCTTGTTGAGCACTTCTTCCAGTCTCTTGTGAATACATCTGGGATGACGCTTCACATCCGTCAGGTATATGTTGCTTCCGTTTCAATTGAAATCCTCTCCCACAGCAGGGTCAATAATGTGATGGCTTTCCTCTACGATGTCCCCCAGATGAAGTTAGCTAAATTGGCTTAACCCTGGGCTCTATTTTTTTGTTCCTTCCGAAGCTTGCGGGGAACAACTCGCACCATATTATCGAGGCATGTTTCAAAGCATTTGCCAGGGCCCTTCGACAAGCAACAGAATGCGACTTGCGCTGACGTGGCACTGTTCCAAGGTTTGTCCTGAGTCACTGCAAATATAGTTCAGGAAACTTTGTACAGTGCATACGGTTATAGCCTTATAGGTGTTTTAGAAACTATCTCATAGATGTTTCAGAAACTATTTCCTGCCACAAAATTCTTTAAAAAAGAAGCACTTAGCTGTTGGATGATTGCTGGTGACAAGGACCTTAGAAGCATACATAATCTCTAGTGATTTATCATACATTGGCTGGCATTCCTGAGTGTATCTTGCTCGACGTGCCTAATCGCAGCTCAAAAGGTGTTCTGTCAAGGTCGTAGTGTTGTTGCAAGATCAAAAACTGGATGCCCGCCCGCCTGGTGCCGCGATAGGAGGGCACAGATGGACGGTCTCCTACATCTCTGTTGCTACTTGTGCTGGGAGTGGGAATTGGCGTGCCATCCTCTTCTCAGGGTTTATTTATGTTGCTACCACAGGCACTGCAATTCGGTCTGTTCCCAGGACGGACTGTACGTCTGATGATGAAGAAGTGCAAACAGCTTGACAATCTGAAAAGAGATTACGTCTACAAATATGGATTCAGGATAGGTGCGCGTGGTGTCGTGTCTGTAATAATGAGCTGACCATTCATTCAAGAGAATAAAATGATGCAACACTTCTTCTTCGGTACAACGCCCCGGACACATCAACGATCCAGATTAAAAGATACCCTTTTGTGAGAATAAGTGAGTAGGGGTAGGATGGGAAATTAAGATGGAGGAAGGGTACCGCGGCGTAGCGAGGCGCGTGCCCGTACGGCCCGCTCTACGCCCGTACGTGGGCGGTGTACGCCGCGTGAGGAGGAGGGCGGGCCCACGCGTACTAAACCTAATCCATTAATTCGGCGCGGATTAGGCGAACCATTAACGTCAGCGCAGTGAGTCGTCCCGTCGCCAGGGTCGGTCCGCGGGCGGCGCGGATTCACACACCATCGCCTGCCGCGCGCCTGCGCACGCCACCGCTTGACCACCCGCGCACGCCGCCCTTATTAATCGTCGGCGCCGATTCGCACGCCGCCACCTGCCCTTCTGCGCCCTTGACCGCTCGGCTGCCCACCGGCATTGATCGCCGGCACCCCCGCCCCACCCACCACTACGCCCTATAAAAAGCGCCTCGCGCGCTCCGTCGGCTCGCACACCGCCCTCGCCTCGCCTCTCCTTCTCCCCTTGTCACCGGTGTCCTCCTCTTGCGTCCTTCACCTCCTCGCGCGTCGTGCCTCTCCCTCTCGCCAACGATGACCCGCCCCAACTTGACGATGGAGGAGGCGGAGGAGCTCGCCCACTTCGGCATCCCCGCCGCGCCCGACGTGCGCCTGCCGGCGAGGTGGCGCCTGAGCGTCGACGGCGTCCCCGTTGCGCCGGTGCCCGAGGTCGGCACCCACCTCCTCGCCCGCGCCGTCGGCCTGTACAGGGCTCGCCTGTCGCCGGAGGAGCTCGCCGACCCCCAGTACGCCCCCAACAACCCTGGCTGGGCGGACCGCCTCGCCGACGATCAGTTGCGGCATCTCCACGCCTACGCCGGCCCGCGCCCGCCCACGAAGCACAACCGCGCGCGGCGGCATCAGCTCTGGGACGGCCGCACCTTCGAGGAGGTGGTCGCGCCGTACCGCGCGCAGGCGGTCGCCGGCGTCGTGCCTGCTCCGCCGGGGGATGGCTTTCAGCTGTACCGCCGCGGCGAGGCGCGCTCGACCCGCGCCCGCCTCGACTTCGGCGCCATGCACCCGCCCCCGCCCCGCGGAGGCCCAGGCGGTGATCGCGGCGCTGTCCGCCTCGGCCCCAGCGATCGCAAGAACGGCGCCGGGTCCAGCCGTACCGCGGGCAGGGACGGCGCAGGGTCTAGCCGCGCCCCTCCGCCCGAGCCGCAGCAGCCAGAGCCGGCATTGGTGGCGGAGTACAGGCGGCTGGCGGCGAAGGCCGGCGACCCGGACGACATGCCGGGCTACCTGACGGCGCTCCGGGAGTCGGAGAACATGCCGCAGCCGCAGCCGCTCGTTCAGGAGTACCTTCAAGTCGCCGCGGGCGCCGTCCACCCGGAGGACCCGGAGGACTTTCCCAGGTACCACGCCGCGCTCGAGGACTCGATGGCTGCGCCGGCCGTGCCCGTGGTGCCCCCCGACGACAGCAGCAGCAGCAGCGACGACAGCGATAACGGTGACGGCCTGTATGACGAGGCAGACTTCGGCGGCGTGGAGGACGAGTAGTTTAGGGTTTATTTGAAAATGTCGTTTAGTAATGTTTAATTATTTTCGTAATGTTCTTTAGTTAAGTTTTATTTCTAATACTATGTAAAATATCTATGAAAACTCTAATGGAATATCGAGTGTTTGAATGGATGGTTTTTAAATGTTGTTGAACAATCAAGTGTTGAAATCGATATTGTTATTTTTAGTTTTAAAAAGAGTTGTATTGTAAAAAAATGAGAAAAGAATTAAACTAGAAAAGTAAATATAAAACCAAACAATAAAAAATTGACATAATATTTGCAAAACAAGTTAGAAGATTTTTTTAAAAAAAACTATTGTATTGTAAAAAATAAAATTCAGAAAAAAAGTAAACTTGAATTGAAAAAAACCTATGTAAACTAGAAAAGTAAATATAAAACCAAAAAATAAAAAAATTGACATGATATTTGCAAAACAAGTTAGAAGATGTTTTTAAAAAAACTATTGTATTGTAAAAAATAAAATTCAAAAAAAAAGTAAAACTGAATTGAAAAAACCTATGTAAACTAGAAAAGTAAATATAAAACCAAGAATAAAAAATTGACATAATACTCGCAAAACAAATTAGAAGATATATTTTTAAAAAAATTGTATTGTAAAAATAAAATATAAAATAAAAATTTAAACTTGAATTGAAAAAAACCTATTTAAACCGGTGCGGGCGAGCTCCGGCAGGCGAGGTGCGAGCGGCCTGCCGACGCGCTGCGCGTTGACTAGCGAGGTGGGCCGCTGTAAGGCGCGCGTGCGAGCGGCCTGCCGCGGCGCTGCGCGTTGACTGGCGAGGTGGGCCGATTTCAGTAGGCCTAGTGGGCCGCTGGAAGGCGCGCCTGCGAGCGGCCGAGGACGCAGGGGCGGGGTGGATGGTTTCGTTTAGTCCCACCTCGCCCGCCGAAGGACGCCCAGACCGGCTTATATAGGCGGATTCATGCACCCTATCAGATAAGATAGATAGTAATAATGTGATTTGAGTTTGCATTGCCCGGGCAGCTCTGCCGTAGCTGCCCGGACAGTGTTACACTGTTCGGGCAGCTGCGGTAGTGCTGCTAGTGCATTGTAATTCAGATCACATCATTATTATGTACCTTATTTTTGATAGTTTAGCATTTTATGCAAAGTTTGTTTTATTAATACATAAAGTTTTGTAATATTTTTGTCCGGTCAGCGTTTTAGTTGTTTCAAATTCATGCATCATATTAAGAAGGTCAATTTTTTGATACGAAGAGCACGTTGCGTCACGTTCGATCAGCATTTAAAGTGTTTCGACCGAAAAAATTATAGAAAATTCATAAAATGGCAAAAAGCCACGAAACTTGCCATGCATCTTATTCATGATGGTATAAGACTGTAGAAAAAAATTGGGTTCATTTGAAGGATGTCGAAAAATAACTCATTTTTGGACAGAGCCTTTGCTCCTTTACCCGAACGGTCTATGGAGAAGAAGGTCAATTTTTTGACATCTTCAGAATGGCCTGAAATTTTGCATGTGAGTTAGTATGCCCACTCCCACACATAATCCAAAAATTTATGGTATTTCGATACGAAGAGCATGTTGCGCCACGTCCGGTCAGCATTTAAAGTGTTTCGACCGAAAAAATTATAGAAAATTCATAAAATGGCAAAAAGCCATGAAACTTGCCATGCATCCTATTCATGATGGTACAAGACTGTGGAAAAAAATTGGGTTTATTTGAAGGATGTCGAAACATAACTCGTTTTCGAACAGGGCCTTTGCTCCTACCCGAACGGTCTACGGAGAAGAAGGTCAATTTTTTGACATCTTCAGAATAGCCTGAAATTTTGCATGTGAATTAGTATGCCCACTCCCACACATAATCCAAAAATTTATGGTATTTCGATACGAAAAGCACATTGCGTCACGTCCGGTCAGCATTTAAAGTGCTTCGACCAAAAAAATTATAGAAAATTCATAAAATGGCAAAAAGCCACGAAACTTGCCATGCATCTTATTCATGATGGTACAAGACTGTGGAAAAAAATTGGGTTCATTTGAAGGATGTCGAAAAATACCTGTAATGTTGACAGATTTACCACATAAGATTAAGTAATTATATTAAAAAGAGTACTTAATACAAAATTTATTTCGTATTTAAATTATATATAAGAAAACTTTAGTATTGTTATTTCTGCGCGAATTGACTAGCTGATATTAAAAAATAAGATAGTAATAATGTCGGTTGACTTTAGTTGAAGTCATATGACATTATTATTATCTTATCTAGTAAATAGCTCAAAGGTGGCTATATAAGCCGGTCCTGGCGTCCCTCGACGCGCGAGGTGGGACTAAAAAAGTGCCGCTTCCACCTCGCCCGCGCCGTGAATCGTAGAAGCCAAAAAAATGATTAAAACAATAAGCCCGCCTGTGCTGGCAGGACTCAAAGTGCGCCTAATCGGTCCGGCCCGATCAAGCCGGGTGGCGAAAGGGCCGGCCTTTCGGTCAAGCAATGGCGGCCAGCACAGGCCAACGGGGCAGCGGCGAGACGAGGCGGGGATCAGAGGAGTTCTGAAAGGGCGGTGTGAGCTGGGCATATAAGGCGATCGCGGCGTGGTTCGGTGGGCGAGGTGGGACTAAACTTTAGTCCTCACCGCCGACCCTGCCCCCGCACCGGGCGCACACTCTGGGCCGGCCCACGCGCGCCGTCGCCCACAGTCACTGGGCCGGCCATCGCGCGGCGTCTTTCGGCGGGCCAGGTGGGATTATTTGTTTTATTTATTTATTGTTTAAAAATGTTCATTTTTATTTGTTATAAATGTTTTATAATTTATTTAATGTTCATTATTTATTTGTTGTTTGTTTTGCATTAATGGCTACAGTTGTTTTCATAATAGTAAAGTGTTATTTGTTATAATTTATAATTAATAATAATTTGGAAAATACTCATACATAAAAAAAGTACTTGATATGAAATTTATTAAGTAGTTATGTTAAGAACAATACTTAATGTAGAATTTAGTATGTAATTACATTAAAAAACTACTTAATATAGAACTAGTTAATATAGAAAATGGCACCTCAATTTTATTATTTACTTTATAAGTAAGAATAATAAGTTGTTTATTATAAATTATAAGTACTAATAATCAATTTTTTGAAAATAATTGATTATGACTTTCTGGTTACTGCCTAACATTTTTGAGTTTATTAAAAAATTATAATCAGCTAGTTGCTATGAGTACATGTAACCCCAGACCGACACCTCAGGTTTGTACTGTGAGTACATGTCAACATGGACGAAACGCACCCAACTTTTGCATGCGCGTATGAGTGACCCCCGCGGTCTCGCACGTCAGATTACGACGGAATCGGAGTACGAACGGAAGTCGCGTCACGTCAGGAGACGTTTTCTGGGTATTTTCACGAAGAAAATCGTAGTAAATGCATCGAGTGTCAAAACACACCCAAATTTTGCAGGCGTGCTTGTGTGCCACACTGTAGCGTGTCAAAAAAAATCCCGACGTTTCATGGCTTTGCGAGAGAGAACACATACTGAATGCATGTCACACCCCAGACCGACACC
>NC_041382.1:59992474-59993235 GCF_002162155.2 Triticum dicoccoides | reverse complement strand
CCCAAATTTTGCAGGCGTGCTTGTGTGCCACACTGTAGCGTGTCAAAAAATCCCGATGTTTCATGGCTTTGCGAAAGAGAACACATACTGAATGCATGTCACACCCCAGACCGACACCTCAGGTTTGTACTGTGAGTACATGTCAACATGGACGAAACGCACCCAACTTTTGCATGCGCGTGTGAGTGACCCCCACGGTCTCGCACGTCAGATTACGACGGAATCGGAGTACGAACGGAAGTTGCGTCACGTCGGGAGACGTTTTCTGGGTATTTTCACGGAGAAAATCGTAGTAAATGTATCGAGTGTCGAAACACACCCAAATTTTGTAGACGTGCTTGTGTGCCACACTGTAGCGTGTCAAAAAAAATTACGGCGCGTGGAAAAAATAATACAAAATAAACAAAAAAAATAAAAAAGTCCCATATTGCGGACGGACTCACTTAAGAAGATTAAAGTGAATTATTGCTGTGACACTCCATGATTATGGAGTGCCAGAGCATAATTTATGTTAACCTTCTTAAATGATACCGCCACACTAGAGGACTTGACATTGCAAGCAGACTACGGTATTTAAACAGGTGAATTAGCACGACGAGAAGCAATGTGGGACTAAACATTAGCATGTTCGGCGGTGGCCGCCGTCGCTATAGGTTGGGCGCTATAGGTTCGGCGGTATCGGGCCTGGGCCCAGACGGCGAACGAATAATTTTTTTTACTTTTACAGCGCCGTATACCGCCACGCACGGCGGAACCCTATC
>NC_041382.1:59975311-59991807 GCF_002162155.2 Triticum dicoccoides | reverse complement strand
AGGCGCGCAATGATCTCACCGCACGTGTGGCACCGTCCATCGCCGTTCACAGGTAACGGCGCTCGTTGGCACAGACTGCCCCACGCCCGCAGGCGCAGATCGCCGACGCTGGGCAGTCTGCTTTCGGCTCCGCCACAGCCGTTGTTCGGCGGCTGTCGCCCGGATTAAGGTCACGTTTCCCACCTCGAACAATTTATGTCGATGCTATTGCGTAATCATATGTATTAATAGGAAAAAAATTAACATGCGGTATGGACATCGACGGTGTGATTCCATGTTCCATAGACAAGTGGATAAGTCTCGTTGAAAGATTTACTACCGCTCAGCGATTTAGGTTCTACGAAACAGGCTTGGAAGAGATGTTGATCATTCCGTCAGTACAAATGAGAGATTTTTTGCTGCATTTTATGTTGTTAGGTTATAACCCAAACAGCAAAAAATTCATGATACAAGAAAATAGTGGCAGTAAAGGCCTAATTTCACTTAGACCGCACGATGTGTTTTCAATATTTGGGTTTAAGAATGAAGGTGAGGATGTTTTTGGCATTCTTGCGACGGAAGGGAAAGAGTTAATAAAGAAAATTCCTATTCAGTACGTTCACAAAAAAATAGTCACATAATGATAGATGACTTGATTCAAAAAATTGTGAGGAATAAATCCGCCGATGATGAATTTCTTCGGATGGCTGTTCTTGTTTTGCTGGGGACCATCATTGCACCCATATCGGCTGTCTCCATACCAAAGGAGTATTACGCGTTGGTGCATGACGTGAAGCAGATAAGCACGTTGAATTTTAACGTGTTCACTTTGCGAACTTGTTAGACGGAGATTGGTAAACTCAAGCAGGACGGCCGTGTGAGGCAATGGCCATGTGGCAACCTAGCCCTACTCCAGGTATGCTATTAATTAATGTTATTTCATATTCCTTTAATTTATGTGTTCGTAACTTATTTTGTCTTTTGTTTTGTAGTACTTATATTGGGAGAAGGTGCAGCCAACCACCGGCCCGAAAAATGACCCGTTGTCGTTGCAAGTTCCCCTAATGAAAAATTGGACTGAATCTAAAGCGGAGAAACGAGACAAGTACGACCTGGAAAATGGTCGTGGCCATGGATTGGTAATATTATAATGCTTATTTACTTGTACATTGATTATGCATTGAGAATGTTATGCACTCATGTTGTCATTGCATACTCACTTTGCAGATTGATGACTGCATTACGAAGGAGTATAGAATGAAAAAACTTGCAGATGAACAAGCTGAAAGCAGTAAGAAACATAGTAGCCGAAAGTCATCCGTTACGGGAAAGAAAAAAGTGGACAACGTGTCTGAGGTCCCTGCTAATCTAATGCCTTTTATGGACCGGGTTATGAATGATATGAAGGAAATTCGTAAGGAATTGTTTCGTATGCCGGAGTTATGCGCACAGGTAAAAATGTAACAACTCTGCTATGCACTTTATTAAACTCGATAAATTAATAAAAAGATATAACATGTGAATGAGCTTACTTTTGCAGAGAGTGTTAGAGAAAATGAATAAAACAGGTGTACGGTACAAACCGGGCACAACGGCAGAGCAGGAAGAAAATCTGTATGGACAGAATAGTGAGTCCAGGTATGAAAACAAGTATCCTCAAAAAGAATTTCAGTATGATGACAAACACACACCTAATGGCCGAAATGGCAGTGGGCATTATGATTTGGATTCTGAAGAACGGGATTCGTTCAAATTCAGCACTGGTCACTTGAGTAGCTTTAAAGATGAGAAGGAGGATCCTATAGAGGTCCCGGAGCAGTCAGAAAAAAAAGAAGCATCATCTCTAAAAACCGATGAAATAGAAGCTACAAGATGGCAAGTCCCTCAAAATGAGCAAGAAGTGTCACAGGTCTTGTCAGATGGTAATAGCGAGGTAGAAGAGAAGAAGATGGTGATTCCAGCGAAGCGAAAGCGGTGTGGGTCAAAGTACACAAAATCTCCTTATGTTAAAAAGACTCCGAGAAAACTTGCGAAACGTTCCGCGAAAACGAGTAAGTTAAACATGCTATGAATATATTACTGGAAATTGTGTAGTATAAATTTGTACTTTAACTTTATTGACTTGTGTTGTAAAACTGTTTAATGAAACAACCCCTCAATTTGATCATTCTGTGGATGATATGGTGCGTGCCGCTGTGCAGTACGTGAAAGCGTACGAGCACTCACCAAAACATAAGAATCATGAAATATTCAACAACGATAAAGATGAAGGACTTTCTGCGGATCGAGTTTGTCAGATACTTAACCATGCATGGATATCCGATGATGTATGTATTTTTATTGTCATGCTTATGTCATGCGTTAAGTATGTTGCATCCATCTTAAATTTACTCATTTATTTCAGGTAATTGACGCTTATGCGACGTACATATCAGATTCAAGTCTCGTCAAAGACAGGTATATTGTACCCACATATAGATCTTACTGGTTATTGAACACTCGGTCAAAGTCAGTAAGATGAGGGAAATCAGTAGACGATCCAGAAGGTTTAGCACATGCAAATAAACCTCTCAACAGATGCATGACAGAATATTTTGCAAAACCGAAGGTACCGTTTGTATTGCAGAATTGTATTTTTATTACTATCTTATGTGAAAGCCGAGCTTACTAACAATATTTAAGTTATGAAATAGGCTTCTTTGCGTTAAATAAGGATAAAAACCATTGGATTACATGTGTTTTGCACACTAGAAAGAAAGAGTTCCAAATTCTTGATTCTTTGAGGGGGGGAAGTAAATATCTCTGAAGCTACCAGGATATTCGTTGAAAATTTGTAAGTTGCGTATTCATATGTGTACAATTAACCATATAATTTGTTTACCGTATGTAGTCAACGTGTTTATATTCTTTTGTCAGAGAGAGCAACTTGCAGGAGATATTGAAGATGCAAACGACAGTGCTATTATGTCGTTCCTGGATGTGTCTGCATGGCCTATAGTCCCCTACGACATGCATCAACAAGAAGATGGGTGAGTTACATGTACCATGTACTTTTTAAATATATTAGTTGGTCAAGTGCTATTTTACTTAACGTTCTTTCAAAATTGCACTTATGTTTTTTAACACAGGAACTCATGTAGACTGTTCGTTCTTCGCTGTTTTCAATACTGAGACGGAGAAAAATTTATTACTCCTATTTCTCAGGTGGGTACATTTTAAGTAAGAAAAATTAGTACATTATATCATATATAAGTGATGAAAATAATATTATTTTTATTACTTTTCAGGAATCTATTGATAGTTCGAGAGAAAAAATGATAGCTGGAATTATTATGTCCCCCGAAAATAAGCTTACAGAAGTGAAGAACAAAGTAATTCGACTTGCGAAGAAGAAACAAAAATAAAAATATCATACGACAATTCGACGTGATTGTCGAAATATTATTTGTTCATGACTGAGAATTGTGTGTGGATGCTTTATTTCTTTATGTGAGTTTCAAATATTTTTAGCATGTCAAGTTTATATTACCTGGCAAATTTATTAAAAATATATTTTACCATTTCTTATTTTACTATTTTATTTATAATTTATGTTCAATGAGTGTTCTCGCGAATATATGATTTGTGGTTTTAAAATACTCCGACGATATATGACGATGATATCTCACAGGCGAGCGCCGCCCGCGCCGCACGTTTGGCGCTACATGGCGCACGTGGGCCGCGTCATCTGCCAGCGGGCACGCACCGCGCGTCACCCCAGGGTTGGCCATTGCCGGCACCGAGGCTGATTCTACCTCGTCCCATGTGCGCCCCTCTGCGCCCGAGGGCGGCGTCAGCCTCGGGATCGCCCCCGCGGTGCCTACCGGCGGCTGTGCAGCGCCTTGGGATCGCCATCCGCAGGGCACCTGTTAACGTAATTTTTTTAAGGTTAAAGCAACCGGCGGCTGTGCAGCGCCTCTGATCGTCCAACATGCATGATTTATATACAAAATTATATATTGATACGAAAAAATATATATAATACATATCATGTTAAATCTATATAACACATATCATATTATAACGTAAAATTTGTATGTCGCATATCATATTAAGAACAACGAGTATAGTGCCAACAAATATGACATAAGTAAACAGTGATTACAAATCTTCCGTATCAATATAACGAAACAAATATGTAAGTACTATTCTTTAAGACAACCAAATAAATCGTCAACTGTAATCAAAAGTTGTTCTTTTTATTCAAACATTTCTTTGCTATAATTATCATGCCATGTTCCTGCATAAAAAGATTGTAATATACGTCAAAAATTTGTAAAGTATTAACTAAACAAGAAAAGAACGTTAATGAAATGGTGTGCACATACTTTGGATTCTGAGGACAATTGTTTTTTAAATGACCATTTCCTCTGCATAAACCGCATAGACGTATAGGTTTCTCATCAAAACCTTTGGGTCTACCGTTTGTAGTCACGCCAGGTTCCTTACCACGACCTTTGTTATTCTGCCCTTTCGGTGCTCCTTTTGTATTGATTTTTTCTGGATCACCAACAAAAACATGATTTTGATTCGGCACAAAAGCATCATCATGTGCAACTGTATGCTGTCTCACGTAATCTTCGTCCTAAACATCCTTATTTGCTATCACATCCTCCAGAGCAGCCTTCAGTTTATCAAATAGAAATGGTTTATGACATGCCGCATGATTTGCTTCCACAGACAAAATAGTCAACTCACTATACTTAGTTCTCTCCTCAGTACCTGCCCATCCCCATGCGAAGAGATCGCTAGTGCGTTTCACGGGCAGTCCACCTCTAGCATTCTTGCTGAATCTTCGCAGCACCTAAGCACCTAGGTAAGTCCTGCACGTTCAACCTGGCTAAAACATAAAGAACATGCTTGCATGGAAGACCTTTACGTTTCATACTATCACAACTGCACTTCCCTGTTTCTTTTGAATTACTAGGTGTATAGTCCACTTTGAATCTCAGTTGCCTGTTATTTTTCCATGCCACTATGAATCTCCTACTGACGGCTCCACTCAGTCTATCTATGATCTCAAGATCCGCTGCCTTCTTCATTTCTTTCTGCAAGAGGTAAAAGTTCACCGCAGTGAAGTCACGGGCAGCGGCTTTTTCAATGCATTTGAAGTCGTCGAGTACTGCTACAGGGAGTGTCTGTGTGGACAGGCAGTCGTCGTGTGACTCGTTCTCACGGAGCCGAACAATGCAGTTCTCATAATGCACAACCATATCAACAATTGTCATGCCAGAGTCAAGATGCATATGAAGGCAAGAGTTCAGACTCTCGCTCCTCTGGTTACTCCGCATACCAAGGAAGAACCCACCGGTCAGATATGACGCAGCCCATAGCCTTTTCTTACGGTACATCCTACGCAACCATGTTTCAGTTTTCTCCGACTCCCATTTAGCTCTAAAAGCTGCCCATCTCGCCTCAAACTCATCATGTGTAGTGGCATAATAAATAAGAGCCCTGAACTCCTTAAGGGACTTGTGGTGGAGGTGTTTCTGCATGTTTTTCTCAATATGCCACGAACATAGTCGATGCCACACGTCAGTAAGGACCTTCCTGACGGCCCTTATCATGGTTGCGTCTCCGTCAGTAATTACAGACCTCGGCTTCTTTTGACAATGAGCTCTTAAGAAGGTATGCAACACCCAAACGTATGTATCCTCCGTCTCATCTGACACAACTGCACAACCGAACACAGTGGTGCAACGATGATTGTTTAGACCAACAAAAGGTATGAATGGCATTCCGTACCTATTCATCTTGTAAGTGTTGTCGAAGACGATTACATCAGCAAAGTCAAGGTAATCCCGACGTGACTGAGAATCACACCAGAATATATTCTTCAGCTTTCCTTCTTTGCTAGCAACTCCATTTTCTCGTGTGCTCAAAGAAAAAGTCTGGATCCCTTATCTTTCTCATCATCATGATACCAATTGCAGTGTCCGCATCACCCTTTGCTAGCAACTCCATTTTCTCCCTATAACACATGTTATAAAGCTTCCTCCTCCCGAAACCAGCCAGTGCATATGATCCATACCTACTAACGAAGTTGTCATAAATTCAATGTTTTTTGAGCCCAGCACCTGCCATTGCTAAGATCTCGAGCTTCTGGTATTCCTTTATCTGATTATGAGATCAAAGATATATAACTTCATCTGGTCTAGCAAGAGTGTGACTATGATCATCGCTGAAACTGCTGACATACCAAATGGAGCGCTCTCTGTCAACCTTCACAGTTAGATGGGCCTCACAATAGCACCGAGTCTCCGCTCTCAGCCTGCGCTTCTTCCCTTCCATGGTACAAAACTTGGCCTGTCGTTTCCCAGACCTTGAACAGAGAAACCTCCTCAACCGCCTATGTGCGTCGATACCCTTATTATATTTCAAGTTGTCCCTCCTAATGCTGAAGCCTCGCTTTTTCGCATAATCGTTATAGAAATCATATGCCTCCTCGTCTGTCCTGAACGCCGTGGACATCACCGTCCAATGCCTGTCCAGTGATTCTTGCTGGTATTCATCGTACCCAGTATCAAAATTGCACTCATCACCATCGGCATCATCGTCGTTTTCGCACGCGTCACCATCCTCGTCCTGAAAAAAATACAATGAACGGTATATGTCAGTAAGTAGTTGTATAAGGACTATCATATGTATTCACTTTCCACTACTTACTTTGCTCGAGCTGTTATTATAAGATGCATCGATATTGTTTTCGTCATTGGCATCATCGGAAAAATTCCACTGATAGTACCCTTCCACTTCCATCTGCGCAAATTGTAAATATGATATGTAAGACTTGATGCGTATTTAATTTCACTTTAAAATAACCTACATAATTCTAAACCTACATGGCTTCCGCTTTCAGCATATGAATCATCTACATCCATATCCTCATTGTCATCATCCCCTCCTATCTGTTCACAGTCGAACATGTTATTGTCATCGCAGATGCTTGTATTTAATATGGTTGAGAACATGCAGACCACTTACATTGCCACTGTAAGACTCATCCAAATTCATATAATTTTCGCCATCATGTTTGTCTTCATCCAATGACAATGATCCGTCCTCGCTACCGCCATCATCACCGTCATATTCTATTTCAGCCTCAATCTATACACGTTCATATATAATTAAATATCCATTCAAACATCACGTAACATCTTTTCAATTCAAATCCGTTCTTAAATTACTATGCCAGCGCCTCGCGTACCTCGTTGCCTTCGTCAGACATGAGGCGGTTGTCCCCGGATACGAGCCGCCGGCGGCGGAGGCGTCTGCCCGACCGAGGCGGTTGTCGGCGTAGCGCACAGCGCGTGCGTTTTTTTTATCGGCCAGGTACTGCTGGAGATGGCGGCTGCGGCGGCGGCGCGAGAGGAGGCGGGTGAGGCGTCTTGAAGATAGGGTTCGCCGATCATTTTTTTTTAATCACTCGGGCGTACGCAGCGGACGCGGGCGGGGCGTGCATGCGGGACGTGGGCGCCTACGGGCGCCCGTGCATGCGGACGTGGGCGCGTACGGGCGGCCGTACGCGACAGCGCCGTACGGCGACGCGGGCGCGCCTACGGCGGGCGGGTATTTTTATACGGCGTGTGAAAATGATCGCCTCTACCCTTTATACGTTTTAGGGGGGGTGTACCGAAGACCACCTCATGATGCAAAGGAAAAAAATCCCCTGGTGCACTCCAATCATCATCCGGTGGCCCAGTTGACGTGTAAACTCGACCGTCGCGTGTGCCACTGTGGTACCTTTGTGGTTCAGTCTAAGATCCATCTTTGAGCTCAAAGATCTGCGGCGACCGGTCTCTGGCTCCGATGACACTACAGATGGCTGAGGTAATGAAGCTAATTTGGTGTTGTAAATATTGGTGTATTTTTCCATAAATTTGGTCAAACTTAAAAAAGTTTTACTTGGGACAAACCTAGAACTTCAAAGTATTTTGGGACGGAGGGAGTTGCTCTGGCCATTAGAACACACAAGATTTTCATCCTTGATCAGTCCATGGTGTCTTGTAACCTGCAAGGATCGGTAAAATTTAGGCCTTGTTCACAACACTGGAATTTTTACAAATCACAAAATTTAAGTGTTCTTCAAAATTTCTTGTGAGTCAGCTGTAACATCTTCAGCAATCATGCCAAACTAAAACATTGATGGACTTTTTCTCTTCTTCCTCTCCCTTGTGAAAGGTGTCTTTTGCTAATCTAGAAGAGCAAAGCTTGCCCTTTCATGGCCGCCATGGGGTTCCTCTCCGTTTCTGCTCCTCTGTTCATTGATTGTGTATGTAGGCACTGACTTTGTACAGACAAACATAAACGAACACGGTCAGATCAGGGACCATCATGTAGTCGGAGATGCCTCCTAGACATTTGAGTCGTCTCTAAGCTAATGGCTAAGCACACTTGGGTCACCAAATCTGGGCCATGTCAGCTCCAAATCCTTCTCGAGATCTACCTAATCTTCCTCTTAAAATAATGAAGCAACCTAGATTATTAGTACTACTTTTCTTATCAGTTGGCTTCTGATGGAACGTATAACATGGCTGTATAACATGGGAGTACTAGATAGACAGTAGATAAATAAAAAGAGATTGGCAATAGGCAGACACGCTTGTTTGAGATTCTAGTGACGTGCGAAAAGGAGGAACTCTAACTTTTTTTTTGCGGGAAACTACTTGTATTACTCACGTAGCCGAGCTACTAGCAGAATTACACAGTTTGACGACCTCATCAGGTCCAGATCTGAGCCACACCATAGTACGACCCGTAGTTCTACCAAAAGATGCCAACAAATGGCTTACAGTGTTTTGACTATGATAAATGTGAGTAATACAAGAATTTCGTTGATCCATGAGTATTTTGATTTCATGAACCATGAAACTGTTCGCAGATCTATCCATTTCTCCCTTCTTCAACAGATTGATAGCCTCCAAGCAATCAGACTCAATGTCTATAGGTAGCTCGCTCCATTGTAAAGCAAGTGACAGACCCTCTCTGATGGCTGCAAGTTCAGACTGTAAAGCATTGAGGCAATGATACAGATGACGACAAGCACTGAGGACTATATTACCGTTGTGATCACGCAAGATCATGCCGCTGCCAGCAGTACCGTCCGCTGAAACAAAGGAGCCATCTGTATTGAGTTTCAATCGTCCTTCTTCAGGTCTCAGCCACACAGCTGGTGGAATTACCAGTTCAAACATAGCCGCAGGTGCAACAGAAAAAGAACAATCTAGCATAGCAGATTTCCCCTTCAAGGGGTCTATCTCTGGCTCTTTGGCGATTGTCAAAATGGACTGAACATAGCTTCTAAGAAAGCGTACAGAAACCTGAACTGGCGTTGCTGGTTTATCATGTACTACCTCATTCCGAACGTACCAAATTCTCCATAAGAGCATAACCAGGTGCAGGCGCTGCTCATCAGGCAATTTGCACAGGGCATGGAGAAGCCATTCCGGGCCCGTGTTCATCATGTCTTTAAGATCGGGGATAGGCCAAATATCAGCCATTGCAAGCCAAAGATTCCTGGCATTGGGACATCGACACAAAGCATGAAACGTGTCTTCTTTTTGAGTGCCACAAACTGGACATAAATCCACAACCTCCAGCTTCCTAGCATGCTTCAGATCCCAAGTCGGAAGTGAGTTGTTTGCAGCACGCCAAGCAAAAATGTGGGTCTTTGGTGGAGCATTACAAGACCAAATAGCTGACCAAGCTCTTCGTTCTCCATCAGGAGAGTTACTGGAAGAAGATTGATTCGGCTGGTTCATTTCTTCAAAGGCAATCCTATATGCGCTACGAACCGAGAAGATGCCCGTCTTCTCTCCAGCCCAAGCAATAAAATCGTCCTCGTTGCGCACGGAATTCTTGATCTTCAAGATTACATCAGCATCAAGCGGAAACCATTGACGGACTGCAGCAACGTCCCAGTTGCCATTGATATCCAAGAGTTCGGACACCCACTTCAACCTGCAACGCCCCTTGGCAGAGATTATTTGGAAGGAGGGTTTTCGAGGGATCCATCTATCTCTCCATATTCGCACTTGGGTGCCATTTCCAATCCTCCATATTAGCCCTTTTTTCAAAAGCTCAAGACCATGAGCTACTCCTTGCCATGATGATGACGGGTTACCAGCAAAAACAGTGTCCTCAAGCCTACCATTAGGGTAGTATTTGGCACGTAGGACACGTGCACAAAGACTGTCCGGGATTGTCAGGAGACGCCAAGCTTGCCGCGCAAGTAAGGCTTGGTTAAACAACCTGAAATCCCGAAAACCAATACCACCCATACACTTCGGTTTAGTAATCTCCTCCCAAGATTTCCAATGGGTTTTCCTTTTCCCTTTTTCTGAGCCCCACCAATAGTTGCGGATCATCTGATTTAGTTCATCGCAAAGTCCTAGAGGCAATTTAAAGATACTCATGATATAAGTTGGAATGGACTGAGCAATGGACTTTATAAGAACTTCTTTACCACCTTGTGAGGGGCATCCCCAAAGCAACATTCTCTTTGTCAGCTTAACTTGAAGATTTTGGAATTTACCTTTTGTCATGCGACCAACAGGAGTCGGTAAACCAAGGTAACTCTCTTCAAAATTTATGGTATCAGCTTGGAGCATGGCTCTGACTTCATGCTGCTGAATAATGGGACAATATTCCCCAAAAAGGATGGAGCATTTTGCAGGGTTGAGTAATTGTCTAGTAGCAGCAATATAAGCATTCAAAATACTCTTAACATGCATTGCCTGAGATTGTTTTGCTTCAAAGAATAGGAGTGTATCATCAGCAAACAATAAATGAGAGATTCCCGGGGCGCTACGACATATCTTCATAGGAGAAACATTCCCTAGTCTGGTTGCACTGTCAAAAAGAGCAGACAGACCGTCTGCAACAAACAGGAATAGGTACGGAGATGGAGGATCACCTTGCCGTAGCCCACGCGACGGTGCAAATGAATCCAAGATTGTTCCATTTAATTTTATAGAATATCTCACAATGGTGACACATGTCATTATCCAGTCAACCCATTTGTGAGTGAAACCAATCTTTTCCATCGTTTTCCTAAGGTAATTCCAATCAACCCTATCATAAGCCTTGGAAAGGTCAAGCTTGTAAGCACAGAAACTTTTTTCTGGGTCCTTCTCTTGCTTGATATAATGGATGCACTCAAATGCAATTAAGGCGTTATCCGTGATCATTCTACCCGGAATAAATGCACTCTGAGTAGGAGAAATAATATCATCGAGTAGAGGTCTCAGTCTATTCACCAGGCACTTAGCAACAACTTTATAGATAACATTACAAAGGCTAATAGGGCGAAAATCAGTTAATTTAACCCGGTTCGGAATTTTTGGAATCAGAACAATGATTGTATCATTAACAGAATCTGGCATGATACCTGAGTTAAAGAATTCCTTAACTGCTGCTATAACATCTGCACGCACCGTGGACCAGTTTCTTTGGAAGAATCGAGCAGGAAATCCATCCAATCCCGGGGCCTTTAGCGGTCCAATTTGGAAAACAACATCCGCTATCTCCTGTTCAGTAAACTCAGCACATAAAGACTCATTAATTTCATCATTAACATGTGTTTGCATGAGCTGTACAATAGGAGATGGATCAAGCAAGGGGTCGGCAGTGAAAATGTTTTGAAAGTAAGAAGTAGCAGCCTGGCCCATTGCATCTCCAGAATGAACAACCCCATTTGTATCTTCAAGTTTTTTAATACTGTTTTTCCTCGCCCGCCAGATCGCTTTGGCATGGAAAAATTTTGTATTTCGGTCCCCTTCTTTTAACCAAGCAATACGAGACCTTTGCAACCACATCATCTCTTCTCGGTACAGTAATTCATTCATTTTATCCTCCTCCTTTCTCAGTTCGGCTCGGTCCGCATTCATATTCATTAGCTCCTCTAGCCTCGTACGAGACTTCTCAATCTCCCTAGTTACATTGCCAATTTTGGCTCTGCTCCATTGATGCAACGAGGTCATTACCTTCCCCAAAGCTTGACCAATCTCCCCAAGTGTACGTTTTTGGCCCGCATCTTTCCACATGTTTGCAATAACTTCTATGAGGGCAGAATCCCTCTCCCACATGATCTCATAGCGCTTAACTTTCTTAGTTTTTGGGCCCGAATCAGCTTCGCACTTGACAAGCAATGGACAATGATCCGACAGGGGTGAAACAAGATGATGGATTGAGGCAGCAGGGACCATGTACCTCCAATCCAGATTTGCAACTCCACGATCTAACCGTACTTTAACATTTGCTGCACCACTCCTCTTATTATCAAAAGTATATGGCCTTCCAACAAAACCCAAATCAGTCAGCTCGCACACTTCAAGTGAATCCCGAAAAGCAAGCATTTGGGTCGGCGCACGCGGCGTGTTGGAAAAATGTTCAAAATCCCACAAGGCTTCATTAAAATCTCCAACAGCCAACCAAGGAAGAACGTTCTGGGTAGCTATATCTTCCATCAAGGACCACATTAAGTGTCTATTCTCAACACGAGGCTCTCCATACACGCATGTCAGGTGCCATTTAGTCTCTCCGGGAGCTTGGATGTGTGCATCAATGCATCTTGAATTTGCAAGCCTAATATCCACTGTCCAATTTTCATGCCAATAGAGAGCAAGCCCCCCGCTATTACCATCACTGCTAACACCTTCAAAACCTCGCAGACCAAACCTATTTCGGTAGCTTTTCATCTTATCCTTACTTTGCCTAGTTTCACAAAGGAAAATCAAGCTAGGGGAATGCGACTGGATCATAGTCGCTAGGTCTCGAACTGTCCGGGAGTTCCCCACCCCCCGGCAGTTCCAACTTAGGATAGTCATTGCCCCCGGCGGTCCTCCACCACGGAGGCCGCCGATCTACAAGCTGTTGTACTGTCAACTGCCATGCCATCTCCTCCTTTCAGCTTCTTTTTATTCACATTTTTCTGTGGTGTTCCAGTTATGTTATTATTTGGTAGCTCCTCTTCTGATGCCTCAAACTGATCAATAATATCAGAAGTATTTCCCAAAGGAACAATTGCACCGCTATTCTTTTCAATGATATCCGCTACAGCAGAACCTGCAGGAAGGGAGCCCGAGTCCTTTGCAACTCTTTTACGAAGGGCATTAAGATCGTCCTTTCGCTGTTCTTTCTCTGCACCAAGCTCAGACACTCCGCCGGTCTCCATAACTGCAGCAGCTAAGTCCTAGGCATTAAAGCGCCAGCTTCGCACATCTGTCACCCTTGCATCTTGGCTTATCAAAGCTTGACCATTATCTATATCATTCTCTCCCTCCTTCATATCCCCCTGATAAGCTTGATTAAATCCCCAATTTCCTGCTGGTGCCATTCCATCTCTGCCACGGCCGCGCCTTTGTCTGTGACCAGCAAAGCCAGCACCTCTTCCTCTACCGAAAGGATTATTTGTTCCGTTAACTTCGTCAGTGCCATGTCCACCTCTGCCGGAACCGCGTCCAGAGCCTCTTCCTCTGCCCCACGTCCTCTCCTAGGCGCCATAATAAAAGGCCCCCACTCCAAATCCTTCTCAGCATGCTCTCCTGTACCACACTCCTCATGCCAATGGCCTAGGATCCCACACATGTAGCAGAAAACTGGAAGTTTTTCAAACTGTACTTGGTAAAATTCAGTCTTGCCAGACTTGGTGAAGCTTACGAATCTGGTCAGTTTTTTGTTTACATTCAGTTTGACCCTGACCCGTATAAACTCACCTACAAAACCGCTCGGTAGAACTATCTGAAGCTCTAGCACCTCTCCGATACGCTTAGCCATGTTTTCCACAAACTGCTCATTCTTCAAAACACCATCAGGCAACTTGTGAATTTGGCACCAAGTTTCAATCTTGTTTAGCTTAACGCTTTCTGGATTAGTGAAACCATCGTATTCCTCGATGATCAATGCCATGCTCTTGAAATCCCACGGCCCTTGATGGATTGCCTTGTTCCAATCCGCTAAACAATTGAACTGTATCGAGAATAGATTGGAGTTGATTCTACGCCAAACCACATCATGTGCCGGATTCCAAGCCGCCTTCATGTATGCGATCAACGCACCCTGCCCGAAGGTCTTCGTCGTCAGTACCTTTGCAAGCGCCAGCCACTTGGGTTTCTCCTCTGATTCATCCACTTCCTCTTCCCAAATCAGATTATCCAATTCGTCTTCCTTAAGATGCAGTCTTTCCAGAAGAACACTAGGGTCCTCTGCTCCTTTCTCGCGTGATCCGCTCGACTCCGAGGGGGATGCCATGGCTCGCGATCTTTCCCCCTACTGCCAACTCCTCTTGCCTCACCAACCAAGTCCGGGAAGTCCCAGCGGTAGCAGACAGAGAGGGGATCCCCACAGCAGGGGAGAGCAATCGACGACGGGGAACTCACAGCGGCAGCGCCGGAGGACTGGGGGGAAGCTCACTCTGCAGCAGGCCGAGAGGGGGTCGGCGCAGCAGTGGAGAGCGCTCGACACCGGGGAACTCACGGCGGCGCCGCCGGAAGACTGGGGAGAGCCCGCTCTGCAGCAGGTCAAGAGGGGATCTGCGCAATAGCGGAGAGCACACCGGGGGAACTCACGACAGCGGCGCCGGAGGACCGGAGGAACTCACGGCTGCGGCACCGGAGGACTGGGGGAACTCACGGCTATGGCGCCGGAGGACTGGGGGAACTCACGGCGGTGGCGCCGAAGGACTAGCTAACCTAACTCTGCCCTTTCTATGTTAGCCGGAGGACTGGGGGAACTCACGGCGGCGGCGCCGGAGGACTAGCTAACCTAACTCTAACTAACTGGTAGCGTTGAATTTCTCTGAAGAACAATTCAATTGGTCAAGATATTCTGTTTTCGCGCATCCACGGTATTCTCTTGCTCGCCATTGTTAATCATTAAATGTATATATATGCTTTGGTTGCCTGTCTGAAACCTTTGACCGTGATATGCAGAATTTTCAGGTCATTTCCACAGCAACTGTTCATCAGCAAATGTTCAGAATAGGCAAAGCTCTGTTTCTCCAAGAGAGAGAGAGAGAGAGAGAGAGAGAGAGAGAGAGAGAGAGAGAGAGAATTTGTGCTTCTTTCTGGGCACGGTGCCGATCTGGAAAATGATACAGTACTGTGGAGTACTACTGCTGATACTGAAAGCTCCGTGCATCCGTCTGGAACACGACAGACAGAATAAATACGCCACGTCGTGGGCAAGGACGACGGCGGCAGGGGCTGCCGGCCGAATGAGAGCAACGGCGCCTGATCGACGCGGCAGGCATGGAGTTTTGCTGGTCGCCGTGGTACTGCAGCGCGGTGGTCCGTCGGCTCCACTGAATCACTCCACAAGCATCGCTCCACAGTGCACTGAGCTGTTCTGGGACTGGCTGACCGATTGAACGATTCTTGTGACCTGTTCCTATCTCAACATGTGCCATGGTTACTGTCGAGGCGGCGGCGTGCCGTGGCCTGTGGATGCTGAATGCAATGAGATGCGTCAGCCCACACGTCATCTTGCTGGGAGGCTTCTGCCTGATAGGTTGAGAACCAGCTGAGCCTCTGCGCACGTTGCAGCAGACACACGAGCATGCGTGGAACGATGGTTGCAGCTTGCGGGCGCATTGCATAATGAGAAAACTTCAGTGACTGTCTGGACATGCAGGGGCGGAGTCAGGATTTGGGTATAAGGGGGCCAAGCAAAGTAGAAAAAAAAGTCCAGTGCAAAAGATAATTACAGAGAGCAAGGTTGATAACTTGCACAACAGCCTCCTTAACAATTTTAGTAAGTTGAGAATTCGAAGCAGCCAGCTTAGAAAATAATTGATCTTAAAGGTGTTTGGCAGCAGGTTATTTTCTCTTCATAGTTGAGGAATTTCAATTTCAGAAGGAACCAGCTTGGAAACCAAATTGATTTTAATGGTGTTTGGCAGGGCTTTTTCTCTTCATAATTGAGCAATTTCAGTTTCATAATTAGCTATGCTGTATACGGTTGACATAGAAATTTTTCGCATCACAAATAGGAACCGATACAAGATAATTTGGATCACGATAATTTGTGGGATACTTACACAATATGAATTCTTGATAGCATCTCAAATCTAAAAAGAAACTAAAATCTATGTATAGTTTCAAATTTCAACACTGATACGAGATGAGAGTTGAGAGAGATTAGTAGTGTGATATGTTAACCTGCTAATTCGTCGTATGAATCAGATAGTGAGTAGTAGGGCAAGGAGATCAGAGGCAGACGGTGGCAAGGGCACACGGGGGCTGCAGCCGCGGCCGCGTCTAATCCCATCAACTACACACCAATCACGCATGAAAGAGGCATCCCAGGAGATTAGTTTTTTTAAGCAGTATCTTAGGAGATTAGATCGGAGGCTACATTGCTCATATGGCCGCTAGTGGGCTCTTTTACTATGGGCTTTTTCCTCCTTTACCTAAATACACGTACAAAACCTGAGATAGGGGGGCCAAGTATGCTTGTACGTGCGATCGTATCGCTGATTG